>NW_006206814.1:941367-942254 GCF_000334495.1 Tupaia belangeri chinensis
CAACCCAGTGGGGGGTCTGGCGTCTGAGGACAGAAGGGGGAGGAGGCGCCTGGGGTACGTGAAAGTACGAGTACAGCATGGACGGGGGCCAGCAGGTGAGGCAAGACGGGGGGCAGGGGGCACACTGGCGCAGGGAGTGAACTTACCTGCCATGCCCGTCACTCCACGGTGTACTTTTTAAAGTTTGTTATAGGGTATGTATACTCACCAAAGACAGACAGCAAGAGGGAAGAAGGGAAAGTAAAAAGAGCGCCTCCCTGGGGGGCTGGCCATGCCTTCTCCTTCATTCTTCTCTTGGGATTTTGGGCATCTGTGCACACGCACTCGGTGTTTTTCCCGCTGCCTGCTCTGGGACTTGACCTGTGCTGTTGACCATGTGGGACCCAGAGTTTTACTACTACGCCGCTGGCTGGCCCTCTGCAGTGTACTTCCTATTAGAATTGCCTTGCCCAATGTGGTAGCCACCAGCAAAATGAGGCTATTTAAGTAAATTAGCATTGAATTAAAGATTGACCTCAGTCCCACCCAGCCATATTAAGCAAGCCACCAGGTCCAGGGCTCAAACTGCAGTCAGCCATGTGGGAGTCCAGTGCCCTTAACCACTAAGTCACCTGCTGGCCCTCAAAGGGGTCTATTCTTAATGTCCTACCTCTCTGCTCTCTTCTAGGACTCCTGGAGGCCTGCACTTTCCACAAACATTAAAATCCAAGAGGTGCAGCTGCCGCCCAGATGGAGATGGGAGCCGGGGTGACCCATGGGCTGCCTCTGCTCTCACCAGCCTGTGTGGTTTGTGCTACGCACGCCTCTCTTCCCAGCTCTGTGTTGTCACCTGTGCAGGGCACAAAATAAAAATTATTATTGATTTTATATTTCAGAAACCTCATTCT
>NW_006206814.1:942330-946719 GCF_000334495.1 Tupaia belangeri chinensis
AACCTCACTGTCTCCCCCGGGGCTGTGTTTGTCCCAGCCACACTTCCCGGGTACAGCACAAGGAGGGATATTTTTCTAAAAGGATCTGTGTGATCGTTATAATAGAAGCAAATGAAAGGGGCCACACACGTGTGTGTGTGTGTGTGTGTGTGTGTGTGTGTGTGTGTGTGGCCAGAGAAAGCACAGGATGGTGAGTGAGTTACAGAGGTCGGGTCCAATGCTAAGGTACACAAAAAGACTACAGAAGACTTTTTTTATTTTTTATTTTTTAATTGCTGGAGTATAGGAAGAGAGGGAGACGGGGAGGGATGGTGGGAGGGGTTGCACCCTTAGCAGGACGTGGTCAGACCGCAGTCTCTCCTTTATTTCTCTTTTCTTTTTTACTTTGCCAGCGGGCACACGCACAGAGAAAGATGAGAGAGAGGGAGAGGGAGAACACCCCACCACGGGGCACGGTCATGCTGCACTCCCGTCTCCATTTTTCCATCCTGCTGGGGTTTGGGGTGTGCACACACGTGCACCTGGGGTGCTTTTCAAGCTACTGGGTCTGGGATTGGAACCACATCGTCAGCCGTGTGGGATCCAGCTTCTGTAACTGCGAGGCCACTGGGCTGCCCCCCTTTTCCTTTATTTCTTCATCCCATTGGAATTTGGGGCATACAAACACAGGTACCCAGCGTGTTCTTTAAGCCATCAAAGCTGGGATGGAATCAGGGTGGAATCCAGTTCTGTTAATCACTGTTCTATGGGCCTGGCCATAGGAGATTCTCTCTCTCTCTGTACACACACACACACACACACACGCTCACACACACACGCTCACACAAATAGCATGCCGCCTTAGAGTGTGTGCCAGAGAGAGGAGACAGAGGGGATAAGTGAGAAATCACCCCACCCCCAGGGGGTATGGCCATGCCACAGTTTCTTCTCCTCCTGGGCGGGGCACGCACACACACTCACCCAGTGTGATTTTCAAGCCACTGGGTCCAGGACTTGAACTGCGGTCAGCCATGTGGGAGTCCAGTGACAGAACCACTATGCCATCTGCTGGTCTTTATTTTGATATTTTTAATGAATTCTGCGGGGCATAGCCAGAGTCCTGATTCTAACTCATTAGAAAGAGTAAAACAATAATACATCTTTTGCTGAAGATCCTCCCTTGAGCCTGATGCCACCGCTGTTCCTGCCCTGTCTCCTCCCCTCTCAGCCCAGCTCCCTGGAAGGCCGAGGGCGGCCTCTCCAAGCCTCACTGTGATCAGGAACACATGCAAAGCAGCCTCTGCTCCACCTGCTGCTCCCGCGCTACTCTGGCAAAGTCATCACGCATGCGCCCACTGTTGGCCAATTCAGTTCTTTCATTCCTGGTCCTCGGCCAGTATTTGATTCCACTCCCTCCCTCTTCCTCCAACTCTTCTCCTCCGGTCCTCTGACGTGGCAGCTCTCTGCTTGGACTCCTACTTCTCTGGTTCATTTGTGGTCTTTGCTGGGGCTCGTCCTCCAGGCAGCCTTCCTGGAAGCCTGGCAGCCCCTCGGCTCCGGGCAGTCTGTATCTACAGCTGCGACACATCCTCACATCCCCGCACACATCAAGCCCAGGGCCGGGCTGCAGTCTTACAGCAAAGAGCAGGTGATCATCCGGCCCCACCCAGCCCTGCTTTCCTGAACCGGGGGCTGACACAGTGTATTTCCTATCAGCTGAAGACCCGGTCATCAGCCCAGTCCCTCCAGCCACAGGGAGGCGTCAGATTTCAATCCCTGTCTTCGCTTGGCATCCAGTGTCCCCAAGTTCTGTGGACACTGCCTTCTAACCAGTGTCAGGGTAGCCCTCTCCTCTCCTAACTCCACCACAGTCTCGATTTACTCCGACGAAGAACTCGCAGATGAGGGGTTTCCTTCCACACCTTCCACGTCTCTCTTAACTTCCTAGTTCCAGGGACAGATGCTGGGTGCTTCCCGCAGTCAGACCTGACTGGGCCTTTACTACAGCCTTGCTTTGCTCGGGGCGTATCAACACCCCCTCGTTTAATATTCACCGGAACACCGCCTTTACACAAATCCGGTAATAACTCCCTTTCAACCTTTGGCAGGATATCCCATAGTTCCTCTGAGAAGTGGTCTGTCTCGTTGTACCAGGTGAATAAACCTAATTTTATTACTCTGCAAGTATGTACCTGGAAATCTTAGGCAATTTCGTCAGAATAATAATACATAACATTCATTCTTAATTTTTAAATTAATTACCAAAATAGAATACACAGTTGTTGCCAGGCCATGATTTTTGTTTAAATTAATTACCAAAATAAAAGAAACAGTTGTTGCCAGGCCATGATTTTTACATACATATAATCACAAATGAAGAAACAGAAGCAGTTTCATTAAAGTTAGAAAAATTAAAAAAGAAAGTGGGGGGATCAGCAGATGGCATAATGATTATGTCACTGAACTCCCACTTAGTTGGCTGTAGTTCGAGTCCCAGAACCGGCAACTTAAAACTCACACTGGGCACATGTGCATGCATGCCCAAGATCCCAAGAGGAGAATGGAGAAGGGATTAAGGCATGGCCATCCCCCCTGGGGGAGTTATTTTTCACTTTCCATCTCTCTGTCTCTCCGCCAAGTATATCCTCCCTATAGCAAAAAAACTCTCTTAAAAAAAAAAAAAGACTACTAACCTTATTTTGCAGTGTTTTAGAGCTAATGACCAAACCAGTTACATATAAACATTACATAAGATATATTTTTTTCAATTTGCTATAGGGCACATGAGTTTGCCAGAGACACAGAGGAAGGGAAAGGAAGAGAGCACTCCCACCACCCCCTAGAGGATGGCCATACTGTAATCCCTTCTCCTCTCCCAGGGTCCAGCTGCCCTAACCTGCATGTCTCTTGCTGACCCTAAGACATAATACGGGTCATCAGAAAAGTCACGACATGTTTTTCTATGAAAAAGTGCATCATAGCTTTTCTGATGACCCCATATTTTAAAATAACAGAAAAGTACTATTATTTGAAAGTGATGATCATACATCTAGAAAATACATGAGAACAAACTAATAAAATAATGAAAGCTGTAAAATAAAATCCAGTAAATAAGAAAAATGAACATATAAAAATTACCCCTTATACAAATAATAGAATAATAATTAATAACACTTAAGTCACACTTAATGAAGTAAAAAAAAGATACTAAAAAGTCATAATGCCTTGGATACGAAGTCTCAATATTATAAACATGCCAATTCTCCCTACATTAATCTGCATACAATTGAATTTTTTTAGTTTTTTTTTTTTGTTTTTTCTTTTTTAGTTTTCGCCATGGGGTGCGTTTCTCTGCTTTCAGGAGTTTGGGCACACACATGTACCTGGTGTGTTTTAAACCTGTGGGGTCCAGAACTTGACCCATATGGTCAATCATGTGGGATCCAGCCACCTTATCCACATTAACCACATGGGCTGGTCCAATAAAATCTATTTTTAAAAAATAAATAAGGGGGTGCTGGCAGATGGCATAGCAGGTATGTCACTGGACTCCCACTTGGCTGACTATTGTTCGAGTCTCAGACCTGGCGACTTGAAACTCATGCTAGGCACATGTAGGGTGTATGTTCATGCTCAAAATCTCAAGAGGAGAATGGAGGAAAAGGATTGTGGTGTGGCCATCCCCGAAGCAGGGTGATTTCTCACTTTCTACCTCTCTGTCTTTCTCTGGTGAGTGCATACACCCTATCATACAAAAGTCTCTCAAACAAAACAAAACAAAACAAAACAAAACAAAACAAAGAAGTAAAATAAATAATAATAAGGGCCAGCAGGTAGCATGGTGGTTGAGGCACTGAACTCCCACATGGCTGACTGTAGTTTGAGTCCCAGACATGGCATTCTGATTCCTCACTTTCCCTTTCTCTCTGGTCAAATTAATAATAATAATAAATAAAATTAAATAAATTCTTTTTAAAAAATAAAATGCATGAAAGCACAATGGTAAATTTGAAAGGGTGATGGTCACATCGAAACAATGAAGCAAAATAAAAGTCATAGATGTTAACCGTAGATAAGAATGTAGTACATGATAAAGGCGATGTAATAATTGGGAGAAAAGAGAAATTGCTCCCTAAGCTGCCTGGCATGATTATCTTTCATGGGACCAGCAGTTAGCGTAATGGCTATGTCGCTGGACTCCCATGTAGTCGACTGTGGCTGGAGTCCTGGACCCGGTGGCTTAAATTCATGCCGGGCACATATGCATGTGTGCCCAGGATCCCGAGAAGAGAATGGAGGAGAAGGGATTGTGGCACGGCCATCCCCCTTGGGGGGTGATTTCTCGCTTTTTATCTCTCTGTCTTTCTGGTGAGCGCACGTGCTCTATAGCAAAAACCTTTCAAAAAAAAA
>NW_006206814.1:947299-948315 GCF_000334495.1 Tupaia belangeri chinensis
ATTTTTGTCTTCTTTTGAGCTGTTGATAGGTTCAACAGTTTGCTATTTTTTTTTTTTTTGAAATTGAAACATAAACTTTTCTCCCATCCTGACCCCTCTGGAATTGGAAAATATTTGTGGGTTGTGGAGAGCAGCCAATCTGAGAAAACATGGTGTGACCTTTAGATGCAAGCAGAAACGCGCTTCTGTGAGCTTCATCAGCAATGGCTGACAGCGTTTCCATACGAATGCACTGCCTGCCTGTTGTCAGTACCCATATGCAGGGCAGTGTGAGGCTAAAGGAAGCTACATGTGTTTACCAGATTTCGCCCCACATCAGAGAAACTATAGGGTGCCAGTCGTTTTCACATCTTCAGATGATTTACATCCTAAAGCAACTGGCTTTGCCTCTTCTCCCATTTTCTGCCCTTTAAAAGAATAAACCTGAGGCGGTTCCTGGTAATGACTTCTCCATCAGAGAAGTTGGGTCCCCCTGGGCATGGTGGTGCCCGCCCTATAGCAGAAGCTGGGCCCACCCGATCCTCCCTTTTCTGTACTGGTATATCTTTTGTGTTTGTTGTGTTTATTTCTAATCCACAGCCTTCCTCACTCGGAAAAATGTGTTCAGCCAAGCAGGTCCCCACAGGTGGCACCCGAATGCGTGGCCTGAGTATGGGGAGTCAGGCAGGTGAACACTCACTGAAGCTGGCTGGAAGGTATTAAGGTAAGGAACCTATAGAATAAAATAAAGAATTAAGAATATAGAGTAGAAGAAAGATACCAGAGCAGAAGAATGAGATACCGGAGTAAAATAAAGAGATAATAAAGAAGGGGAGTGGATTTGATTACTGTCGGGTGTAAAATATGGGGACACAGTTGTCTAGAGAGAAAGATGTATGTTGGGAACCAGCAGTTAGCGTAATGGCTATGTCGCTGGACTCCCGAGTAGTCGACCGCGGTTCGCGTCCCGGACCCAGTGTCTTAAAACTCACGCCGGGCGCGTGTGCGTGCGTGTCCAAGATCCCGAGAGGAGAATG
>NW_006206814.1:948428-959115 GCF_000334495.1 Tupaia belangeri chinensis
ACCGCCTGAAAAAAAAAAAAAAAAAAAAAAGAAAGATGTATGTTCAAATATTGTCTTACATGTTAAGAGGTAGGGGTGATAAAGTTACTATCAAGCAGTTACATCAGTTCTTGAACTTCATGCAGGAAACATACCCTTGGTTCACAGAGCAAGGAGCAGTTTATGAGGAGACCTGGGATACGGTCAGGGAACAGATCAGGGAATGATATACAACAGAAGGTCCTAGCAAGATTCTCATTTTTGCCTTCTCCTTTGTGGAATTTAATTTAGGAGTGCTTGAGGCACAAACCTCCGAAAAAACCAGAGTTGGCTTAGTAACTCCACTGACAAACTCTCTGGAGGGCTATACCTCCCTCCTACCTAAGAAATCAGAGTCTCGGGAACCAGCAGTTAGTGTAATGGCTATGTCACTGGACTCCCCTCCCCCGTAATTGACCTTGGTTCGAATCCTGGACCTGGTGGTTTAAACTCATGCCAGACACGTGTACATGCATGCCCAAGATCCCGAGAAGAGAATGAAGGAGAAGGGATTGCAGTGTGACCATTCCCCCAGGGGTGATTTACTGCTTTCTGTCTCTCTGTCTCTGTCTGGCGAGCGCATGCACCCTATAGCAAAAACCTCTCCAAAAAAAAAAAAAAAAGAAAGAAATCAGAGTCTGTCACTAAAGATAAAGATAGAGAGGTAATACCTGGTAAAGAAAATGACACTCTTTTGAAGTTAGACAGACTTAAGATTGTAGATTCCGAAGCAGTTATGAGAATGGAGTCACTTTCCTTTGGCCTAGCGCCCCCACCCCAGCCCCGCTCCTGTCCCCCCCTTTTGCTTTCCAGTCTAAACCTAATTGCATATCAAATGGCACTAGGACAGAAAGAACAACTCCCACTTTAACCTCCTCTCCCCCCTCCAGAGAGCTTTGCATTGCAAGGCAGATAGAGGATACTTGGGGATTTAAATTATGCCCTTATATAGACTCTGTATCCTGACAACCCAGGACAAAATAACCAGCATCAGCATGACCCAATATCCTTTAAAACTCCAGAAGAATTAAAAATGGCTTGTACGCAAAACAGCTATCACTACACACAAGAAAAAGGGGACAGTGGATGATTTCATTAGACTTTGTCAAGACATTGGGGAACGGCAAATTCAGGGTATGGCTTTAGCAGCTGCATTAAAAAAAGTAAAGCAACAGAAATCAAAGGGTAATTGTTTCAATTGCGACAGACCAGGACATATGGCACATGCCTGTCGATACCCAAACCAATCAAGGGGATACGCTGGTAGAGGGCCAAAAAGCCCAATACCTGCACCCACCCAGGTCCCCGGAGTATGTTCTAGATGCTGGAGAGGAAGGCATTGGGCCAGTGAATGTAGATCCAAAACAGATACAGATAGGAGGCCACTAGGGCCCTCAGGAAATGGGACACTCAGGGCCAGCCCTGGCTCTGTCGAACAGTAGAGGCACTCTTGACGTTCTCTTAGCGGATGCAGGACAATCAAGCCAATCAGAGGTTTCTGGAAGACCATGAACAATCAGAGATCTCTATTGGGCAACCCTAGGTAGCACAGGACTGGACCTCAGCCCCTCGTTGGGTGCCACTTGCTGGTCCCTGCTTGGTTGAAGGCATTTTTCTGAGTGGGGAGGCTGTGATTAGAAATAAATGTAACAACAAACACACAAAGACATGCAAGTATAGAAAAGCGAGGATTGGAGCCAGCAGGTTGTGCGGTCGTTAGGGTCATTGGATTCCCACATGGCCGACCGCAGTTCGAGTCCCAGACCTGGTGACTTTCTTTTCTTTCTTTTCTTTTCTCTTTTCTTTTCTTTCTTTCTTTCTCTTTCTCTCTCTCTCATTCTGTACCTCTCTGGTCAAATGAAAATAAGTAAAGTTAAGTAAAATAATTCTTTAAAAAAAAAAAGAAAGAAAGGAAAGTGAGGATTGGGTGGGTCCAACTTCTCTGATGGAGAAGTTGCTACCAGGAACCAGTCTCAGGGTTATTCTTTTAAAGGGCAGAAATGGAGAGAGGAAATGGAATGTAAAGCCAGTTACTTTGGGATGTAAATTGCCTAAAGATGTGAAAACAACGACTGGAGCGATGTAATTTCTTCAATCTTTTTGGGGCGAAATCTGATAAATGCATGTAGCTTCCTTTGGTCTCATACTGCCCTGCAGTATTGGGTACCTATCAAGAATAACTGACAACAGGAAGATAGGGCTTCCGTTTGGAAATGCTCTCATAGCCATTGCTAATGAAGCTCATGGAAGCTCATTTCTGCCTGTGTCTAAAGGTCACACCCTGTTTTCTCCACAGTGGGCATTCTTATTTTGTGCCAGAATGGTTATTTGCATAAGTTCAATAATATCTGTTGTCTTGGCACCAGAAATTTGAAATGCTGGTTACTTCACAGCTTTGACTGAAATGTAATTTCTGAAGGTATGACCAGAAAGCTAAGGAACTAAGGTAGATCTCAAGAAAGCCAACTGAAGCTCTTGGAAAGATGGCCTGGTACCATAAGCTACTCTGTCTGGCAGATAAGTAAAGAATGTCACTTCCTGGGAACCAGCAGTTAGCGTAATGGCTATGTCGCTGGACTCCCACGTAGTCGACTGAGGTTTGCATCCCGGACCCGGTGGCTTGAAACTCACGCCGGGTGCGTGTGCGTGTGTGCCCAAGATCCCTAGAGGAGAATGGAGGAGAAGGGAATTGCGGCGTGGCCATCACCCCTGGGGGGAGATTTCTCGCTGTCTCTCTCTGTCTGGCAAGCGCACGTGCCCTATAGTGAAAACCTCTCCAAAAAAAAAAAGAATGTAACTTCCTGACAGACCTGAAAAACTTTCAAATACAAATACAGGTACGTAAGGCAGAGACAGATGGTGAATTCCTGACTTGGCTCAGCGGCCTTGGGAGGTTTTTTAAAGAGTCTAATCTGAAGTTCCTTATAAAAGGTTCCAGCAAAGCCAACTATGTCAATTAGTATTTTTTTTTTTTTTTTTTTTTTTGGAGAGGTTTTTTTCGCTATAGGGCGCGTGCGCTCGCCAGACAGACAGAGACATAGAGACAGAAAGCAAGAAATCACCCCCCAGGGGGGATGGTCACACCACAATCCCTTCTCCTCCATTCTCCTCTCGGGATCTTGGCCACGCACGCACACGCGCCCGGCGTGAGATTTAAGCCACCGGGTCCGAGACGCGAACCGCAGTCGACTACGTGGGAGTCCAGCGACATAGCCATTACGCTAACTGCTGGTTCCCGTCAATTAGTATTCTTGTGAGACTTTGTGCAAATAACAGACCAAATTGATACAATTTATTTATTTATTTATTTTTGCAAATAAGTTAGTTTATGCCTCTTTGGTAAAAGGGGGGATGGAGAGAGAAAAATAACGTTTCAAAGAAAATTACAGTGCACTTTTTACTAGATTTTACCTTTGTCCTATCTGGCTTTGAGTTTTTAATATCCACCTGTTTGAAAAGAATCCTAACCTGGCTTTAAGTCTTTGGCAAAATTTTCTTAACATTGTTGGATTTTGACTTATTTAAGCTAAAACTGTTTTTCTTGAAATTAAACAAATATATATCTATTTAAGGACCGCAGTAAGCTATATGGCCTCAGCTAGGTGCTACTTTATAGTATATTCATCCTATTCACTGAGTTTTATGCCTAGAATGAGACATGTGTTCATAGATATGTATAAATCTGCTGCACTTGCTTTCGAACATATCTAGTTAAGATCCTTTGTGAATCAATAAAATATGCATTAAATAAATTGCTCCATATCTATTTAATGACCGCAGTAAGCTATATGGCCTCAGCTAGGTGCTACTTTATAGTATATTCATCCTATTCACTGAGTTTTATGCCTAGAATGAGACATGTGTTCATAGATATGTATAAATCTGCTGCACTTGCTTTCGAACATATCTAGTTAAGATCCTTTGTGAATCAATAAAATATGCATTAAATAAATTGCTCCCTAAACTGTTTACAAAGTGACTGAGGCCAATTCCTTGGCACAGTACTAATGCATTGCTCAAGAAAAGCTGTATACATATGGCAACCAAGGTTCAAATCCCCAGTCTGATCAGTATGAAACATGCTGGGCATGAGTAAGATTGCCCGAGATCCAATGGTCTGGAGGACTGAAGGAAGGGGTTGGGCAGACGGGACCATGTGACGGGTCCTCATCTCTTTCACATGCACATGCAAATGTGTTCCATCATGAGTAAAAAAAGAAAAAGAAACAAAGTAGTTGAAAATTTTGGAGAAGAAAAACTCCTAATCCCTAGCTCACTACTTAAATTAAAAACTTCCAAATCCATAAAAGTTTAAATGTAGGGCCAACAAGTAGCATGGAGGTTAAGGTGGCTAGATCCGCAATAGCCAACTGTGCTGTTCGAATCCTAGACCCAGCAGCTCAAGAAACGCGCCGGGTGTGAGAGTGTGTCTGCCCAAAATCCTGAGAGGGGCATGGAGAGGGGACTGCAGCATGGCCACACCCCCACCAGGGTGATTTCTCACTTTCCCTCTCTTGCTCCCCTTCTGGTGAGTGCATGTGCACTACAGCAAAAACAAAACAAAAACAAAACCACAAAACTTCAAATACAAAGTTTAACTCTAAATACATTACTATGTTTATATATTTCTTAGATAGTATTTGAAAAGATTCTAATATTACATATATATGGTAGAAATTAAGGAAAATAGTAATCAATTTCAGCTTGCACACAATTTAAAACTTCTGTAAAACAAGCACAAATTAGACAAATAAAATGGAGAAATATCTTTAGAAATAATAAAATGCTTATATACATTTAGAAATTTTATTAGTATCAGGAACATCAGATGGCGTAATGGTTACATCGCTGGACTCCCTTGTAGTTGACTGCGGTTTGAGTCCCAGATCTGGTGGCTTAAAACTCACAGCAAGCACATGTACGTGTGTGCCCAAAATCCCAAGAGGAGAATGGAGGAGAAGGGATTGTGGCACAGCCATCCCCCCCAGGGAATGATTTCACACTTCCCGTCTCTCTCTCTGGTGAGCGCACATGCCTTCAATGAAATTTTATTAGTATAAAAAGATGAACAATTTCTTATAGAATATTTGAAAAGACTCTAATAATACATAAACATGGTAGCAATTAAAAAACGTTAATCAATTTCAGATTGCACAAAATTTAAAACTTCTGTAAAACAAGCAAAAATTAGACAAATAAAATGGAGAAATATCTTTAGAAATAATAAAATGCTTATATACATTTAGAAATTTTATTAGTATCAGGAACATCAGATGGCGTAATGGTTACATCGCTGGATTCCCTTGTACTTGACTGCGGTTTGAGTCCCAGATCTGGTGGCTTAAAACTCACAGCAAGCACATGTACGTGTGTGCCCAAAATCCCAAGAGGAGAATGGAGGAGAAGGGATTGTGGCACAACCATCCCCCCCAGGGAATGATTTCACACTTCCCGTCTCTCTCTCTGGTGAGCGCACATGCCTTCAATGAAATTTTATTAGTATAAAAAGATGAACAACCCAATCAAAAATAGGCAAAAAAAAAATATTAGAGATATACTAGATAACATACTTATGGCTAACATACATCTAAAATATGAACTGATTTACTCATAATTAAAGAAATAATGCATGAGAAGAGACATTTTTCTTGGACCACCTAAAATTCAAAATATTGCTAACACCAGGACCAGCAGAGGGTAGAATGGTTTCATTGCTGGACTCCCACATGGTTGACCACCCATGTGTGTGTGTGTGTGTATGTGCCCAAAATCTCAAAAGGAGAGTAGAGGGGAAGGGATTGTAGCATGGCTGTCCCCTCTGGAAAGTGATTTTTTTTTTGCCGTCTCTCTGTCTCTCTGGGAAGTGCACATGCCCTATAGCAAAAGGCTCTCTGAAATAAAAAATGGCTAACACCAAGAAGTGTGGAAGAAATGGAGAAAACAGTCATTGTTACCTATTGCTGATGTGAATCTGGATTAGCGAAGCTTCTCTCTGGAACGGCATGTGGCCAAAGCTATTATCCTTCAAATGTGTTCATCCTTTATTGCTGATTTCTGGGAATATATCCCAAGAACATACTCCCCCAGGGTGTTTGTTATAATGTAAAAATAAATAAAAACATGCTAACTGTCCCTGATTAGGGCACTAGGATGATTTATGATGTGTCCAAACACTGGTATCTTCTGCAGCATTTACAGAGAACCAAGTAGAGTTACATGAATTCTGGGGAAAGATGGTTAAGACAAGTTTCGTAACAAGATGTACAGTATATAATCATACATTTGAATAGACACCATAAACATACATGTTTGTATGTGCAGAAGGGCAGTTATATTTGAGCAGGAGTCTTGGAGAGATGGAGGAAATACTAATTTGGCACGTGCCACTTGATTTCTCAAAATAATACCTATTAGTGGGACCAGCAGTTAACGTAATGGCCATCGCTGAACTCCCATGTAGTTGACCACGGTTTGAGTTCTGGACCCGGTGGCTTACACTCACACCGGGTGCTTGTACATGCGTGCCCAAGATCCCGAGAGGAGAATGGAGGAGAAGGGATTGCAGTGTGGCCATCCCCCCTGGGGGTGATTTCTCGCTTTCTGTCTCTCTGGCGAGCGCACGTGCCCTATAGCAAAAACCTCTCAAAAAAAAAAAATAATAATACCTGTTAGTTCAGTTACTTTTTTTCAAGTGACTCCCAGGGAGAAGTTTGATAATAGATAGTCTGGATTTTACATTTTTTTGTATTGTGAAATTATATATTTTAAGGTCTCAGGGAAGTATACCTAAATAATTCTCCAAAGGTTACATTGAGATCTTGTTAATATTCGGAAGCTTTGGGAAGAAGAAAACATTCTTTTCCTTTTTAACAGATAAGTTATTTCTGGGGACCAGCAGATCATGTAACAGTTACATTGCTAGACTCCCGTGTATTCAACTGAGGTTCAAGTCCCAGACCCAGCGGCTTAAAACTCATGCTAGGCACTTAAGCATGCATGTCCAAAGAGGAGAATGGAGAAGGGATTGCAGTGTGGCCATCCCTTGGGGGTGTGTGTGTGTGACTTCTCTCTTCCTGTCTCTCTGTCTCTGTTTCTCCAGTAAACATACACGTGCCCTACAGCAAAGATCTCTCTCTCTCAAAAAAAAAAAAGTAGTAGCTATTTCTGAATGGTTGGAGAACACCATGGTGACTCTTCTTGTCCACGTCACTGTCACCCTGTGCATGCATTTGGATATGCCAGTGAACAGCACTCACAGGACACCTTAAATAATGCCAAGACAGCTGTGGCTGACACTGTCTTCCTCTCGCCAGGAAAGAGCCCACGAGTGTGATGACACTGTACCTTTGCAGTACCAGACAAACAGTGACCGAGTGTCACATCTGCATCCTAGCCTGGCCTCAAATCACCCTTCTCTGTCCTGGAAAGATAAGGCATCGTTTGTTTACCCTGTACTGCTCCATCAGCAGATAGGGACCATCTAGGGCCTCCAGCTACTTCCTTCCCAGTTCAGGCATTTGGAGAAGTGCACACTAGTTTCCAGCTGAGATCCAGCAGTTTGGGAATAGATCCAGGTCCAACTTGTGCCTACACCTGGAAAATGATGATGATCTTGTTTAGTGCATGTGTGGGAGTGGGTAGGTGTGGCACCCCGGTCACAAAATTCCCAAGAGACCCCAAGGAGGCAATTTTGATGTAAACACAAGGGTCGCTCTTATTCGGGCTTGAGCCAGGATTCCCAATCTTACCAGCACAGTGGGTCAGAGTTGACAGCCCCCCCCCTGCCCCTCCCGTGTTAGTTGGGCTGGGTTTTTATTTGGCTGCTGGGGGAGGCGGGTCGAGGGGTGCTGAGGAAAGCACTCGGGCGGCTACACATTGGCTGTAGATTACAGGGAGTGTAGCTGTTTCTGGCATCTCCTTTGTTTCTCTCATTGGTCAGTCTCGGTATGGTAATGGTCTCATGACTTTTTCCTATGTGACTGGCTCACCTCCTTGAAATAGCACCGATTCTCAGCAAAGTGGGTTTAACAAAATGGAGTCGCCACCAAAAGAAATGGAGTCACTCTGGCCCTTCAGTAGGTATCTGAGGGACCTGAAAAAGTTTAGATATGGTGCAATCAAGGTGAGCGAGTCAACTCTGATGTGGAGGACTTGGGACCTCTTGAGCCTACTTGTTTTCCTCTCCTCCTGCCTTAAAAAAAAAAAAAAAGAAAAGAAAAAAGGAGCTGTCTGAGCTGCCTTCTCAGATGCCTGCAGTAAAAGTATGATTGATGGATGAGGAGGATTGACCCCATCTTTGAGTATTGGATTAAGAATGTTGAATGATGTTAGAGAAAATCCAATCGGTCTCTTTTATTGAAATATAACCATTCTTACTAGCACATTCCACTAAAAAAGCCAGACTTAGAGATGAACTATGTTAGGCTAGCGTGATAGGACCTCAGTAGGCAGGGGTGTGAGGAAGGGATGTGAGGGGCCGTCGTGGGCACAGAAGCAGACCTGGGACCACTTAGCCAACAATTTACCAGTGTCTGCCATAAGTCAGACAATGTAAGGGACAGGAATACAGCAGAATGTATTACAATCTCCTGTTAAATCATTTATTTTTCTTTACTCTTTCTTATTCATACTGCCCTATCAGTCTATACGTACAAAAACATGTCTGGAATAAGTCTCATCAGATATTACAGGTAGAAAAATAAGGGTGATTTATGATTTTCATCTTTTTGTCTTTCATTATTGCTTAAGTTTTTAATTGTTTAAAAACTCCTTGGGGGGACTGGCAGATGGTATAATGGCTACATAGCCTGACTTCCATGTAGTGGACTGAGGTTCAAGTCCTGGACCCAGCAGCTTAAAACTCTCACCAGACACATGTGTGTTCATGCCCGAAATCCTGCGGGGAGAATGGAGAAGGGATTGCAGTGTGGCCATCGCCCCTGGGGGGTGATTTATTTATTTCTCTGTCTCTCTGGCGAGCACATGTGCCCTATAGCAAAAATCTCTCTAAAACACAAAAGACAGCAAAACAACAAACTCCTTGGGGGGTCAGCAGGTGGTTCTGTGGTTAATGTGCTGGACTACCACAGGGCTGACCATAGTTTGAGTCCCACACCTGATGGATTAATAATCATGCCAAGAAGTCTAGTGGATGGCGTGGTAGTTAGGGCACTGGACTCCCTCATGGCTGACCATGGTTTGAGTACTGGACCTAGCAGTTTGCTTTCTTATTTTCCTTCTCTCTCTCTGATCAAATTAAAAAATGATGATAATGAGGATGAAGAGTTAAGCTAAATTAAATAATTCTTTTTTTTCTTTAAAAAAAAAAAGAAAATCATGCCAGACATGTGAGTGGGCGCCCAAAAGTCATCCCCCATGAGCAATACTTTCTGAGTTTCCCTCCTGCTGTCTCTCCATCTCTTTGCTGAAAGAGCACTGGCCCTATGCTAAACCCCCCCAAAACTCTTCGTGGCACATTTTCTTAAAGGCACAGTGATGAAGGGGCTGGTAGGTGGAACGTAGTTAAGGTGATGGACTCCCACATGGCTGACCATGGTTGGAGTCCCAGACCTGGTGGTTTGCTTTCTCACTTTCCCTGTCTCTCTCTCTCTGGTCAAATTTAAAAATAATAATTAGAATAATTCCTATTACAACAACGACAAAAAGAGAGTGCTAAGAATAAGCTAGAGTGGGGCACTGTCCGTGACTGGGATCCCTGGGTCTCAGATGTGTTTCATGGCACACTGGAGCGATGCAGAGCAGAAGGGAAACGTCTCTGACAAATGGACAGTTTAGTTTATGGAGGAGAAGGGTCTCTCCTCTCTGCAGGAATGACTACTGCGGTGTTCTTTCTTTTACTGTCACAGGTGCGTGCTCCGTAGGGAGACAGACACACACAGAGAGAGAACGCACCCCGCCAGGGCACGGTCACTCCACGGCCTGCTCTCCTCCCTCCCTTCTTCCTAGCTCCACATCCGACCCGGACATTGAGCGCGCACAGGGGTTCGTGTTCGCTCCGGCTCCATTAAGCGCTGGTCCACACTGCGGGTTTCCACGGGCTCCACTTCCTGGGCACGGCACGGCTACTCCCGCAAGCTGCACCTGCCCTCTGCGGGGCGCCGCTGCTCGGACTCCGTGCTCCCGCAGTGGCCTCTCTCTCTGAGTCCAGAGACCCAGCTCACTCTCCAGGACTCGGCTGCGGTCTCAGCCACCATCTCGGAACCCGCGTCGGGCTTGGCTCCCGCAAGCAAGCCCGTCCATCCCGTGCCATCCCTGGCCGAACTGCGGTCTGATTAAATGTACTTCATCCTCTTCACCCTTTCTCGCCGTGAAGAGCGGCGACAGCGGCCCAGAGCCCGGAAGCGGGAGCGCGTGACCCTCGCTCCCGGAGAGCCGCGCCCCGGGGAACTACAACTCCCATCGGCCCCAGAGCCCGCGGCCGGAAGGAGGGAAGCCAGGAACTACCGCTCCCGTGATGCTCCGCTCCCCGCGCCTGCGCAGAGCCCGCGGCCACGTCGCTTTTGCGGCACCGAAGACCACGCGTGTCCGCCATGGCTTCCGCGGACTCCCGGCGGGTAGGGGACGGCGGCGGTGCCGGGGGCGCCTTCCAGCCCTACCTAGACTCCCTGCGGCAGGGGCGGGCGCAGCGGGGGCCCAGGCGGCGCGCCGC
>NW_006206814.1:959263-985311 GCF_000334495.1 Tupaia belangeri chinensis
CAGCGTCCGCAGCGCTGCGTTACAGGGGACCCCGGGCGCCGCGGGGACACCGTGGGGCTCGGCGTCTGCGCTGGCGGGCCGGGCGGGGGCCGGGGCCGAGGACGCGGGCGCCGAGCAGTGACCACTCACTGTCCCTGATGACAGCGTAGTAACCGCCGTGGTCCTCGCGGTAAGTGAAGCCGGGCGACGCTGTGCGCGGCCGCAGGCGTCTGGCCGTTACCCGCCCACAGTGCGCAGCCGCCGCGGGGCTCTGCGGGCAGGGGCCGCCGTCGTGACTGTCCCTCTCTGTTCGCAGTGCTATGGCAGCTCATTCGGAGCAGGAGGAGCAGTCAGAGGGCTGTTCTCCTGGTCGGCCTCTGTGACTCTGGGAAAACGTTGCTGTTTGTCCGGGTAAATTACAGCTGTTAACCTTAAAATGTTGTGGCATCTTAGTATTCCTGTGATCTTACAGTTTGTTTGTTTGTATGTATGTATGTATGTATGTATTTATTTATTTATTTACAAAAGCTGCTGATGCCAGCGAATTTGGGAGTTAATTCTTGGAAGGACCAAAAGGCCTTTGGAAATTCCGTAAACTAGAATCTTGTGATTATTTGTACTTAAACGTGTGTGTGTGTGCTTGCCAGATGCACACATTTAGTCCTCATCGTATTTATTGATCTGGTTTCATTCGGTGGCTGAGGATGCCTGAACACCTGGAGATGCAGAAGCCACTACCCTATGTAGGGTTCCTATTTCACAGGAACAAGTACTTCTGGGCGCTTGGCAGAGACTTTTTAGGTTTCTGCCATAGGGCGTGTGTGCGTGCAAGAGAGAGAGAGGGAAAGTGAGACATCACGCCCCACACACACTGCGACCCCTTCTCCATTCTCAGGATTTGGGGCTCCCTCGCACCCACACCCTGTGTGATTTTTCAGGCTGGGTCTGGAGTTGGAGTCATGGTTGGCCACCACTCCCACCTGTTGGCCCTGTCCAAGATATTTTTTTAAAGTGTGCTCCTTCTTTGACAGATTGGGCTAGTTAGGCTTTTTTTCACTAATATTTTTATATACTACAGTACTTAGTATTATATTGTATTATATAATTGAGTGTGTGTTTTAGTATGGAGAATAAGAGAAGTTTTCTGTTTTCCTTTATATTTTTGAGAGGTTTTTTTTTTTTTGGTTTAGGTTGCGTGTGCTCACTAAAGAGTGAGAGAAAGAAAGACAGTGAAAGAGAAAGTGAAAAACCACCCCTAGGGTGGGTGGCCAGCCTGCAATCCCTTCTCTGTTCTCCTGGGATCTTGGGCACGTGTGCACGTGTGCCAGGTGTGAGTTTCAAGCCACCAGGTGCAGGACTTAAACCCTGGATGGCCGTGTTAGAGTCCAGTGACATAGCCACTATGCCATCTGCTGGCCCCATTTTTGAGAGTGTTATTTCTCTTCATTAAAGGAGTATTATATTTTTGTGATCTTTAACAGTGTTTACAGAAGGTTCATAAATTTGGCTACTAACCTTAGTTTGAAAACATTTTTTTGTCCCATTGAGGAGAATGAAGTTTACAGAAAATTAGACGTTCGCACAGGTTAAAAAAAAATCATTATGGTCCCTTTCAGCTATTGTAAACAGCATTCACTCATTTGACTTTACACCTCTTAGACCATGCTTACTGCCTGTCTGTCTTTTAGATACACGTTTACTCCAGTTTTTCCATTTCATTTTCACAGTTGCTAACCGGCCTGTACAGAGACACCCAGACTTCTATTACTGACAGCTCCGCCACATACAAAGTGAACAGTAACAGGGTAAGGTACTCCTGGGGTGTCGGGGTCTGACCACCTTATTTATTGTGGTATGTCAGGAAAGGACGTCTTGAATAAATTAGTCTGCTGCTATAGCTAGCATTTGTAGCTTTTTTTTCCCTTTAAGATTGTTGCCATAGGTCATCTGCCCTTGCTGGAGAGAGACAGGGAAAGTAAGAAATCATCCCCGAGTGGGGACGGCCATGCCGCAATCCCTTTTCCTCCTCTCGCCTCTCAGGATTTTGGACACACACATACATGTGCCCTGTGTGATTCTGACAATCTGTGTGGCAGAGTTAATCAGGACAACCTCTGCTTTGTTGCACTTTATGCATAATAATGTTACATCACATTTCATTCTTATTTTTTGTTTCTGTGTCTTCTTTCCAGTTTTACTGTGAGTTCTTAAGAGTTGGTATTAAGCTTTTTTCCTTTTCTCTATTTTGAATAGATAATACATATTCATGGAATAAAAATTCAAATAGTTAAAAAATAATAACAAACAAATTTATAAGGGGTAAATAAAATCAAATAAATACTTTTTTTTTTTTGATATTTGCTGTGACAGAGAGAGAAAGAGAGAAGTGAGAAATCACCTCCCAGGGAGGGTTGCCACACCACAGTCCCTTCTCCTCCATTCTCCTCTCAAGATTTTGGGCATTGGGGCCGGCAGGTGGCATGGCTGTTAAGGGTGCTGGACTCTCACATGGCTGACCATGGTTTGAGTCCCGGACCTGGTGTCTTGCTTTCTTACTTTTTCTCTCTCTTTTGCTCTGTCTCTCTCTAGTCAAATTAAAATAAATAAAGTTAAATAAAATAATTCTTTAAGAAAAAAGATTTGGGATATGCACACATACATGTCCAGTATGAGTTCCAAGCCGCTGGGGCTGGGACTCGAACTGTGGTCAGTCACGTGAGAGTACAGTGATGTAACCGCTGTCATCTCCTGGTCCCAATAAATAATTTTTTAAAAAAATGCACAGGCCTTGTACAAGTTCATAATGAATCCAGCTGGAATCGCGTCAAGTCCGTGACGCTGACTTCCTCCTGCCCAGCTGTGGCCGTGGTTACGCTTGGCTGTGGGCAGGGTAGAGCGTGAGAGGAAGGACTGACGTCTGACCCACGTGGAGAGCCACTCCTGCGTGTCCTCTCACTGAGCACAGCTCTGTCTGCATATTCGGGAGCGTGTAGGAGGAGGGCCTGGAAGGGCGAATCGGACAGACGTGGGGGCTCATTTGGGGCTCGAGAATTGACACAGAATATTGCCAGAGTTGGAGCGAGTCAGTGGGCCGTCTGGTAGACATACCTAAAAATCAGATTAATGATGCTTTGTTGCAAAGTTTGGGAGTCCCAGGAATAGTAATGTGCTCAGTGGTAAATTGTAGGTTCTTATATTCACATCATTCGTTTCTGAATTCTTGTTACTATTTTACACGTTTTCGCTTTTATTTATACTAATGTATCTTCCAAGCCACAGACCACTTTCTCTGACTTAGCCCTGGTAAGACTGGGTTTCTCGTGTCCCCTCAGAACATTTGTCATAGTTGTACTTTGACATGTATCTGTGGTTTCACTTTGCACTCCTCTTTCACATTGTAAGTTACGTTAGATCAGGAGCTGTGTCTTTGCTCACCGCTATAGCTCCAGCACTTGGACCGATGTGTAAGTAGAAGACACCTGTGAACATCGTTTAGTTTGTCCATGAATCACAGTGAGCTGAGTGTTTAAGTTATTAGTCAGGCATAGGTCTGGTACCTGAAATCTGATACTGAAGGTTTCTATTGTGAACAGTGGGACTGAAACATTGATTTAGTGTTATTGCTGTCATCCTCAGGGCAGTAGCCTGACCTTGATTGACCTTCCTGGCCACGAGAGTTTGAGGCTTCAGTTTTTAGAACGGTTTAAGGCTTCAGCCAGGTGAGTAGAAAGGACGGGAAATGGGCCTGTCTGAAATCCAGACTGAGGCCGCTCGTGTTTGCTCTGGTGAGATTTGGGAGGATCAGGGTGACCTGTGGTAGAAAGAGCATGGACCTTGGAGTCAGCCAGCTCTGGGTCACAAGCCTGCCTTCACTAGGATTGGTGGCTTAAATGAAACGGCACGTAAAAAGTGTTTCTCAGTGTTCAACAAGTGTTAACTCTTTGTTAAATTTTGCATTTACTTTGAAGGACCAATAAAATCTGAAAAAGAAATTTTAAAGCTAAGGGTAATGAAGTTATTAAAACCTAGCATTATATAAGTCTATTAAGCTACGGGGGCTGGCAGGTGGCATGCTGGTTAGGGGCACTGGACTCCCACATGGCTGACTGCTGTTTGAGTCCCAGACCTGGTGGCTCGTTTTCTCGCTTTCCCTTTCTTGTTCTCTCTGTCTCTGGTCAAATTTTTTTAAAAAAAATAATGATAACAAATGTTAATAAGTAATTCTTAGAAAAAAATATTTAAAAAGAAGTCTATTAAATTACCTAAAGTTGGGACCAGCAGTTGGCATAATGGCTATGTCGCTGGACTCCCATGTAGTTGACCGTGGTTCGAGTCCCAGACCTGGTGGCTTAAACTCACGCCGGGCGCGTGTGCATGTGCCCAAGATCCCGAGAGGAGAATGGAGAAGGGATTGCGGTGTGGCCATCCCCCCTGAGGGTTGATTTCTCACTTTCTGTCTGCCTGTCTTTCTGACCAGCACACATGCCCTATAGCAAAAACCTCGCCAAAAAAACAAATTACCTGAAGTCGATGCCTCAAGAAACAGAGAACAGTATTTTCGCATTTTTTAGTATCTGCCTGAGTATTGCTGACTCAGGTCCTTCCCTAGAATTCTTGTGCTGCAGTTCCAGACACTTGCTCCTTGTGTGTCCCTAACATTGACGAGCACTGAAGAGGAGAAAGTGGTATGCCACACGTTTTACTGTCTCTGAATGTAGAAGGTAGCTGGTAGTTGTTGGCATAGTATAAAACTGGCAGGATTTCCCCTTTCTTAGTAGGACCCAAAGTAATAGTGCCTTTAAGCTATGGCATCTAAGGTTTGCTGAAACGAGGTAGCTGCTGCTTTTTCACTGAAGCTGTCGACTTAGATTTGGTTATTGCTCTGCTGTCCACAAGGTGGTGGTAATGAGCAGTTTGTTGCAGGGAATGTGGTACTCACTCCTCAGACGGTTGAGACAAATCCACAAGTGGTAATTTTGCTATAACTGAGTGTTAATTTCCAGTTTTTTAAAAAGAATTATTTATTTTATTTATCATTTTTGTTATTTTCAGTTTGACCAGAGTGAGGCACACAGAGAAAAAGAGAAAGCAGGAAAACAAGCTGCCAGTCTGGGACTCGAACTGTAGTCAGCCATGTGAGAGTCCAGCACCTCACCACCATTCCACCTGCCAGGCCCAAATTTCCAGTTTTAAAAAATGTTTTCAGGCCAGCCCCATAGCCTAGTGGTTAAGTGAACCAGATCCTGCATGGGCAACTGTGGTTTGAACCACCGGTCCTGGTGGCCTGAAAACCGCCAGGTGCATGTGCATGAATACGCAGAGTCCCAGCAGGGTGGAGGAAGGGAGGAGAAAGGACTGGAGTGACCACAACTTTGGAGATGTGTTTTCTCCCTTTCTCTCTATCTGTCTCTCTGGTGTGTGCGCACACACTCTGGCATTTAAATTTATTTTTCGTTTTCGGGACCAGCAGATGGTGTAGTGGTTATGTAGTCTACCACTGTTTGAGTCTTGGACCTGGTGCCTTAAAAATCACACCGGCTTGTGTGAACGCATGCCCAAGATCCTGAGAGGGGAATGGAGGAGAAGGGATTGCGGTGTGGCTATCCCCCTGGGGATGATTTCTCACTTACTTGTGAGTGCATGCACCCTATAGCAAAAATCTCTCCAAAATTTTTTTTTCTCTGTGTTGTCATTTCTAAATATTTTACAGTTTGCAATGTAATGACTTTGTGATCCAAGTATTTTGAGTAAATTTAATGTTTAAATTATGAAGATAAAACTGAGTTATGGGGCTAACTCTGGTACAACGGTAGTTCACGTCTCAAGAGAGGCCAGGTCCCACCTGGTGACTGCAGTTCAAATCCCTGGTCCGGATGGTCTGAAACGTGCTGGGCAGACACACAGGTGGCCAAGATCCAGGGAGGGCTGGCGGGCGGGCTGTGGAGTGGCCAGGCTGGGAGTGCTCATCTCTTGCACTCTCTCTTTCACTTTGTCGTAAAGAAAGAAAAACAATTTAAACTGAGTTCAAATAAATTATAATTACAATAAATGCACATCGAAAAGACATTTCCTAAATTGGTTTATCACTTAGTTTCCTTAATCCTTCCTCCTCCCTGCTAGTCTAAAATATGCTTCTATTCTTTTCATGGTTCCCTTCCCTTTTTAAATCCTTGTCAGTTTGAAATCAATGTCACTTTATTTTTCTGAACCACCAAACACTTTAACCTTGAACTTCCTCACATTCTCCTTTTATCTGTGCTTTTTTTTTTTTTTTGAGAGGTTTTTGCTATAGGGCGTGTGCGCTTGCCAGACAGACAGAGAGAGAGACAGAGAGACAGAAAGCAGGAAATCACCCCCCAGGGGGGATAGCCACGCCACAATCCCTTCTCCTCTCAGGATCTTGGGCACGCACGCACACTCGCCTGGCGTGAGTTTTAAGCCACTGGGTCCGGGATGTGAACCGCGGTCAACTACGTGGGAGTCTAGCGACATAGCCATTATGCTAACTGCTGGTCCCTATCTGTTTTCCTTTCTAACACTCCAAGTTAGTCATTTTCTCCTGCGTTCAGTGACTCCCTAAGAGTTAGCAGAATGCTTATGATTTCCTTGCTGCTTGCCTTTTTCTCTTTCCTTACAGATTCCGTTTTTCTTTTACTGAGTACATTTTTTAGAAATGTTTTCAGAAAGAGCGAATGAATCATGAAATTTCTCATTCTTTGTTCATTTGAGACAGATTTTCTTTGGCCCTCATTTTCCTTTCTCACTCAGTGCATAAGAGAGGGAGAGTTGGGGGGACACCCTCCACAGGGCTCGGTCACCGCAGTCCTTTTCCTCCATCTTGCCCGCCAGGACCCTGGGCAGATGCTACCTGCGCCTGGTGTGTTTACAGGCCACACCAGGCCAGGGACTTGAACTATGCTTGGCATTTAGCTTCCAGCTTGCAGCCTGGTATGCTGCCAGCTGCACCACAGAGGCTGGGTCAGGTCCTCGATTGTCGTGAGTATTTGAGCTACGCATACGCCCGGGGTGGCAGTGGTCTCCTTCACCACATGGAAGGCCTCACTCCTGGGGCACACGCCTGCAGCTACAGAGGAGAAGGCCGTCGTCAGTCTGTCATTTCACTATAGGACATCTGTGTTTCAGTCTATCCAGGGTAGGTTTTCTTCTACTCAGGGCCGGGTTTAAATTTACCACGCTTGGAACTCAAGTGTGTTTTTCTAGACCAAAGATTCATCTCTTTCTGTAGTTCTGAAAGATTCTGCCTTTTTTTCTCTAGGGAGTGCTGTTTCCCAATCCACGTCCTGGAACTCTTACCGACAGTGAGCCTGACTATCTCTGCCCCCGCCCCCGCCACCTCCATCATAGCTTCCGATTCTCTCTATCTACCGTGTGTTTTTTTTTTTTTTTAATTTTATATATACATATTCTTATTTTATTTTGACACAGAGAGAGAGAGAGAGAAAAGAGAGAGAAAGTGAGAAAGCAAGCCACCAGGTCCAGGACTTGAACCATGGTCAGCCATATGGGAACATCCAGCGCCTTAACCACCACACCACCTGCTGATCCCTCTACCGTTTTACATGAGTCCCTCAGACTTGTTCTAGTCCACTACATTCCTCTCAGTGGAGTAATCTCTTACTTTTCCAGTGAGTTATTCATTTCAATTAGCATATTCTTCATAAATACTTATAATCAGCCTGTTTGTTTTTATATGGTCTTTTTTTTTTACATTATGGTTTCTAATATTTATTCTCTTACATTTTTTCAGTGGTAGCTCTGGTGGTAGGACCCCACTGTGCTATATTGGAGCGTATGGGAAGGCCTTGGGGTCAGATCCCAGGTCAGCCTGAATGTGCTGGGCAACATGTGATAATGGCAGGATCACGGCATGGTGGGACTGCGAGGGTGTCCCCACCCACCTCCTTACACAAAATCAGTACCCTTTTTATAAAAATTGTGTATGGTCTCTTAAATAATTTTAACCATTTACAGATTGCTCTGTTATTTCCCATCTCGGTGTGCTGATAATTCTCCCTTTGGAGTGCTGGTCGTTCTCCCTGGTAACTGTCTATTTTCCTCTGCGCTTCATCATTTTTGATCCGGAATCCCCCTCCAGTTGGGCTGTGTTGTTGATGCTGGGGCTGGTGTACCTTCAGTTAGAGAGTGTTGTTGATGCTGGGGCTGGTGTACCTTCAGTTAGTGTTGTTGATGCTGAGGTTGGTGTACCTTTGGTTAGAGAGTGTTGTTGATGCTGAGGTTGGTGTACCTTCAGCTAGAGAGTGTTGTTGATGCTGGGGCTGGTGTACCTTCAGCTAGAGAGTGTTGTTGATGCTGGGGCTGGTGTACCTTCAGCTAGAGAGAGTTGTTGATGCTGGGGTTGGTGTACCTTCAGTTAGAGAGTGTTGATGCTGGAGTTGGTGTGCCTTCAGTTAGAGAGTGTTGTTGATGCTGAGGTTGGTGTGCCTTCGGTTAGAGAGTGTTGTTGATGCTAAGGTTGGTGTACCTTCAGTTAGAGAGTGTTGTTGATGCTGAGGTTGGTGTGCCTTCGGTTAGAGAGTGTTGTTGATGCTAAGGTTGGTGTACCTTCAGAGTTAGAGAGTTGTTGATGCTGAGGTTGGTGTGCCTTCAGCTAGAGAGGGTTGTTGATGCTGGACTGGTGTACCTTCAGGTTAGAGAGTGTTGTTGATGCTGGGGCTGGTGTACCTTCAGGCTAGAGAGGGTTGTTGATGCTGGGGCTGGGGTACCCTTAGGTTGATGCTGGGGCTGGTGTACCTTCAGGTTAGAGAGGGTTGTTGATGCTGGGGCTGGTGTACCTTCAGTTAGAGAGCCTCGCTCCAGGAGGGGCCACAGGAGTATGCCCACTTTATGTGAGTCTTTCTGCTTGAGGGTCTCAGACGTGGAAAGAGACTAAATTCATACCCCGGGTCTCTGTGAGGCACTGGAGTCCTGGTCTTTCTTTTGGAGTTTCCAACCCCTGGGCTCCATTAGACTGCTTTTCAGTCCTGGGCTTTGTGCAGGGGGTTCGCTTCTGGCTCCCCAGTAGCAGGCTGGCCATGGCATGTCTCCTGTCTCCACCTGGGCATTCAAGCCCTTGCCCTGAGGCCTGTTGTCTAGTGTCCCTGGGCTTCTGTGCGTGAGTTTGCCGTTTTCCTTTCTGGCATATGAGGGTTCTTGCTGTGCCTTAGGTCAGGCCCCACCTGGTCACACTGCTTCTAGTCCGGTTGCCCTCAGAAAGCTCTGTCTTCCATGTAGGCACCAGTGTTCTTCATATGCAGGGAAGTATATTCACTTACAGGTCAGCGTACGATGCCTTCACAACCCTACCTGGTGCCCCACTTCCCCATCTTGCTGTACACCAGCTTGCCTCCCCATCTCCGTGGTGTGTTTCAGCCCATCTGTGCAGTGAACACACTGTTTTCCAGAGACTGTTGTCTGGGTAGAATTCAGCTCCACCGCTAGATTCTCCTGTAAGTCTTCCTGGAGCTGGCCTCATTTCAGTGGTCTTCCTCTGCGTTCCTGCTACACTGCAAACATAGCTCTGCCCTGGCCTTCAGCATAGGGTTCACTACGAGGAGATTTCTTGGTCTTTGAGAGCAACATGATCTCTCACTGTCGTTTCCTCTTCAGTTGTTGGTGCACGGCAGCACCCTGTAGTTCTGCTGGGCGAGGGTTTGTGCTGTGATCCCATGTACACCGACTTCCTCGTGTGTCTGCTGCATGATATGCACAGGATCGAATTAGAAGAAATTCACCATGCGGCTTCCAGCTAACGGTGCACTGCTGCGTGCTCATACGTGAGTTTCTCTTTTTTTCTTCTCCAGGGCTGTTGTGTTTGTTGTGGACAGTGCATCCTTCCAGCGAGAGGTGAAGGATGTGGCTGAGTTTCTCTATCAAGTCCTGGTTGACAGCATGGGTCTGAAGAACGCACCGTCACTCGTCATAGCCTGCAATAAGCAAGGTGCCGTCACGTTTTCTGGAATCATTATGGGGATTTTCCTAGGATTGCTACTGGAAATTAACTCATTTATCTCTAGTGCCATTGGTATAATTGCTGTCACAAACTCTAAATGGAAGGGTTTCAAGTCTTGCATTTTATTCCTGCTTCTACCTTCTCAGCAGTCTTCTTAGAGGGTTGGCAGGAATGGCAGCAGAGGGACTGCTACCAATTTTTCCTGGATACAATGTGTTTTTGTTTTTTTAAAGATTATAAATTATTTTACCTTACCATGTTAAAGTCATCATTGACAATACCATGTACACAGTTTTGGAGGGACAGGTTAGAGTTATTTTTTAGAATTTGCTGTAGGGTGCACTTTCTGGCTGGGAGAAAGAGAGAGAGAGAGAAAGTGAGAAAGCACTCCCTGGGGGCTGGCCACACCACAGGCCCTTCTCCATTCTTCTCAGGATTGTGGGCATGCATGCACACGCACCCAATGTGTTTTTCAAGCTGCTGGGTCTGGGACTTGAACCACACAGTCAGCCATGTGGGATCCAGCTGCCTTAACCACCACACCACTGGCTGGCTGAGTCTCTCCTTTCAAATAACTTTACCATCCGGCAAATTTTATCATGAAGATTTTGAAGCAGTTGTTTTCCTTTAAACTGATATCCATTAAAAATTTTCTATTCGTACCCAAGAAAATTGGGCTTCAGTTTCATTACCTATGAGATAGACTAGTTGATCTCTTCCTGTATGGTATGTTTTAGGTTTAAAGTTCTGATTCTGGGGACCAGCAGGTGGCATGGTGGTTGCAGCTTTGGACACTCAAACATGGCTGACCAAGGTTCAAGTCCCAGACCTGGTGGCATGCTTTCTCACTTTCCCTCCCTGTCTGTCTGTCTCTCTCTTTCTCTCTCTGTCTCTCTCTCTCTCTGTGTCTGTCTCTAGTCAAATTAAAATAAATGAATGAGTAAATTAAAAAAAAAAGATTCCCATTTTCTGAAGAGCCTAACATTTCTCAGAAGTGATCAGATTATAATCCTAGTAATGCCTAATTAGGAATATAGTTACTGGCATCCAAGCCTACATGGAAGACAAAAAATCTTTGTGAGCAGTCAAACCAGAGGCAGCGTGACCAAGCAGGGCCTGACCTGAGGCACAGCAGTAAGAATCTTCATGTGCCGGAAATAAAAGCAGTGAAGCTGAAGTCTGACCTCTTAGTTGCTCTTGCTCAGAATGAGGAGCGAGGTCAGCGTTTGTTTGGCATGAGCTCTGTCTCTCACCCGAGGGTGCTGGGTGCTTTACCACGTCGTCTTCGTGTCTGCAGGGGAAACGTGCCGTTTACCGTGAAAGGACAGGAAGGGTGTCATCTGTGGGGATGAAGGTTCTTGTTACAGCCATAGTACTGGTAGGTTTTCTTTTTGGTAAACTGACTGGACTTATATGTGTATTGGGTTGAAAGGTCTATAAATATGGAAAACTTCAGTCAAAAAGCTAAAGTCAGGGGCCAGCACGTGGCATGCTGGACTCCCACATGGCTGACCGCGGTTTGAGTCCTGGACCTAGTGACTGGCTTTCTTGCTTTTTCTCTCTCTTTGGTGAGTGCATGTGCCCTACAGCAAAATTAAAAATAATAATATGATGATGATGGATAAAATGAAATAATTCTTTTTTAAAGGAAGCTAAAGTCAGTTTTAGGATCATTGACATAATATATTTGTATTAGGAAACTCATGTGCATGTATAAAGCTTACTTTGATAGAGAAGGAAATAGTGATAAAAGTGAGGGGGGAGAACTAGGAATTTTTTATCTGTGCGAGAAATCTTGGATAAAGACCTATTCTGGTTTAAAATGCAAACATGTTTTTCTTTTCAGATATTGCAATGGCAAAATCAGCGAAGTTAATTCAGCAACAGCTTGAGAAAGAACTGTAAGTGAACGAGGCGCTCGGCTAACCACGTTCTCAGCACTTGGACGAGCATGTGCTCGTATTCTTGGTTACGCACAGTGAACACAGCCACAGCCTGGAGCTCGGTGTGAAGTGTGCTCGTTGAGTAACGCACAGAGAGTCAGCGGGTGGTCAGTAACGCACAGAGTCAGCGGGTGGTCAGTAACGCACACAGAGTCAGCGGGTGGTCAGTAACGCACAGAGAGCAGGTTGTAAGCACTGACGAGATGTTTATAGATATTTAAAATTTCATGGAAAGATTTCTTGAAATTAATTTTACAACTGTTACTAATGCATTTGTAGTCAAAACGAGAGGCTTTAGAGACTAAGAAATCCTGCGCAAGTCGGAAAGTGTTAGTCAGTGAATGGAGGTGCTTGTCCACCACACAGGCAGGCGTATAACAGTGCTCAAAGACACGTAAACAGCAGTGAAAAATGAGAGTAGTTGAGCCTGTGAGTCAGTGAAAGGAAAACTAGAAAATTTCAGAGCTGTTCAAAGTTACCGTTGATAGAGTAAAGAATACTTGGGAAGAATATAAAAATCTGTGCTACTCTTTGTAGCTTCTTAAATTGTTTTTAAGCTACTTGGCACAGTAGTATTTATCACATTTGTGGTATTTAAAAATTTGTAAACTTAGCTGTAAGCTCGTGAATTTTAAGGCGTCCGGCGTTTCTTTGTGTGTCAGTTTATGGCAGCTCGCTTTGAGAAATGATCAACATTAGAGTAAAGCGAGTTATTCTTGCTTACTGCTTTTGTGGAAGGACTCTTATTTAAGGGTCCGATGGGGGAAATCATAAATTTAACTCTTAGAACACTTTCCCCCGTGACTTACGTACTCCTTTATTCATTTACCAAGCACTAGCCGAGCATGCCCTGCACTCAGGAGGATGTGGTGGATGGAGTTCCTGTTCTCAGGACTCGGAGTCTCGTAGAATTTAGTCAACCTCAGGAGTTGGCAAAGTCCTGCCCAGGGCCTGCAAGCCAAGAGTAGTTTGACATTTTTAAAGGGCAAGTTTAAAAAAAAAAAAAAGAAGCAGAAAAGAAAAATATGCAACAAAAACCAGATGAGGCCCACAGAGCCCAAAATGTTTAACTTCTGGGTTTTGCAAAACAGTTTTTTCATCTCTGATCTATGCCGTTTTCCATAGTTCCTGTCCCTTCTGAAATGTCATGTTTATCACTCCCTCTGCCCACACTCTTTTATTTATTTATTTATTTTTAAATTTACTAGAGGGTATGTGTGCTTGCTGGAGACAGAGAGAGATAGACAGAAGGAAATGAGAAGTCACCCCCCAGGGGGATGGTCATGCCTTAATCCCTTCTTCTTTGGGGATTTTGAGCACTTACACGTGACTGCCATATTTTTCAAACAAGCTGGGTCCAGGACTCAAACCACACACTTGGCTGTATGGGATGTAGCCGTCTTAACCACCACGTCCCCAGCTGGCCCTCTCCCCATACACTTGATATTTGCTCTCTGGAGGTTGTGTGTACTGCTGAGCATCAGGCGAAGGACCATGGAACAACTAGATGACCTGTTTTTTCTAAAAATTGTGTGGGCAGTCGGGCATTGTTGGGAGAACAAAAGCTAGCATAGTATTTGTCAGTCTGGTTTTTTAAAACAGTATTGTCTTAAGTCTTCCCATCTTCCCATGTTTTCCTTAAGCCCATTCGCTTTCCACTCCAAGGACTGAGAGGTGAAGCAATGTAAAAGGAGCTGCTCACTTCCCAGCAGTGCCGTAAAGTGCCGCCAGGTCGTGCAGGTCAGCATCAGGAAAGTCAGGAGCACGCCTCATTTTAGCTTGGTCCTGAATTGTGAGAATTAGACCTTATCAATTTGGAAGCATTTCGTACACTTCAAATAATAAGGTGTACTGTGTTTATGCAGCCTTGTGGCAAAAGCTGAAGAGATGTAGTATTTTCCATTCCCTTTTAAAATTTTTATTGTAAGACATAATCTTATAATATAGATGTGTTTATATGACGATATATATTAAGTTTAAAGAATATTATAATGGATACCCAGGTACTTCTAAGCATGTTTAGAAGACGTCTGTATTCTTCCCTAAAGTTGTTTTTCCCCCAAAGAGATGAGATCCTGAGTTTTGTGTTACTCGTTTTTTAATATATCTTTATTTTTTTTGAGAGGTTTTTGCTGTAGGGCGCGTGTACTCGCCAGAAAGACAGAGACAGACAGAAAGTGAGAAATCACCCTCTGGGGGGATGGCCACACTGCAATCCCTTCTCTCGGGATCTTGGGCATGCACGCACATGTGCCCGGCATGAGTTTGAGCCACCAGTTCCGGGACTCCCAACTGCAGTTGACTACATGGGAGTCCAGCGATGTAGCCATTACGCCAACCGCTGGTCCCAGTTTTTTAATATATCTTACTGTGCGTGTTTTTAAAAAAGAGACTGCTTAGTTTGGCCTGTGTATTCTTCACCAGTTATTAGCAGGCTTACCCGAATTAAGAAATGCTTTCCCCTGTAAGACTGCACGTTCTCTGCGTTTGGATGGTAAAAGGTGGAGCAGGTCAGCAAGAGAACGTGGCGTGGCGGCAAGGGACGTGGTTGGGAAAGCATCCTGGGCAGAGGCTGGAGAGTAGGAATGTGCTCAAATTAGAGAGGAGTCTCGGGTCAGTGGGTATTTAAACTCTAAGTAGACTCGGCATAAATATCCTTCCTGGCCTGCCGATGGCGTGGTAGTCTAGGCACCTGGATCCCACATGGCCAACGTGTGGTTACAGTCCAGGACCCGGCAGCCTGGGAGATGCTGGGTGTGTGTGTACACCCAAAATTCCAAAAGGAGGGAGAGACGTAGAACTGACTACAGTGACCACCCTGTGGGGTGCTTCTCACCGCAAGCACACATGCCCGCTAGTGAACTAAAACGAAGTGAAGACGTACCCCGTCTGCCTAGGCCTCACTTAGAGACTCAAGGTGTGGTAACAGGTACAGCATGGACTTGACGTATTTTTAAATGGCAGTATTCTGGCAGTCCTCTAAGAAGGGGCCCCGAGTGTGACCTGGGTCTACTGCTGACCTGCTGCCAGCCTGTGTGTAGGCCGTGCCCTAGGCTGCACCCGCCCCCGCCCCGCCACCTGTCTGTGTAAGACGGGACCTAGATATGCAGAGGATGACTCAGCATTCCTGATGGCATAATTGATGGTTTCTTGATCAGAACTTTACACGAGTGTGAACATTGAGGAACGAACCTCGTCGCTGTATAAAACGTGCTCTGCCTTGTTTCCTTGTGCTCTAGCAACACCTTACGAGTCACCCGTTCTGCTGCTCCCAGCACACTGGACAGTTCCAGCACCGCCCCGATGCAGCTGGGAAAGAAAGGCAAAGAATTCGAATTCTCACAGCTGCCGCTCAGAGTGGAGTTCCTGGAGTGCAGTGCCAAAGGTGGCCGGGGGGACGCAGGCTCCGCCGACATCCAGGACCTGGAGAGATGGCTGGCTAAGATCGCCTGAGGACGGCTCCAGAGCCCGGAGTGCATGCGCGTGTGCGTGCACCTGTGTGTAACTGACAGTTCGGGGAAAGAGGCTGTGGTAGTCTGGAGCTCATAAAGAAAGGGAGGGTACAAAGCGTGGTTTAGAAATATTTCCTCATTCTAGAAACAAATCACTGTTGAAACCAGCTTGGGTTTTATTTTTGTTCTTAATTTTCCCCGTATGGCTCCCTTTCAGATGAGTTCCTCTTGACTCTAGACTCATACCTTCCCCTTTGTAAGTGTGTGAGACCCTCCCAGTGAACGCCTGCCGTAGGGCCACGGTCTCCGACACCGAGTGGACTCCAGGGAGACGTGGTGTTACGAGATATGGCTTTCACCTGGAAAGGCTTTACCTTTTGCTTCTGTGCTTTGGCCCTTTTTTTCTTGGAAACAAATCTGCCTATTTATGAAACCAGTTGATTCCTAGCCCTGTGTGACTTCTCAGGTTTGTAGGTACAGTACCGTGTCGCTTCCCCACAGGTGGCGGCAGGTCCAAGCCGCAAGGTGGAGCTCACACCCTACGTGGTTACTCACACTCAGCCTCGGCACCTACGATTCGGAAGCCTGCCGTGAACTCGTGGAGTGGTTCCCAAGGGAACTGGGAATGGAACTATGAATGTCAAATCCCCAAATGCCGAGGGTCCTAGAGTGTGCAAGTGTCACTGTGGAGCGTGTGCAGTTTTGACATTGTCCCGCCTCTCCAGGTGTCCCAGGGCTCCTGGGCTACCTCCGTGTGCTGCTCTATCAGTCCCCGTTCTGTCCCCTAACTAGAATGTTGTGTAACAAATACAAACAAAGTCCCCTAGATTTATTTCTGTTAAAAAGAATGTTGCATTTTCAGTGAGGTTCTTTGCTGCCCTAAACACAGCTTTTTTGTTGCTTTAATAAAGGATTAATGCATTTCTTGGTGAAGCAAACAACTGGCTCAAAGCAATTAAGTTGTGTGGTGAGTACAGACGGGGAGGCACGTTAGGGTTCACACAGAAGAATGCACGGATGCATGGTATTTTATTGATGGCAAGATAGTCGAGTTATTTGACAGTATTAAATATTTCTTACTTCAACACATTGCAGTACTTTTTAATTTGCAAAACTGTTACCGTAATGCAAGTTCCAATTGAGACCAGGAAAAACAAGAATATTCATTGGCTGGCTTACTCCAGGTGTTCCTGCGCCTCCAGATGGTAGTGTACATAGAAACAGAGTCTGCGATCCCTACCTCACGCACTCAGGGACAAGCCCAGCTGAACGTTACAAGAAGACAAGGGTGGCTGTGGGTAAGTGGCCTTGCAGGATCGCGGGGAGAGTCAGGATAAAAGCCTGGGGCTGGTGATGTCCGTGTGCGTGTGGTTCCTGAGGACCTTGCAGCCCAAGCCTCTGCCTGCTGTCTGACATCCCATCCTGTGGGTCACTCAGATACACCTCATCTCAGACCACCACCGTTCCTGGCAGAAGTACCCCAGGTCCCCACCCCTGAAACAGCCTTGTTGGTGTATGAAACAAATACAGCATGCAAGGGCTGGCTCGGTGGTGCATCAGTGCAGTGCTGCTCTAGAAGATGGGCCCACGGGGCGCTGGCTCAAGTCTCTGGCCTGGTTGGCCTGAAACATGCTGGGCACATGTGCAAGTGCCCGAGATCTGACAGACTGGAGGAAGGGAATTGTAGTGCGATCGATTCCGGAGGGTGCTTCTCTCTCTCGCACACACATACACGTGCTCTGTCATGAATAAAGAAGGTGGAGATGACAGAATTTGTCAGGGTTCTTGTTTAAAAGCCACGTTGATCAAGTGTTCACTGTCTTGGACCTGACTCACCCTTTTTTTCTTAGCCAAGTAACAGGGAAGTAGGTGAGCACGATGACCCCAAATCAGAGGGGCCTGGTCAAATTTTTAAAAAATAACGAAATAACTTTTTTTTTTAAAGGCAGTGGCTTGAAGTTTTATTAAGAGGGCCAGCCTGTGGTGTGGTTAAGGCAGCAGGGTCTCATGGCCGTGGGAGAACGTGCCGACTGCGCATGCACAGAGGCCCGGCAGAGGTGGGGGCTGTGGACCCCCTCCGGAGAGTGTTTCGTCGTGTCTCCCTCTCCCTGTGCACCCGTGTGATCTCTGTTGTTTTTTTGGTAAGGGCATTTGTTCTCATCTTTTTTTTTGTCTCATACGGCGTTTTGCTTTATGGGAGGAAGCAGCACACCAAACAAGCGAGTGAAGGGGGAACGAGGTTGATTTTAAGGCCTAAAGATGGTCTGAACAGGTAACGTCGTACCTAGACTGATTCTCGGGTGCTGGTGGGCATCACAGCTGGCAGCGACACTCATTTCCAAGCTGATCTGAGGATCCCCGAGACTTCCTATTGCATGGCAGGTTTGCACGGGATGCATCCTTCAGCCTTGTTATGTCACATGCGGCTCCTGGGGACACCCTTGGGGGTGATCATCCGGCTGTGCCCTTAGTATGTTGTTTTGACTTCTTTGGTTTTTTTAGAGGTTTTTGCTATAGGGCGTGTGTGAACGCCGGAAAGACAGAGACAGAGAGATATAGTAAGAAATCATCCCCTAAAGGGGATGGCCATGCCACAATCTCTTTTCCATTCTCGGGATCTTGGGCACGCATGCACATGTGCCCGTTGTGAGTTTACGCCACTGGGTCCGGGACTCGAACCACTGTTGGCAACATGGGAGTTCAGCGACATAGCCATTATGCCAAGCGCTGGTCCCATTATGTTGTTTCGTCTTAAATGAGCAAGAAAGGTGCATCCGACAGTCTCAGCGAGCCACAGCCCCCACAGCCCATCAGCCAGCCAGGTTCGTGGACGTACGTACGTTGACGGGATCGAGACCCAGGCCCTCCCCCTGGCTCCAGCATTGCACAGCAGTGTCACTGCCTGTGCCACAGGGCTGGACCAGGTACGTTTGAAGTGTTTGGGGTCACGGGTTCTGTTAGGCCCAATGGGGTGAAGTAGCAGAGTTCGTTCTGAGAATCCTCGTTCTGCTTCCTGCTGGGCTACCGTCGTCGTCTTTGTGCATTTGGGCCAGGATGTGGTCACGGCATCTAGTCCATGGGAGCTGGGGAGGGTATTGATGGGAGTGCAAATGTGCTTCCTGCTCAGCTGGCCCTGAAGCCGTTCAGCTACATCGGCCCATTTCTCCATGAGAGGGCAGGCGAGTATGGCGAGTGGAAAGACGGATGTCAGGTCATGGGGACAGGCAGACCACGCGCAGCCAGGTGTCACGGACTGGGTAGCGCTTGAAACGCCTCGGGACTTGGCACTGTTGGGCCACCTTGTGTGTATGGGCGCTGAGACCTGTACCAGGATAGCGGCCACCTGAGGTCAGGGGCCTGCGCCTGCTAAGGAAAGGCAGAGGCTGAGGGATGCCACTGGAGGGCAGCTGTGAGGAGTAAGCCCCGGCACTCCACTAAGTGTGTGCACTTCTGTGGTGGACACTTCGGTGGATACAGAGCACACCTGCACACCGAGGGGGTCCAGGTGGATACGGAGCACACCTGCACACCCAGGGCATCCGGGTGGATACGGAGCACACCTGCACACCGAGGGGGTCCCGATGGATACGGAGCACGCCTGCACACCGAGGGGGTCCGGGTGGATACAGAGCACACCTGCACACCAAGGGGGGTTCAGGCACTGGCCATACTCCTCTATTCCAGCTCTCGAAGGAGGCTCAAGGATCTTGGAAGCTTGTCTTGCTAGCAGGTGCCTAGCCATCTGCTGGGGCAGGGTTGGGGGGGCAGGGTTGAGGGAGGCAGGGTCCTAGCTCCTGATCAGCAACAGCTGCTGTTAGTGAGGAGTCCCTGGGGTCCGCCACTTCTCATGGCCTCCAAATGTCTCCTGGGGTGCCAGTGTCCCCCTGTGATCTTCCCGTAGAGGCACCTGGCTCTGCTCTGTTACCTTGACATCCCTGCACCCAGAATACTACGCTGTTGCTTTTCCTTTTACGTCTTGAGTTCAGCAGAGTTCACGCTTCAGCTGGTTCCCGTCCGTTCTCACCTGAAGGCCATTAGCAGCGATTAAGATGCATCCCTCTTCTGTCTCAGCTCTCCACACATGTAAAGAAAAGTAGTGGGGGGAGAGGATGGAGTAACAGGAGGTGTGGTGGTTAATGTGCTGGACTCCCACATGGCTGAGCAAAGATCCAGTCCCAGACCTGGTGACTAAAATCACACTGGCTGTGTGCACATGCGTGTCCAGAATCTCAGGAAGAGAATGGAAGAGAAAGGATGGCCACCCCGTCGGGTTACGATTTCTTTTTCCCTCTCACTGGCTTTCTCTGGCGAGCACATGCTTCCTAGAGCAAAAGCTTTAAAAAATAAAACAGCCAGCAGATGGTGTAGTGGTTATGTTGCTGGACTCCCACGTGGGCAAAAGCAGTTCAAGTCCTGGACCTAGTGGCTTGAAACTCACACCGGTGTGTGCGCGTGGGTGCCTAAGATCCTGGGAAGAGAAGGGATTGCGGCACGGCCATCCTCGGGGGCATGGGGGAGGGAGGTGATTTCTCCCTGTGTCTCTCTCCCTGGTGAGTACAAACGCCCTAAGTAACAAACAAACAAACAAGCAAAAATTAAAAACCCCACCTCTCTAAAAGTAACAGAAGGGATCACACTTTCTTCTGTGCAGGATGGTAATCCCACTTCCAGCTGGACTGCACAGCCCTAATTAAACTCATGCCCTCATTCGCTCGGTGCATGCCCAGTGCTGCGCCAGGCCCCGGGGTACTCCAGCGCCTCCTGCCTCTGCAGGCAAGCAGTGCGCCTGTTCAGTGGGGCTCCCAGCACAGGCTCCGTTGTGGCTGTGCTGGGCTCTGGGCGCTGCATAAGTGCAGTCAACCGCCCCAGTGGCGCCCTTGACACCACCCTTGTCCTGCCGTGCCAGCCAGACGGTCCCAACACCCCGACAGGGCTGCCACTTGTCTCCCCGTGGCCCTGTGCCAAGTGTCGTGTGAGGCCCCTGGTCACGTCCTGTTCACTTCGTTATCGTTCCAAGGATAGAAATCACCATCAGCTGGAATGCACGTTGCCTTTGTTTTTGTTTTGTTGTTTCGCACTGTCCCCTCTGCTGTCGCAGGGAGGAGGAAAACCGCCCTGGGCAGCGTCCCTGAACACCCCTCTGTGCACCTTAGGCATCTGTCACCCTCACACCTGGGGAGTTCTGACAGCTTCCTTCGTCTGGCAAAGGCAGGGGCTGCTGGAGAGCAGCGGGTGCGAAGCCCTGCCCAGTGAGCACTCGGCTCCTTTGCACTGGAAAGCCTTGGCCTGAGGCCATGCCAGGGGACGCCTGCGTGTCTCCAGCCTTACTCTGGCCTCGGTCTGGCCCATCCAAGCATCTAGCCACTCAGCCCTCTGCCACGACACGCCTGCGCTGCGCCAGAACAAGTAAGGCCGAGTGGGCAGGGACACCCACTTCCTCTGCCCTCTAATCAGAGAAGACTTCCTTAGGATGGCAGGCTGGAGGGCATTTAGAACCTTTCAGACCTTTAAAGGCGAGAGTAACTCGTGAGGGTGGGCTTGAGCAAGAGCGAAATTCCCGGCACCCTCAGGCCAGGGCAATCCTGCACCCATCTGTTTCTCGGGCCTCCTTGGCTTGGTCCCAAACCACCCTGGCTTTCAGGGGATCTGTGTGGAGACGACTCAGACCTGAGAGGCCTCTGAGGGATGCTCCCTAGTGGGTCAGGATTGGGGTGGTATATGGCAGCTCGGTGTCACCTCAGGGTGATTACGGTTTGCCTTAGATTCAGGTCTTTACAGGACCAGCGGTTGGCATAGTGGTTGTGTCACAGGACTCCCACGTAGTTGACCGTGGTTCGAGTCCCGGTTCCAGTGGCTTAAAACTCACGCCAGGCATGTGTGCGTGCGTGCCCAAAATCCCAAGAGGAGAAGGGATTGTGGCATGGCCACACCCCCTGGGGGTGATTCCCCACTTACTGTCTCTCTGTCCCTCTCTGTCTCTCGGGCAAGCACATGTGCCTTATCATAAAAATCTCTAAAAATAAAGAAAGGATTAAGGTCCTAAAGTTGCTTTCAGGATAACACCAAAGGGCAAAATCCAGCCCCTGCACCACCCTTCAACCCAGTGACGGCGAGCAGAGGGGTATGAAGTACAGTATCACATCCCCGCGTCTCGTCTGCCTGGAGACTGCCTCTGCACCCGCCTCAGGACGAGGGGAGATCCTGAGGACATGCGGGCTTGCTCTCACGGTGTGTCTTCCCATCCCTGTCAGAGTCGGAGCAGAGCCCAGCTGAGCACGAGGGAGAGGCAAAGGGCCTTAGGTGCGAGCGTGCCATCCGGACACTAAGAGATCTGTCCTCGAACCCCCGCCCGGAGCACGCCATTGAGGAATCACACAAGAAGCGTGGCGTTGAGAATTAGGACAGTTTATTGTTTGACCAACATGCTGAGTCTTTTCCACATTTTACACAATTCAATGTAAAGTCAATATGGCCGCTATGCCCTCTGAGCCCGTGAGAGAAGTGCCACCCTCTGTGCCCCTCATGGCCGATCACTTCACAGGGACAGTGAGGGGAGGGGAGGGGAGGGGTCTGTGCACACCAGGAGCTGCAGGCTGGCCTCTGCTGTGAGGCTTCTCACCTCCTGAGGGAGCCATCCAACCCCCTGCTGCAAGGTCTTCCTGATCAACCAGACCTTGCAGGGCGTGTCAAGCAGGCAGGGGCTGGAGTCCGGCCAGGACCCCGAGAACACCTCAATAGTTCAGCTCAAACAAAAATTCAGAGGGTCGCCTGCTCTGTGTGGTGGCCCAAGACAAGCAGGTTGGGAACTGGCCCTTCTTTGCAGCCGAGGAACTGAGAATGCGCTCAGTCTCTCCCAGCCCACTCGGCAGCTGGGAGGAAGCCCGGGCCCTGACCTGGAGGCGGCCTGAGGCACACACTCACACATAGCAGTCCCGCACGTGTGTGTGCCGTCACGCCTGGACACACGCAGGCCAGCAATGGACGAAGAATGGTTCTGGTCACTCCTGGCTTGCTGGGTGACCGAACGCCAGTCGCCCTTCTCTTAGTTTGTGCCATGAGGCCGGGCGGGCCGTGAGAGCGCAGCCTCTGACAGCTGTAGGGGGCACTGCCTCGCCTCCCTGGGCAGATGATTGGGAAACTGGCGCTCGGCCCGCAGGGTGGGCGCAGACACCTCCTGCTCAGCCATGCCTCACGGGGCCCCACCTGCCTCGGTCCTCGGCCACCTGCTCTCACGGCCTGACGTCAACTGCCCCCATCCGTGAAGGGCTGGGCTTGCTCTACAGGCAGGATGGATCGGCAGTGCCAGGCCTGTCGTCACACCAGGACCTGGGCAGGCCCAGCAGTGGCGAGCCCCGGGAGGACGGAGACCCTGCCCCGGCTGAGCTGTTTCTGGGTACCACCGGTCAGCCCTGTTTCTGCTGCCTGAAGCTCTTGCGCTAATCTGGCCACTGTTGTCCAGACCTGGGGACGTTAGTGTGTAAGGGTGACAACTGGGGGAGTGGCGAGGGGTAACAGGGACCTCTGCCCAGGGGGACTGCCCTCTGCCCAGGGGGACTGCCCTCGGGCTGCGCAGCAGCGGCCACCACGCCTTCAGCAGGGCGGGCAGGTGCGCTTGTAAATGCCCTTCGCGCTGTCCACCTCGCTCCCTTTCCCGCTACCCGCACGGCGGGGCTTTCCTACAGCTTCTCTCTGAGCTCCCCCACGAAGGGGACGGAACGAACAGGCTCCTGCTCAGCCTCTAAGCCAGGTGTCGCCCTTGGGGAGAGGGGCTGGGTTCCTAAATTGAGATCGTGTCCTGGAAGGCAGCCCTCTCCCCCGACACGCACGCCCCCCGCTAGCCCGCGTGGACTCGGCAAAGCTGCAGTGCCGGGGCGGCTGGGGCCCCGCCACAGCCTCTCCTGGGCCTTGACTCCGAGTCAGAGCCTGCCTGCAGGAGGACAGAGACGGTGCTGCTCGGACAGCAGTCACGGAGGCCACATGCCTCTGGGAAAGGCGCCCGGCTGCTGTGTCAGACCCCGGGAAGGGAGGGGTGGGAGCCAGGCCTAAAGGAAAGAGGGCCGAGAAATGGCGTGGCCCACTGAGATGGGAGGACGACAGGACACAGGCTGCCTGCCCTCGGCGGCCACGGGGTGGGGACAGCCTAGACTCGAGAGAGGGTGCTGGGTGCATATTAGGAAAGGCAGCACCACAAAGGCCACATCAAGCCGAGTGACACCTACCGTGTCCCTGCCAGGACGGAGCAGCAGCCCGCAGTGCCAGGCTGTGTATGCACTGGAGGAGACTGAGCGTCTGCCTCGTTCACACGGCCATCCCGAAAAATTAACCCTTAGAGGCAAAAAAGTCAAAATCCACCATCTAGTCATTCACTGAGACCAGAGTCAGACCCCTGCACATGGGGCTGTCCCAGAGGCCACTGCGGTGCCCCTCACGGCCAGAGGTGTAGAGTGGACGCCCTGAATTCTCACGAGGTAAGGAGGCGCTCTCCCAACAAGCACCACTTGGGGGCGTGCCTGCGGTGGGGGGACACCGGCCACAGGCATGCACACCCGTGCATATAAGTACATAGAGAGATGGTGACGCTATCCCCATGGGCTGTTTTTGCCTGTAGTTTTACACATCTATGCATTATTTTATTGATGGCAAGACAATCACAAGTTATTTGACAATATTAAGTATTTCTTATTTCAACACGTTGCAGTACTTTTGAATTTCCAAAACTGTTATCACAATGCAAGTTCCAACTTGAGAGCAAGAAAAACGAGAGTATACACTGAGCACATGTATCTCCGTGTGAGGGTGTGTGAGTGAAGGTGTATGCACAAGTCTATCTCTATATATAATTATGTACACACATATAAAAACGAAACACAAGACATCTGATTTACGTTCATACATTGGTCCTTGCCTTCCGGAAGAGGTGCTCCGTGGGGTCCCGCTTCCTTTCTCCTTCACCCGAAGATGAAGTCCTCTCTGTGGACCAGCTCCAACACCCAGGCTCCTGGCTGAAGGCGGACGGCGGCCCGGGCACATTGAGCAGTCCTGCCGGGTCCTCCTGCTCTCGCTGGCTGCCACCTTGGACTCGTTTCCGAGAAGTTCCAAAACGGACTCCAACAGCCTTGGTGGAGCCCTGCCTGTGGGAACCATCGGCCTACCACACCCCAGACGACCGCTCAGTTCATCTCAGACATGCCCAGACGCAGCTTGAGGAAGAGCCAATGCCAGCGGGGAGGGCAGGGCTTGCAGCTTGGCCAGAGTCGCGGCCCACGGCCTGGCTTTGTGCAGGCTCAGGGCAGCGAGTCTGGGTCTACCTGGACTGCTGGCCAACTGGGTTACACTGCCCTGTGGGAAGGGAGCATGCTCTTCCAAGATCTTTCAGGTCCCTCAGGGATGAGTCAGAAATGACAAGGACAGCTCTCTGGGGTAGGTCCCGATGCCCTGGGCAGCCTCCTAGAGACCCCATGTTAACTCCTCTCAGGTGACTGCAGTGCGGCCACAATACCCACAAAAGTATATGCACAAAGATCCCAACTACACCGTGCCAGTGGAGTGGAAACACGCCAGGAGTAAGCTTTTCCCAAACAGCACCGGCCCCGTAAGCCACAGAGGACCCAAGAACACGCATCTTTAAAGGCAGTCATCCTGCAGATAACCCTGCATTCCCCGGTCACAGACGGGCTGATTCCATGGGAAACACCCCAGCAAGAGGACTCAGGGTGGCACCCAGCCCGGCCTCACTCACTGGGTCTCTTAGACTCAACCCAGCTAGGTGCTACGGGAGCTGACGGCTGGAGGGTTGATAAAAACATTTTCAGAACTAAGCGAGAAGCCCCAGTCTGTAAACCACACCCGTCACCACAGCCCACAGCTGCCAAGCACCCATCCTTCGATGACCTCTCGTTCTGCCAGTCACGGGGTGGGCATGGGGAAAGCAAGGCTGACTCAACCGACCAAGGTTTTCAGGGAAGAGAAAGAGAAGCAGAAATGACTCCCCAGGGCCTGCTGCGAGCTCCCTGTGGTCCACGAGGCCTGCACCTCAACTCCGGGCCGTGGCTGACCCCACTCTGGCCATGGAAGGACAGAATTAGAGCTGCCTCTTCAGAGACTGTTTTGTTCAACCAATGTCAGATTCAACCACATTGGTAGGGCCTGGATGGTGAGGCCTGGTTGGTCTGGGCCACATGGCCCGGAATTAGAGCCTAATTCAGTTGGTCGGTCAACTGTTTTAATTTACTGGGCTCGGGGGAAGGAAGGCAGAGGTGATGACAGGTCAGAGAGATTAGGAAGGAGGGGGGTGTGGAAAAGGTTCTCTATAAGTTTACAAATATACAAAAACAAAAAGCACATCTTTCAAATAAAAATGACTACATTTTTATCTGGCAAAAAGTTGTATACACATGATTTAAAGTTTTTTTTTAAATTTTAACAGTTTTTGGCAATCTTAATAAAGTACAATATATTACAACCAAACCAAAAAATAGTTGTTTAAGTAACAGCTGTTAAGAGTGACGTGATCCCGGATGCCCAGCCACCCTCCCCACCCCACCCTACTCCTAGAGACAAAGAGAAAAGAAAAGTCCTCGCATCCTGATAAACTCGTTTCCCACCCGAGGAAGCCAGCCAATAGGAAGCAACACAGCAAGCGTGTGTCTGTCTAGGAAGCCCGGGCGGCCCGGCTTGCTCGCACTAGCAGGAGCAGCCACCCTC
>NW_006206814.1:985402-985821 GCF_000334495.1 Tupaia belangeri chinensis
CCCTCCCCCCCGCCCGCCCACACCCCCCAAGCCTGTCCAGGGCTGCGGGCTCGCCATCTACACCGCGGACACTTCCAGAACAGCACCGTGCAAAAGATCCTCTGGGATGATGGAAATACCCGTCTGCAGTGCCTGTAGGGTCGCCGGTGGCAACATGGGGCACTGAGCACTTGAGTGAGGCCGGCACAGGAAGGACCCAGTGTAACGAGCGGATTCCATGCGTCTAAGTGTGCACAGCCACGTGCACCTGCAGTGCCCCATGCTGCTGACCGCAGTGCACAGGGGGTGCCGATTTAAAGGGACAGGCCAGAATTAGGGGATCCCTGTCGACACAATGGTCCAGAAGAGGAACCTCTAGATGCTTCCCATGGGCCTCGCGAGGCTCAGGACCTGCCTCTGCTACAGGCAGGGCCCGCTCA
>NW_006206814.1:986051-988364 GCF_000334495.1 Tupaia belangeri chinensis
TCCGGGGCGCCACTGTCCTCAGCAGTGTAGAATCACTCCGGGAAGTCCCAGTTGCGGCTGCTCCTTTGCGTGCGCCAGCCTTGGCCGGAGAGCACCCAGGGCCCCGTGACCGAGGCATACCGGGTTTGGGCAGAAAGCAGAGCGGAACAGGAACAGGGGGCCTGGTGCACGCAGACGCAGTGTGGGCCGAGGCTCTTCCTTTGTGTGGCCTCTTGGCGCCCCCACCCAATCACTGACAGAGCAGAGGATGCATGGGGCTGGGGCAGTGGGTTGGCAGAGAAAGGCCTCGTGTGTGGGGTGTGAAGAAGGGGTGCCGCAGCCCCCCATCTGGGCCTGGAAGAACCCCAAGCCCACACACTCCCCACGCCCTGAGCCGAGGGAGCACGGCCGGGAGGGAGTGGCCACAAGGGGCGCCCTGTGGCCAACCTTCAGGGGCGCGCAGCAGCCAGGACCCGGAGCACGCGCCCTTCACACCGGGTCTGAACCTTCAGAAAACGGGATGCCAGTGCGCCAGCCAGCTGGACCAGAGCGAACCGGAGTGGCACCTCCCTCGCCTGAGCCCTCCTGGGGTCCCAGGCCCTGCCCTGCAGAAGGCCCAGCCACCTGGCTCCTGGGCAACGTGAGGGCACCCGTAACCGGGCCCCGGTTAGGTCTGGGACACAGAGCACACCGCCCGGCGAGGCCTCCTTGCTCCCTGCCCCGTGCTCTCCCTTACGCCGCTGGGTGACAGCAGGCGTGCCGGGAGGACGACGTGGGAGCTGTCCCCGGACTTGGAGCCCCAACTGATCGCACCGTGGGCTTCTCATGGAGCCCCTGGCGGGGCTCTGGGAAAATGTGAACTAAATGACTCCCACTCACCTGGCCTGTCTGCAACCCCGTCAGGGCTAGCAGGGTCCAGAGCAGCCCGTGTGGCCCTCCTCGCCGGCAGGCACGGGGTCCCTCTTCCTCCTTGGGTTCTGCTCTCAACTTTGCCCTGCAGGTTGACTTCTGTGCCTTCCTGGAACCTCACAGCTTCACGCGACAGTGACACCAAGGGGCTCTCTCCTGAGGTCTGGAGCAGCTCTGCTCCGGAACGTGTGGGAGCTCTTGCCGAGCCCCTGAGCCTCGGGGTCCTCATTCGTGATCGGAGCCTCATAATGGACCAAACAGGAGACGTTCTTCAGACCCGCTCCTCTCGGCCACTGTTTACCCGGGTCACACGCAGGCCACGGGGGTGCTGGACACCTGTCCTAGAAAGCCTCCCTGAGCACCCGGTGCAGGTGGGGAGAACTCCGGGAGGAAAGAAGGCTGGTCCCTGCTTCCCCTACGGTCCCTGCCAGCTGACCCCGGCCCACCCTGGTTCCAGCCTGCATCAGGCAGAGGGCGGGATGTGCACAGCCACGACACGGCCTCCTCTGGCTTCCCACACTGAGCTGAGCTAGCCTCGTCTGCTGCTTTGACCTCATCAGTCTAAGGTGCCCTTCGGCCTCTCCGGGGCACTTCTCTGATCGGTCACCGGTGCCTGGCCTCTGAGGTCTGTAGGGGAGAGGAGAGGATGCTGGGATATGAGGCCAGTCTCTGAGGCCTGACTCGGGCAGGGGATCTGACCAGGGGCAAGGAAGGCCAGTCTAGGCATTGTCCTCACCTACCAAAACGGTTCTCAGCTGACCCTCTCAAGTGCCCTTCGGGGACAGTGTCCCACAAAGGAACAGGGCTGGAAGTGGAAGCCAGCCTCCATGCAACCCTCCTCCCTGACTCATGCTGTGCAACTCTGGGCACAGCAGATGGCCTCTCTGAGCCTCAACTTCAGTGGCAGGTGTCCCCCCAAGTTGGAGTCGGACTCCGAGTGGGGCAGGTCCACGGTCCGTAGAGCAGTGGGGAGTGACGTGGACTGCTGTCTGGGCACAGGGTCCAGGTGAGACCAGAATGGGGCAGCTGCAGGGGCGCGTCTGCAGGAGAGGAGACCGAAATGGGCCGCCATGGACGGTCTGACTGTGTGGGAAACGTGGGAGCTCAGGGAGGGGGGACAGAGCCGTCGCCTCTCCCGCCCACACCGCCCTCTAACTGTCCCCGTGCTGTTTTGGAAGAAGCGGCTTAGACGATTAGAGCTGGCCGGGCACTCACAGACCGGCGTCTCGTTCCCGCTCAGAGGAGGCCCAGGCCATGCGCGACGCCCAGGGAGGCTGTGACAGAGACCAGACGGGCGCTCAGCTGCTCTAACACAGCGCTCGGCGCCGCGAGAACTCTGACCCACACGGGAAAGGATACTCCCTTCTTTGCTCTTCTCCTGGACGTTCTCCATCCCGGGCAGAGCTGACGCCACACGTCGGAAGA
>NW_006206814.1:988665-990553 GCF_000334495.1 Tupaia belangeri chinensis
AGCGGGGAGGGGCAGCGTGAGTCTCCACCCCACCCTCCCCTGCAGCCTACACGTGAGGTCCCCGACTGCTCCCCCTCGCTGCCTGATTTGGGCTCTCCTCCGTCTGCCCGGCTGCCTGTGCCCTCTCCCGGCCGCCCAGCGGGGATGTCCTGCATGTCTCTGGGTTTGTGGAAGGAAGGCACACGGCCATGTTCTGTCATCCATGGCTGGCCACAGGGCCAGGACGGGCGAGCGTGGCTCCTGGCAGGGACGTGGGGACCTGCTCTGGTGTGGAAAGTGATCAGGGCCCCCAGAGACAGCTGCAGGCCTTGAGGGGCCCCGGGGCAGGGCGTAGACTTTGGATCTGCCCAGAGACCATTCTCTTTTCCAGAGGCCTGGGGGTGCACAGGCATCCTGGCGACCAGGCACTAGGAGCCGGGGCCACGCCGTGACTGTGGCCGGAGGCTCTGAGAGTGTGAGGAACACAGTGCATGTGACTGTGCGTGTTGTGCATGTGGTGTGGGCACGTGTTTTGTCTGTGGAGTGTGTACCAGGTGTGTGCCGTGAGTGGTGTGAGGATGCACACGTGTACTTGTGCAAGCAGATGGGGAGTGCGGTATCAGTGTGGTTGGTGCTGGGTGTGCACGTGTGAGAGCGTGTGAGTTTGTGTGGGGAAACGTGTAGTGTGTGCGTGTGGGAGGTGTGGGTGTGGGTTTTCTGTGTGTGCAAGTCTGCGAGGTCTGTCGGGGTCACCCCTCTCGAGCTTCCCTCCAGCCTTGCCCTGGGTAGCCCTGTCTTCCGGTCTGAATGTCAACGTGGTCACCGTCTCTGCTGATGGCCAAGCTGCCCGTTAGGAGGACACTCCAGGGTCGGCCTGGGCCTCTGTGAGCAGGTACGGTCACACGCAGAATCTGGGTCTGCGCTGCGTGAACACTGACCCCCCCAGAGTCAGCACTGACCCCATCGACTCCTGCTAACCCTGCAGTCCAAGAGCCTTCCAGGAGCGGGTGTGGCCATCATGATCCCTGACCCTGACTCAGACCTGGACCCAGACCGGACCGCCGGGCAGATGCGACATGTACTGTAGACCTCCGGGTGCTGCCCCTGGCTTTTTGTCAGGGGCCCCCAGAAAGCAGCAGCCTGGCCTCTCCTGTGGACCTCCGGGCATAGTCCTTCCTCCACGAGACGGCGCCAGCTCCAGCTTGACCCCGGAGGAGGCTGAGAGGGGTGGGATGAGTGTGGCTGTGCGGAGGGCCCTGCAGCAGCAGGGGCACTGAGCCCTGGGAGCTTTGGGGCATCCTAATGTTGCCACAGAGCTCATCCGCCCTGACTCTTCCAGTCCACTGTCACCCAGGCCCCCACCACACTGTCCTGCCTCCGGAAGGCCACCTCTGCAGGGCGGCAATCTGGGCGGCAGGGCAGCAGACACCCAGGCCAAACCGTGCCCTCGCTCAGCCTGCCCACCCCACGCCACACCCTTCTCACGCGATTTCCCCTGTAGGAACCCGCCTCCTCGCCACCTTGCCACGTCCTCCTTGTCCTCTTCAGCCATGAAGGCTCTTAAGTGTGTAGATCAACCATGACAAAGGAAATCACTCAGCAGCGAAATAAACGGAAGTATTTACAGGAACGAACGTGCTCTACGGCCACACCCGGGCCTCCTCACAGCACTCTTAACAGCAAGAGCCAGTGTGGGTCTGACAGCTAGTGCGACGGACGTGGTGATGCGTGTGCAGCTCGACACCCGGCTGCACCGCCACGTCCCACGGCATGTGAGATCCCACCACACTGCGACATCCCACAGCATGCAAGACCCCGCCACAACTAAGTCCCACGGCATGCGAGACCCGGCTGCACCACGGGGTCCCACGGCATGCGAGACCCGGCCGCACCACGGGGTCCCACGGCA
>NW_006206814.1:990923-993314 GCF_000334495.1 Tupaia belangeri chinensis
ACACCACGGGGTCCCACGGCATGTGAGACCCGGCCGCACCACGGGGTCCCACGGCATGCATGTCCCTGCCACAACACGACGTCCCACGGCATGTGAGACCTGGCCGCACCGCGAGGCGATGAACGCCGACTACACCGGTGACAAGGCCCCAGGGCCTGCAACCACCACTGAGAAGAGCTGCCTACTCAGCGCTGGAGGGAGGGTGGAGTCGTGTCCAGCCCCTCTGCTGACTGGCTGAGTCCCGCCCCTGGACTAACTGGGGCGAGGGCCAGGGTCAGCACCCCTGCTCCGAGGCTCGGCCTCCGCTCCACACCCTCTCCCTCGGGGGCTCCGAGCCTGCGCCGTCCTCAGGGCCCTGAGCACTGCTGAACAGCAGGCACGGGCTCCCACGGCTGACCGGGCTGACGTCTGCTCGCTCATCCGAAGGGAGGCGTGACAGCAGGGAGCCATGGAGGCCGGCGGCTGGACACCCTGACAGCCTGCCGTCCGGCCGGCGAGGAGTGCTGCTGTGGTGACTGGCGCCGGCATCTCCAGGTGACCAGGAGCGAAGGGTCCCTCCCTCTGGCACGCCTGACCAGCTCGGGAACTTAGCTTGTCCCCTCACTGGGACACATTACACGGGCTCGGGTTGCTTCTCCCAGCTCAATCACTAGCCCGCGGGGCAAGGCAGATGGAAGTCTGAGGCGGAGCACCCCTGGAAGCCGGCCAGGGCCTCCGTGGCCAGGCCAGCGGGGACCTGCAGCAGCCCGTCCTCACCTGCTTCACGTTGTAGCCGGTCTTCGCACTGGTCTCGATGAACATGACGCTCAGCTCTTTGGCACGCTGCTCCCCCTCCTCGATGGTTATCTGCCTGGGGTAAGCGGGAGGGAGATCAGGTGAGGGGGAGCAGCCCTGCAGAGGTGGGAGAGTAACCTGAGCTGAGGACTGGCCTACAGCGGGGCAGGAGAGGCTGACCAGGCCCTGCAGCAGCCATGGAGCCCGGGTCTGACCCGGGTGCAGGGGGCCCTTCCAGGACAGGGGGGTATGGGGCACGAGTAGGCACCAGTTGTTCCCCACCCCTCCCAGTGTCCTCTGCTCAGGAGCAGGCCTGGGGCAGGCCCCGGGTGGGTGGCTGTCCCGGACCTGCCTTCCTTTCCGACTGTGACTTCGACTTTCCAGCCCCACACTGCCTCTCTGGGTGGCATTATCAGTTCCACTTTCCAAATGACAACAGTAAGGTTCAAAGTGACTCTCCCGGGACCAGCAGTTAGTGTAACGGCCACAAAGCATTTAGCAAATTTGCTGGGGTTTGAACCCAGTTTTCCTCTCTTCAAGAACAGGAATCTATTGAAGTGGCTCTCACAACGATGCCTTAGGTGGCAGGGCACGTGGCTGGAAGTCCACACTGCTGCTGGGTCCAGGCCTACCGCGTTACCTGAGTCCAGGTCATGTGAGGTGAGTGGACAGACACGGAGCGCGGCACCTAGGCCAGACCTGCACGCTGAGTGGCCGTGGCTGTGGACAGACATGGAGCGTGGCACCTAGGCCAGACCTGCACGCTGAGTGGCCATGGTTGCGGAAACTCAGACCGAGGGCCGGGATGGCAGCATGTGGCCCAGACATGCCGCTCACACCTGGGAGCGAGACGCCAAACCTCCGCACCCTGGAGCAGGCGCGTCCCGGGGCAGGAGCTAGCGGGGCTGGGTTCTGCTGTGTCTGGGCTGCACCATGGTGCTGGCGGGCCTCGACCACGTCCTGCTGGACAGACCAAGCCCGGAGGCGAACGCGGGGCTTTGGAGCTGGGACTCTGGGTAGGCGGCCCACGTGGCCATGAGGCTCCTGGGCAGACAGGCGGGAAGCACAGGCTTGCCAGCCCACACCAGAACCTGCCCCAGGGCCGGCCCGGCCTCGCCGCCCGCACCCGGCGTCCCCGCCTACCTCTTGTCAGCCAGGTCTGTCTTGTTGCCCACCAGCATGATGATGACGTCGCTGCCCCGCTCCGTCCTGACGTCATCGATCCACTTCGAGGTCTGCTGGAAGGAGTTGAGATCTGGAGGCAGAGAGGGGGTGAACTGGAGAGAGAGCGGCCCAACGGGGGACAGGAGGGGACGCTGGAGACCGGGGCAGGGGGCAGGCGGACATCATCGGTACCCGGAGGGGTGTGAGCGTAGTCTGCACAGATCGGCAGGGCCGGACCTTGCCCGCGCTCCTGCGCCCTGGCCCGGGACAGCCCCAGGCACCCGAGTCACCTCATCGGGAAGGTCCTGTCACAAGTTACCACACAGATTGCGGCTTCTGGGCCTGCCTGAGAGTCGGACCTGGCTTGGGGACTTGGGGCTGAAGAGAGCTGGTACCCAGGACCTGGCTGAGCTTGGCCACAGGGGTTGGTGGGGGCGGGGCAGAGGCCACAGA
>NW_006206814.1:993340-1005773 GCF_000334495.1 Tupaia belangeri chinensis
TGGTGGGGGTGGGCGGGGCAGAGGCCACAGAACGCTAGGAAGGAGGCTCTTCCAAGTGGCCTCCCTCCAGGTGGGCTCTGGGCAGCTTCGGGATGGCCAGGTGGTGTCTAAAGAGAACCCTCCGGCTCTGCAGGTGGAGGAGGGGAAGGGGCCTGGGGCCCGATACGGGTGCCCAGGGGCACTCGGAACTCCAGGAGAGACAAGGCCATGCTGGGCAGCCTCATCTTCCTCGGAAGACCTGCAGGTCTTGCAGAGGACGGCAGTCATGTGGCCTCACAGGGGGAGCCTGCAGTCAGAGAAGGTACACAGGTGGGGTGGGCAGAGCTGGGGCGCTGGGCTGGGGCGCTGGCTCTGCGTATCTCAGGGCTGTGGATGGCTCCCAGGGTGTCTCCCACTCCTGGTGTCACCACAGCCGGGGGCTTTCAGGTGTGCTCCCCTGCACCTGAACGCGGCCCCAGCCCTGGCCCCACCACCCCAGTCCCATGGCCATTCCTGAGGTTACGCAGTCCTTTCAAGAACACCCGCTTTGGGGCCGCCCTGCAGCCTAGACGTTAAGGGAGCTGATCCCACACAACTGACGGCAGTTCAAATCCTGGCCCCCAGGGTGTGCATGTCCCAAATCCAGACATGGGAGAGTGGGGACTGCAGTGTGACCGTGCCCCCGGGCCGCTCTCTCCCTCTCCTTCTGTCTTGTGTCTCTCTGGTGAGCATGTATGACGCCTGCCCTGCAGTGTGCGGACATGCAGGCTGCCAGCCCGCGGTGCTCCCCGGACCCCGCCTCCCCTCCTATGTCCCCCTGAGGAGCTGGAATGCTGGCAGACAAGCCGAGCAGCTGGGTGAGGACACTCACAAACAGAAGTCACTCCTAGGGGTCTTTCTGGCAGCCAGGGGGAGGGAGGGGCAGAGGGGCTGCAGCAGGGCCAGTGTGTGAGCTCTGCTCACCCCACTCCAGCCCCTGCCTGGCAGGCCCTGTCCACCCATACCCATCACAATGGGGTTCAGAGGCAACTCAACCCTGACCCCCAAGCTTCCTGCACTCAGGGACAAGCACGCACATGCCCATACACATGCGTACACACACACATACACAGTGCACACATGCACGCACACACACACGCATGCATGCACATGTGCACACATACACAGGCCTGGCTGTGGATACGCCGGGCCCCAGAGCCCCGCCAGCCACCCTTCCTCACACTCACTCGTGATGTCGTACACCACCACGGCCACCGTGGAGTCCCGGATGTAGCTGGGGATCAGGCTGCGGAACCTCTCCTGGCCGGCTGTGTCCCAGAGCTGCAGTCGCACCTGTCACAGGGAGGGGCCGGAGCAGAGGGCTCAGGGGGCGTGCGGTCCTCCTGGCGGGGAGGTGCTGGGGGCCGCGCTGGAAGAGGACCTTAGCGCTGACCCCGGCGTGGACCAGGGCTCTCGGTGCCCAGTGGCTCCTAGGGGATCAGCCCGAAGATGCCCCGCCCCCGTGCTCAATCAGGGGCTCACCGTGCGGTCCTCCAAGTACATGGTCTTTGATAAGAAGTCGATCCCGATGGTCGCCTGTAGGGAAGAGCACCAAGAGGTCAGAGCTGAAGGGAGCAGTAAAAGCTCAGTGATCAGGACCAGCAGTTGGTGTGGTTAAGGCACTGGACTCCCACATGGCAGAGATCGCGGTTAGAGTCCTAGACCCAGAGGCCTGAAACAGCCCAGGCATGTGTTCATGCGTGCCCAAGATCCTGAGAGGAGAATGGAGGAGGTATTACAGCGTGGCCATCCCCCTGGGGGGTGATTTCTCACTTTCTCTTTCTCCCATTTCTCTGGCGAGCACGCGTGCCCTATAGCAAAAATCTCTCCAAATAAAAAAAGCTTAGTGATCCCGGGCAGTGGCATGACCAGCCAGAGCGGGATGCCTATGCCACTTCTGGTGTGGGCTGCTCTGCCCTCCCGTCTCACCCCACCACCGCACTCCCTCTAAGAGAGAGTGAGTTTGAACTGTCTATGGGGGAGCATAGATTTTCTGGAAGGGGCCAAGAACATGGTGCGGGGTCCGCAGAGACGAGGCCTTGCCATGTGCATCTCCTATGCCCCTTGGGGACCCCCACCTGCTAGGCCCCCTGTCCTCCCCACAGCCCTGCAGCTCCGAGGCATCTCCCCTCGGTCCTGGAACTCGGCTTGGACTCACCCCCATCCCAAGGAGGGCAGAGGCAGGGCACGGGCAGGCAGTTTGCTGCTGTGTCGGGGCAGAGGGCAGTTCGTCCCAGGTGGGGGCACTAAGACTGCCCCGAGCATCCCCTGGCTGGGCAGCACCACTGCTTCTGTCTCAGCACCGGGAGAGGCAGCCAGCATCGTGTTCAATGGCCAGGACCCACCCCTCACCTGCTGTGTGGCTTTGGGCAGGCCACTGACTTCTCTGGGCCTCACCTACATATCCAGCGCCTGTGGGTAGGCACCAAGAAGCCGTCAGTACAGAACAGAGTTACCACTGCTACACGGTTAGGAAGACTGAAGATGCAGACGTGGCCTGAGTGTCCCGGGCACTGTTACCATGCAATATTCGTATGCCTAGACTCCTTGGCAGCTATTAAAGAGTCACATTCTTTTTTTATTTTAATAATGATTTTATTTAACTTTATTAATTATTATTCTTCAATTAGACCAGAGAGAGAGAGAGAGAGATAGTACAAGCTAACAGATCCAGGACTCAAACCACAGTCAGCCATATGGGAGTCCAACACCTTAACCACCATGGCACCTGCCAGCCCTAAAAGTCACATTCTTGAAAAATAGAAGGTTTGGGGGACCAGCAAATGCTGTAGCAGTTACATCACAGGACTCCCATGTAGCCTACCATGGTTCAAGTCCCAGACCCAGCGGCTTAAAACTCATGCCAGGTGCGTGTGCATGCATGCTCACAATCCTGAGAGAATGGAGGAGAAGAGATTGCAGCGTGGTGATCCCCCCCGGGGGGTGATTTCTCGCTCTCTGGCGAGTGTAGGCACTCTAGCAAAAATCTCTAAAAAAGGAAAAAAAAAAAATGGTTTTGGAGAAATGGTAGAGGAGAAAAGAGCACAATAGAAAACTCCATCTATGTGGGACCAGCAGTTAGCGTAATGGCTATGTCGCTGGACTCCCACGTAGTCCACCGCGGTTCGTGTCCCGGACCTGGTGGCTTAAAACTCACGCCGGGCGTGTGTGCGTGCGTGCCCAAGATCCCAAGAGGAGAATGGAGGAGACGGGATTGCGGCGTGGCTGTACCCCCTGGGCGGGGGATTTCTCACTTTCTGTCTCTCTGTCTCGGTCTGTCTGGCGAGCGCACGAGCCCTATGGAAAAAACCTCTCAAAAAAAACCCCACAACAACTCTGTCCGTGGTGTGATCCCAATCTGCTTTACTGAAGGGGATGCCTAAGTGTCTTTCACATTTTCAGACCCTGACCGAAGGGCACACGCTGAGGTATCAATATTACCATCTGACCGTGCCGTTATGGGTGATTATTTTTTGTTGTTTTTGTCTTTTTGTTTTCCTTCCTTCATTATAATTCTAGTTTTCTACGATAAACATAAAATAGTTCTAAATTTTAATAATTTGTCAGAGGGCACGTGCACTCACTGGAGAGAGATGGGGCGGGGAGTGAGAAAGCAGTCCCCAGGGAGGATGGCATGGCATGCCGCATGCCCCCTCCACTGCTCCCTCCCGTGGGGTGTGGGCATGCACACACTCGCACCTGGCGCATTCTCAGCCACTGGGTCTGGCACTGGGGCCGGGCGGTCAGCTGTGGGAGCCAGCAGCCTTAGCTATGACTCCCTGGCTGGCCCGTGCTAAGCACCTTAAATGAACAGTTGAATCGAATCCGAACACAAACCTGTGCTAGGAGTGAGGCTCGTGTATTCTGTGTCACCGCTAAGAAAACTGAATATAGGAGATGCTAAGTTACGTACCCAATGTAACAGCTAAAAGTGGCAGAGCCAAAATTCGAAAGCATTTGCGAAGTTGCTCACGTGTCCCCAGTCTCTGAGGATTCTGTGTCACTGCTAAGAAAACTGAATATAAGAGATGTTAAATTACTTGCCCAATGTCAACAGCTAAAAGTGGCAGAGCCGGGACCAGCAGTTGGCGTAATGGCTATGTCACTGGACTCCCATGTAGTCGACCACAGTTCAAGTTCCGGACCTGGTGGCTTAAACTTGCGCTGGGTGCGTGTGCGTGTATGCCCAAGATCCTGAGAGGAGAATGGAGGAGAAAGGATTGCGGTGTGGTCATCCCCCCAGGGGATGATTTCTCGCTTTCTGACTGTCTCTTTATGGCAAGCGCATGCCCTATAGCAAAAAAACCTCTCAAAAAAAAAAAAAAAAAAAAAAAAAAAAAGGCAGAGCCAAAATTCGAAAGCGTTTGAGAAGTTGCTCACGTGTCCCAGTCTCTGAGGACTGTTTCCTCTCGTTTAAATGAAGCCTCTTCCTCAGGGTCTCCTTGGCCTTCTCTCCCCAGTGATGCTCTCTCAGCCATCTCTCTCCTCTGCATCTCAGTCTCTTGGTCTCTTATTCTCTACCCACCTTTTCCTTTCACCCAAGAAACATTCTCAAATCCGGGGGGCGTGGGTTCTTCCTGGCATTAAGCTGCTCCCTAGCCATCTGCCGATCTCACCTCTCGGCGGGTGCGCCGTCCCCACGTCCGTCCTCTCCTCCCACACACCGCTCAACTGGGGCAGGCTGCTTTCTGTCCCCCTGCCCGCTGACGCTGCCCCTGCTGTGGTCACCAGCAGCCATCTGAGCGCCAGGTGGCGAGGTCACCACACAGGCCAGCATCTACTTGGCCCCTGACCCTGCGGCCCACCCCTGCTCCTGACACCTGCCCCCTCGCTCTCTGTAGCACTTATTCCTGGTTCCCGCCTCTCTGATCACTGTTCCTTATTTGTCTCCCGTGGGATCCTCTTCCCTTCTGCATCTCTAAAATGTAGGTGGTTACCTACGGCTGCTTCAGAGGGAGAGGGACCTCATTTACTCTCGCGGCTTTGAATTGGGCGTGCTGATGGCTTCCCAACCGTCATCCCACTTCTCCCCTCTGCCCTGAGCCTCCAGCCATGCACCCGACTGCTTCCTGGACTGTTCCATCTAACTGCCCTGGAGACGTCTCACTAACCTAGCAGGTCCCCACGTGGAGGACATCCCCTCCCTCCAAGCCCGCTTCTGTTTTCCCTCTGGCAGCAAACGGCAGGCAGCCCACAGCGCCCTGGCCTCTGCAGGCCTGGGAGCCCCAGAGCTGCTCGCGCTTGCTCTCTTGTGTGGAGAGCAGTTAAGTTGAAAACATGTGGTTAAAACACGTGGCCTGGGGACCAGCAGTTAGCGTAATGGCTATGTTGCTGGACTCCCACGTAGTCGACAGCGGTTCGCGTCCTGGACCTGGTGGCTTAAAACTCACGCTGGGCACGTGTGCGTGCGTGCCCAAGATCCCGAGAGGAGAACGGAGGAGAAGGGATTGCAGCATGGCCATCTCTCCTGGGGGGTGATTTTTTGCTTTCTGTCTGTCTCTGTCTGTCTGGTGAGCGCACACGCCCTGTAGCAAAAAACTCTTAAAAAAAAAATGTGGCCTGTAGACACACAGAGAAATGCGCTTTTATAAGCTACTCTAGCAGGGCTATTACAAAGTATTTACATACGAACGCAGTATCTGCCTGTTGTCAATGGTTGTCTTCCTGTTGTTGTTGGTACCCAATATCCTGATACTGAGCAGTATTGGGCTAAAAGAAGTCATATGCGTTTATCAGATTGTCCCCCAAAAAGATCAGAGCAATTACAGGGCGCCAGTCATTTTCACATCTTCAGACAATTTACATCCAAAAACAACTGCTTTGCATTCCAATTTCTCCTCCTTTATTCTCTTTATATTCCACTTCCTCCTTCCCCATTCCTCTTGCACCCCATTTTCCCCTTCCCCTATTTTCTGCCCTATAAAAGAATAAACCTGAGGCTGGTTCTGGTCACACCTTCTTTCTGTGCCCACCCAATCCTCGCTTTTCTGGACTTGTGTGTCTTTATTGTAAGGTCTGGGGGAAGGGAAAAGAAACATTCCCGCCAGCAGAACTTCCCTGTTGCCCACACCTGGCCCGCCATCACCAACGGACTTTCCCGCCCTTCAGCATTTCGTGCCCCGCCAAAGTTGAGCAGAAACAGCGAACCTCATTGGCCAGACAAAGACACGTGGTGACCACCTATTGGACAACAGCCCTTCAAGAACGAGCAGCACCCACCCTGGGCGTGACTCCCTCAGCCAGAGCGCAGAATAAATTATGCTGGTTTTATTCAACCCCATGGCCTGGCTCTGGTATTTTCACCTTTGCCGCCTCTGACTTCACTGCCGTTCCCAAACCAAACCTAACATTTATTGTTATTGTGTCTATTTCTAACCCACAGCCTTCCCCACTCAGAAAAACGTGTTCATGCCAAGCTGGTCCTGGCAAAGTGGCGCCCAACGAGGGGCCTGCAAACAAAAAAAGAGTCAGGCAAATGGACACTCCTTACAGCGGCCAAATATTACTAAGTAAAGTAAAAATCCTATAAAATAAAGTAAAAGTAAAAGAAAAAGAAATGCTAAAAGAAAAAAAAAACTAAAGTAAAATAAATAAATACATAAATAAAAATGAAAGTAAAAAGAGTTCCTAATTTTTGTGCAAAAAATATGCTCTTAATTTCCAGAACAAGGAACAGTTTATGAAGAGACTTGAGACAGTCAAAAAACAAATAAAAAAAATACAACAAAAAATCCTAACAATATTCCCATCTTTACTTTCTACCTGAAAAATTTAATTAAAAAGTGCTTAAAACAAAACCCTACTAAAAAAACTGGAGTTGGTTCAATAACTCCCCCAAATAACACTCCAGAGGGCTATGTCTCCCTCTTACCTAAAAAAATCAAAGTCTATAACTAAACAAACAAACAAACAAACCCCACAAAAATCCAAAAATTATACCTAGTAAAAAAAATGAACAATCTTTTAAAGTTAAACAGACTTAAAATTGCAGATTCCAAAACAATTACAAGGCAAAAACAAACAAACAAACAAAACTATTGCCCTTAAGCCTAATACTCCCTCTGTGGCCTGCTACTTCCCAGTCAAACCTACTTGCATATCAAATGGCACTAAGACAAGAAAAACAACTCCCACTTTAACACCCCTCCAAAAAACTTTGCATTGTGCAACAAACAAAAAAACATTAAAATTTAAATTGTGCCCTGTTATAAAGACTCCTAATCCTAACACTCCAAAACAAAATCAACATCGACATAAAGCAATATCCTTTAAAACTCTGAAAAAATTAAAAAACGGCTTATACACAATATAGTCCCAAGGCACCTTATACAACTGCAGTGTTAAAAACAACTATGCAATCTGCGTTTATCCCTAATAATTAGCAAGTGCTAAACAAAGCATGCTTATCCAAAAAAAAAAAAAAAAAAAAAGGATCTTTTGTGGCAATCTAACTGGTTTAAAAAAACCCAGAAGCAAACAAATAAAAATCAACAACATAAAATACCCATCACATTTAAAATATGAACTAAAACAAAAAAAAAGCCAATACTAACACACAAATGAAATATGCTCCACAAACATATCAACAAATTAACATCATCTACTTAAATTACTAAAAAAAGCTCCCTAGTCAAAATCGAGGAACAAATCATTTCATCAGTATATGACAGGGACCTAATAAGTTATATCAAAATTTTATTTCCGGGAACCAGCAGTTAGCATAATGGCTAAGCCGCTGGACTCCCACGTAGTCGACCGTGGTTTGCGTCCTGGACCCGGTGGCTTAAAACTCACGCAGGGCGTGTGTGTGTGCGTGCCCAAGATCCTGAGAGGAGAATGGAGGAGAAGGGATTACGGCGTGACCATCCCCTCTGGGGGGTGATTTCTCGCTTTCTGTCTCTATGTCTTTGTCTGTCTGGCGAGCGCACGTGCCCTATAGCAAAAACCTCTCCCCCCCCCCAAAAAAAATTATTTTCCACTTGTCACAGGCCATACCCCAAATAGTCTCTAATTAAAAGGCAAAACAAATTTTATTAAAACAATTAGCCTTTAAAAATACTAATGCCTCTTGGGAACCAGTAGTTAGCGTAATGGCTATGTCGCTGGACTCCCACGTAGTCGACCGCGGTTCGCATCCCAGACCCGGTGGCTTAAAACTCACGCAGGGCGTGTGTGTGTGCGTGCCCAAGATCCCAAGAGGAGAATGGAGAAGGGACTGCAGCATGGCCATCCCCCCTGGGGGGTGATTTCTTGCTTTCTGTCTCTCTGTCTCTGTCTGTCTGTCTGGTGAGTGCATGCGCCCTATAGCGAAAACCTCTCCAAAAAAAAAAAAAAAAATACTAATGCCTCTTATAAAGCAACTATTACTCCAAAAAAGAAAGGGGGACAATAAATAATTTCATTAAACTGTGTCAAAACATTAAAAACCCACAAATCCAAAATATAACTTTAGCAACTGCATTAAGAAATTACACAACAAAAATTTTAAAAATTATTTCAATTGTAACAAACCAAAACACATGGCCCATAACCGTCAATACCCTAAAGAATCAAGGGAATACGCTACCAAAAAAAAAAAAAAAAAGACACCTGCGCCCATGCAGGTCCCCAAAATATATACTAAATGCCAAAAAAGAAGGCATTTTGCCAGTGAATATAGATCCAAAACAGACATAGATGGGAGGCCGTAAGGCCCCCGAAAAACGGGACTCAGGGCCGGCCCTGGCCCCGTCAAACAGTAGGGCACTCTCAAAGTTCTCAGGGGACACAGGACAGTCAAGTCAATCAGAGGTATACGGCAGGCCACAGCCAATCAGAGGCCTCTAGCAAACCCCAAATAGCACAAGACTGAATCTCAGCCCCACCTCTAAAAAAAAGTATTAACACCTGAAATGAGTCTGCAGGCAATTCCTACTGAAGTTTCTAATCCACATCCCTCCCACTCAAAAAACGTACTCGTGCCAAACTAGTCCCAACACTCTTGCCTGCTCCCTCGCGTCGGAGGACAGTCGTCCCCCAGTATCCGCGAGGGACTGAGCCCAGGGCGTCTGCGGACAGCAAACTGCACACTCAGGTCTCTTGTTTAAAACGGCTTTGTGGCACACAGAACCTATGCACCAGCTCCGGTATACTCCGAGTCCTCTCCGATGACCTACCATACGTATTTCCATGTAAACACTACATAAATAGTTGTCGGACTCTGTTGTTTAAGGAATATAGATAAAGAAAAAAGTCTGTACCTGCTTGGTAGAGCAAAAGCTATTTCTTTTTTTTTTTTCTTTTCAGAGCACGCATGTGCTTACCAGAGAAGTTAGCAAGTGAGAGAGGAGAAAGCACCCCTGGACAGGGCATGGTCACACCACAGTCCCTTCTCCTCCACCCTGTCAGGACATGGGACATACACACACACGCACACACACACGGCGTTTGTTTTTGTTTTTGTTTTTGTTTTTTTAAGCCTGCATGGGCTGGGATTTGAAGCGTGGTTGGACATGTGGGGTCCAGCTCCCTTACACACTACACCACAAGGCTTGGCCCCACTACTTTTTTCTTTCTTTTTGGGATTCTGCCATAGAGTGTGTGCGCTCTTCAGAGAGAGAGAGAGATAAAGAGAAAGGGAAATTGAGAAGTCACCCCCCAGGGAGGATGGCCATACCACAATCCCTTCTCTTCCTTCCATTCTCCTTTCAGGATTTTGGGCACATATGCACATACACCTGGTGTGAGTTTCAAGCCACTGGGTCCGGGACTCAAACCGCAGTCAGTCATGTGGGAGTCCAGAGCCTTAACCACCATACCACCTGCTAGCCCCAGTCCCAATATTTAAAGAATACTTTCAATCCGTAATTGGTTGGTCCTTGGAAAAGGACTCCACACCTACAATCTCAGTCCTCCACCCAGTGACAAACTGGGGCAGTCCGGATGTGGGAGCGTGACAGAGACCACCATTCTGAACTGGCTGCTTTGCTCCCTACGTGTCTTCACTCCCCTGTCCCCACCCACACTGGCCCAGTGCAGATCTTCAAGCTCTTCCACCTGAACCTCGACAGCTTCCTGACTGGCCTGGCTGGCCTCTCTGCCCTGGCTCTCCCCTTGTCATAACTCTTTCACACAGTGGCCGGGTTGCACCCCTGACCGCGGCACTCCCTACGGAGCACGCCCATCTGGCCTGCAAAGAGGTCGAGGGCCTGCTCCTAGCCTCTGGGGCTCGGGCCTTCCTAGCCCTGCTTTGCGCTTCATGCTAAAGCATAACACTGCTTTGTTCAGAACTCCCCACACGGGCCTTTGGGTCTGGGCCTTTTCTAATGCTGTCCCTCAACTGAAAGCCTAACACTTCCTCATAGTTCGCCATTCCTCCAGAAATCGTTCTCCGGGCCCTCAGGTTGGCCCAGGGCCCCTCACACAACACCTTCTCCATGAACTGGAAAGATCTTCCACTGGCCAGTCGCTTCCACTGGACTTGACTCGGTGATTCTGGACGTGGAGCCTGGGCATCGCCAGCTACACCAGGAGCTTGTTAAACAAGCAGATTCTCCAGCCCGACAAATCAGTGTCTGTCTGTGTGTCAGTCTGGGGATCAGAACCCACAGCAACCCTCAGATGGCTCACTTCTGCACTGTCGGCAGAATCACAGGGGCCTGTGGTGTTCGGGAGGGCAGATTCCCTGCAGGAAGTGGGAGACGCTGGGAGACGCCCAGCACGAGAAGGTCCTACTTACAGCTAAAGACATCAAGGCTTCCTCAGGAACACGGTCACACTGAAAGTAGTGGCAGACTCAGGATCTGAACCTATGACTCCTAACTGCCAAGTCCCTGTTCTTGACCCTTCAGCTGTGCTCTCGCTGCTTCCTAAAACCCTTTTATTCCGAGGCTGTTGCTGGGTCTGCCGGCAGGTCACATCCCATCTGGCTCCCTATCATCAGAATGTTGTGGTCATTAGCCATAATAGGTCAGCTGAGCCCACTTAAGAGGAAGCTCATTTGCATTTTAACTGGAAAAAAAAAAGCTAGCTCTCTACGGACAGAATAGAAACTCGCACTTTTAAGAGGGCCTGGTTATAAAAAAACCCCTCAAGCTCCTCAGCATCAACTCTTTTCCCAGGCACGAGGCACAAGCAGCTGGTCCGACACTTCAGCCAGCTGGAGCTCCAGCACTGGCTTCTTTCAGGAAGGCCGCCCTGCAGGGAGAAGGTGGTCACGGTCATCCCCGTCGTCCTTTGTGGCCAGCTACTGAGTCCCTTGTTCACCTGTGAGTGTGTCTGTGTGCCAGACCCAGCACGCCCTGGCCCCTGCCCGTAAGGAGCGTACAACCTAGTAGAGAATTTAAGACGTGGGCAGAGAGCTGTTGTCCCGGCAGATGGGAAGAACTAGAGTCCTCAGAGGGGCTTCCAAGGCCTCAGAGGAAGGAGACACTGAAATTTTATATATATATATATATATATCTTGATATGTTATATATATTTAGGTTTTTTTGTTACAGGGTGCATGCAACTGCCAGCTAGAGAGGCAGGCAAGTGAGAACTCGCCCCCTACCAGGATGGCCACACTACACTCCCTGTCCTCGATTCTCCTCTTGGGATTTTGGGCATGCACGCCCACACGCCCGGAGTGTTTCTCAAGCTGTCAGTCCGGAACTTAACTGCAGAGTCGGATATGTGGGAGGCAGTACCTGAACCGTCATGCCACCAGCTCGCCCGCCACTGCTTCTAACTGATTTCTTTCCTTTTATTGCTAGAGTGTGCATGCGTGTGCGTGCACGCACACGCACACGCATGCACACACACACACAGAGCGAGCGAGCAAGAGCGAGAGAGAAGGCAACCCCCAGAAGGGTGCGGTCACACTTTCCTCCATTTTTCTATCCCTTCATGATTTGGGGCAAGCGTGCATAGGTGCCCAGCCATTTTTCAAGCCACCTGGCTAGGGCTGTGAACCAAGGTCAGCCACATGGGATGGGAGGGTCCCTGAAAGGCTGAGTTCATGGCCTTGAAAGAAGGGGAGACAAATACGCAAGTCCTGAGAGGAGCTAACTTCTCCGTAGTTAAGATGAGAAGTGGAAGGAGGAGTGGGGAAACAGTGCAGGTGACGGTGATGGGGGATTCCTGGTCTCAGCACGGCAGAGCTCCCAGACCAGCTCTTGTGCAGCTCAGTGTTATAAACTCTGCACAAGACAGAACGAGCACTGTGTGACAGCACTGGAAAGTGACCGACCCAAAGAAGGTGGAAACTAGAGGGGGGTAGACGCTTAGGAGGACGAAACAGCACCGAGCGATGTTCCTTTTCTTTTTTCTTTTTTTTAGAGAGGTTTTTGCTATAGGGCGTGTGTGCTCGCTAGACAGACAGAGAGAGACAGAGAGACAGAAAGCGAGAAATCACCCCCCAGGGGGGATGGTCACGCCGCAATCCCTTCTCCTCCAT
>NW_006206814.1:1023425-1027931 GCF_000334495.1 Tupaia belangeri chinensis
TATATATATATCTTGATATGTTATATATATATATATCTTGATATATTATATATATACACACACACACATATACGTGTGTGTGTATATATATATATTTAGGTTTTTTTGTTACAGGGTGCATGCAACTGCCAGCTAGAGAGGCAGGCAAGTGAGAACTCGCCCCCTACCAGGATGGCCACACTACACTCCCTGTCCTCGATTCTCCTCTTGGGATTTTGGGCATGCACGCCCACACGCCCGGAGTGTTTCTCAAGCTGTCAGTCCGGAACTTAACTGCAGAGTCGGATATGTGGGAGGCAGTACCTGAACCGTCATGCCATCTGCTGGCCCGCCACTGCTTCTAACTGATTTCTTTCCTTTTATTGCTAGAGTGTGCATGCGTGTGCGTGCACGCACACGCACACGCATGCACACACACACACAGAGCGAGCGAGCAAGAGCGAGAGAGAAGGCAACCCCCAGAAGGGTGCGGTCACACTTTCCTCCATTTTTCTATCCCTTCATGATTTGGGGCAAGCGTGCATAGGTGCCCAGCCATTTTTCAAGCCACCTGGCTAGGGCTGTGAACCAAGGTCAGCCACATGGGATGGGAGGGTCCCTGAAAGGCTGAGTTCATGGCCTTGAAAGAAGGGGAGACAAATACGCAAGTCCTGAGAGGAGCTAACTTCTCCGTAGTTAAGATGAGAAGTGGAAGGAGGAGTGGGGAAACAGTGCAGGTGACGGTGATGGGGGATTCCTGGTCTCAGCACGGCAGAGCTCCCAGACCAGCTCTTGTGCAGCTCAGTGTTATAAACTCTGCACAAGACAGAACGAGCACTGTGTGACAGCACTGGAAAGTGACCGACCCAAAGAAGGTGGAAACTAGAGGGGGGTAGACGCTTAGGAGGACGAAACAGCACCGAGCGATGTTCCTTTTCTTTTTTCTTTTTTTTAGAGAGGTTTTCGCTATAGGGCATGTGTGCTCGCTAGACAGACAGAGAGAGACAGAGAGACAGAAAGCGAGCAATCACCCCCCAGGGGGGATGGTCACGCCGCAATCCTTTCTCCTCCATTCTCCTCTCGGGATCTTGGGCATGCACGCACACGCGCCCGGCGTGAGTTTTAAGCCACCGGGTCCGGGACTCGAACCACGGTCGACTACGTGGAAGTCCAGTGACATAGCCATTATGCTAACTGCTGGTTCCCCCTTTTCTTACATCTCCCTGAGGACAGGCCCCAGCTGGATCTGAATGGTAGCTGAAAGTAACCCAGCCTCATGGTGGAGAAGTTAGAGGGTGGGACCAGCAGTTAGCGTAATGGATATGTCTCTAGCCTGCTCATGTCAACACATGGGCACCTCATGGTAGTCAACCACGGTTCGAGTCCCGAACCCAGTGGCTTAAACTCACGCCAGGCGGGTGGTCCCCAGAACCCGAGCGGGTCCCGAACCCAGTGGCTTAAACTCACGCTGTGGGTGTGTGCCCAAGATCCCGAGAGGAGAATGGAAGAGAGGGGATTGTGGCCTGGCCATCCCCCATGGGGGGTGATTTCTTGCTTTCTGTTTCTCTGTCTCTCTTTCTGGCAAGTATGCGTGCCCTATAGCAAAAACCTCTCCAAAAAAAAAAAAGAAGTTAGAGGGCAAACTCCAAAGCTACAATGGCAGCCAGAAGTGTGGAAAATTTTGAAAGTGACAAAGCCACAGTGAGGGCACCCTGAATTCTGCATATAACTATTGCCCAAGTTGCTGACTAACCCAAGCAGACCCAAGCAGACCCCCTAGCAGCCTACGTAAGATTGAAAACAAAATAAAACAGGCAAAAACCAAAAAACAAACAGGAATAAAACACTAAACAGAACTTTCATTTGCTATCTACCACAATGGAAGGAACTGGGAATTTGGGTGTAGACACTTCAGCTGCCCACTAAAACGAAGAACCAATCCTCCTCACAGGAGCACACAGAATCCACAGTGCACACCATGTGCAGGATATAACCTCAAAAAATGACTAGGACATGAGGTAAGACAAAACTGAGTCATAGTCAAGAACAAAGAATGAAGACTAACCCCGAGGTGCCCAGGTGTTGACATGGGAATTTAAAGGCTCAGATGACTATGGTCAGATATTAAAATGCTCATGATAAAGTCACAGTTAAAAATCTTGAGAGACAAAGAAACTATAAGAAAAAAACAAATGCAGATTTAGACCTGAAAAAACACACCTGAAAGCACAGATTACCAAGGACAGATGAAACAGTAAAGTAGGAAATAAATCAGTAGAAATGATCTAAGGAGACTTCAAAAAGTGCGTGGAATAATAGAAGTACAAGTTAATTTCGGTGCCAAAAAAAAAGTGAAATCCACACACATCGTTCATAATACATTATTGTCCACAAACTTTCTGAAGACTCCCACATTAAAAAAGAAGTATAGAGAGAAGAAAATGAAAAAGTTTCACAAACTTAGCCTCAATAACTTATGGGACAGTATCAAAAGCTTAGTATATATTTAGTTGAGGCCCCAGAAGGAAAAGAAATGGAGAATGGAACAAAAAAACCTTGAAGAAATAATGGCCAAACTTTCCTAAATGAGACATATCGACAAGTTCTAGAAAATATACAAACTCCAAGCAAAATTTAAAAAATCCCACACGTCTTCATATCAGGGTTAAATTGCTGAAAACCAAAGGCAAAGATAAAACCTTTTTTTTTTTAAAAAAAAAAAATATATATATATATATATATTTAATTTTATTTATTCATTCATTTATAAGATAGAGAGAGAGAGAGAGACAGAGAGCCAGAAAGCGAGAAATCACCCCCCAGGGGGGATGGCCACGCCGCAATCCCTTCTCCTCCATTCTTCTCTCAGGATCTTGGGCACGCACGCACACGCGCCCAGCATGAGTTTAAACCATGGGGTCCAGGACTCAAACCGCGGTTGACTACGTGGGAGTTCAGTGACATAGCCATTATGCTAACTGCTGGTCCCATTGTTGTGATTTTTCAAGCTGCCAGGTCAGGGACTCAAAGCTGGTCATGTGGGAATCCAGTGTCTTAACGACTACTCCACCTGCTGGCCCCAAAGGTAAAATCTTAAAGCAGCCAGAGGAAAATGACACACAGCACACAGAGAACGCTAATAGGGACGGCTTATCAGGAAAAAAAAATGGAGGTCAGAAAGCAGTGGAATGACATTAAAGTGCTAAAAGAAAGGGAGAGGGGGAGTGGAACCAAATTCCAAATCCAGCAAAAATATTCTTCAAAAGCATAGTAAAATTAGGGTAACGCTTTTAGGTAAATGCAACAAAAAGAATTTGTGACCTGCAGAACTTCACTATGAGAAATGTTAGAGGAAATTATTCAAGCCGAAGGGAAAAGACACTAATGGGAACTAGAACCCTCTGGAAGAGATGAAGAGTATCTGAAATGGTAAGTGCACGGGGAAATGCAGAGACACGTTCTGGATGGAAGGAATGGCTTCAGCACACTCTTAGATGCAAAGTCACACTTAATTTTTTATTTTATTTTTTTTTTGCCGAAAACTACCCAATCCAGGACCAATGGACTGTGAATTGCCCATAGAAGAGATGGGGAAAGGACAGAAAGAGCCAGAGAGGTGGCGAGAAGCCAGAGCCTGGGCCAGCTCCATGATTAGGGCAGATTCCAACATGGCCGACCACACAGTCAAGACCCGCATCAGCAGCTTCAGAAAGAAGCTGGTGCAGGTGCGTGTGCCCAACGTCCTGAACGGAGGGAGGGACGGAGGAGAAGGGACTGCAGGTGACCGTGCCCCACGGGGATGCTTTCTCCTCTCCCTCGCTCTCTCTCTCTGGCAAGCAAGTGTGCCCTCTAGCAAAAACGAAAAATAAAAACCAAAGTCAGTCAGAGTTTAGAGGGACTTAGACCTAGGACTTGAGAAAGATAATCCTGGCTGAGAGATGCCAAATGTGACAAAGGCAGGGGAGACGGGTAAGGACCTGCTCCCACGGACTAGGAGACGGGCAGAGGGGTGGGTAGACTAGAGCTGGCAGGAGAGAAATGGGCACACGACCAAGGAGGCTGGGGGGACCTGGGGGTGTCACAGATGCAGACAGGCCGGGTGACTAAGACAAGGCACCTTTACCAAAGAAATGGGTCTGGCTCTCATGGCTGGGAACGCTGTCTCCACCCAGCTTGCCCAAGGTCTCGCAGCAAGTCGGCGAGGTCAGAGGGACTGGGCTGTGTCTTCTCTGATTCCAAAGCCAGGGCTGTGGGGCTGTGGGTGAGGAAGGAAGATGACCATGACAGGCTGGCTCTTCTGAGACCTCAAAGGGAAGGCCCGGCGTGCGGCTCCTCAGGAACCCTCAGCAACCACATCACTAGAATCTCTGCTGGGTGAGGACCAGCAGTTAGCGTAATGGCTATGTCGCTGGACTCCCACGTAGTCGACCGCAGTTCGAGTCCCGGACCTGGTGGCTTAAACTCACGCCGGGCGTGTGTGCGTGCGTGCCCAAGATCCCGAGAGGAGGATGGAGGAGAAGGGATTGC
>NW_006206814.1:1028377-1031696 GCF_000334495.1 Tupaia belangeri chinensis
TTACATGCGCCTCTCGTAGCCTGGCCCACAAAGGCCTGACCTCAGAGCCTGACCGCCGTCTGCCTCACTGCTCGAGTTTGTTTGTGTCAGCCACGTCTGCTCACCACGCGGGCCTGGGAGCTTCTTGTTAGGGTGTGGGAACATGTGTGCCGCCTCCTTCCCTGTAGCCACCAGGAAACTCAGCGCTCAGTCCTAAATTCTCTGCAATGTTTCTGCTGGTCTCCCCCTACCTGCCCGCCTTCCTGGCACTGAGGTTTCGTCCTTTGCATCTGTCGTAAGGCATGTCCACGTGGAGGAATCTGAACATACCAGACAAAAAGAGCCAGCCACTCAGTAGGATGTGCCCTCCTGCACAAGGCTTCAGCGCCCCTAGTGATTCCCGGTGACTTCCCGGTGACTCTCTCTCCAAGGTTAGCATGGGTGACACAGGTATGTGGGCAGACGCATGGGCAGGTGGGATACACGTATGTGCATGTAACCTTTACTAACTTGTGTGTAGATGCCTATGTATGCGGGTATGAGTGGGTACATCATGCTTGTGTGGGTAGGAGTGTGGGGTGGGGAGGGAGTCCCTGCTTTGGAGGTAAAGCCAGATCAGTGACAGACACATGGTCCCAGGCCCTTGGGAGGGGCACAGATGTCGGCCAGTAAAGATCAGAGCCAGCTGCGGAGGGGCTGCCCAGTGGCTAGCAGAATACTGAGTGGACCCGTGTAGGGTCACTCACCCCCAGGACCCGCCTCTTCCCAGCGACTTCAGCAGGGTGAGTGCCCGGTGTGGCCTTGGAAGGACGCTGGCTTGGGAGCTGCCTGGAGAACAGGGCTCAGCCTTCCTGGCTCTGGGCTCCCTCACTCTGTAAGAGGGATAATCACAGCCTCCTCTTGGGACTGATCAACTGGTTAGACCACAGGGAGGCACTCTGCCCTGTGACAGGCTGCACAAAAAATGAGGGATTGTCTTTGTTTTTCATTGCCAGAGGGTCTGCGAGCTTGCCAGAGAGAGTTAGAGAGAGGGAGAGGGAGAGGGAGAAAGCAACCCCAGTGGGCCGTGGGCATGCCACAATCCTTTCCCCTCTACCTCTCCATCTTGTTGCGATTTGGGGCACATGGCATGTTTCTTTAAGACTCTAGGGCCAGGACTTGAATTGCAGCCAGCCATGTGGGATCCAGGCCCCATAACCATTAGGCTACAGGGCTAAGGCTGAAGAATGGTTATTAGTGACCAATTGACTGGTGCGTGCCAAGAGAAGGTGTAGAATTCATCCTCTGGTGACCCTCCCGATGTCTCTCTGTCCGATTTTGTGAAAGCAGCCACATGAGAAGCAATCCAGGACAAAAGTGAGCCGTAATCAAGCATTTCAGAGAAAGGCAGCTACTCAGCCCCTAGGAGAGCCTCCCGTAAAGCATGTAGGTACACTAGAGGCTCCGAGAAGTCGCCCTGAAGAAACAGGAACCCAATCTGTGCCAAGCTTCTTTACCCTAGAAGCCTTTGTGCCTGTAATCACTATCAACATCTCAATAAACCAGCCTTCCCTGAACTTAAGAAAGGCCGATCTTCAGGAAGGTGGGTTCTTAAGGAGACTGCATCCTTCTACTAGCCTGTCAATGGCGTCTTGTCAAAGCATTCCTCCTCTACTTCACTTTTTCTTGTGAGGTGGGGAGCAAATCCTTCTTGTTAGTAACTATTCCACAGGGTGGAAAATCAGGGTATCATGGCAGGCTTGACTCTGGGGCTGTCCTGCCAGTCCACGCTCCCCAAGGTCCTTCCCTCCCCTCCATGGTTTGCAGCACACGCGTCTCCAAGGAGGCAGGGCTGCACTCAGTTGCATGCGCCAACGGAGGCCCGAACCTGGCAATGCTGAGTACTCCTTTAAAGCTTAGTGCCTGCAGACAGCACAGCCCACGAAGAAGGGCAGGCACTTCATTTTATACAAAATGTGAGGAATCTTGACGTGCACAGATTTCCAGACTGCATCCACATGTATCTTCTTCTGAACATGGTATTAAATAGTATCAACAGGGGTTCAGACGCACAGCGCAGAATGACGGCCCAGAAGCTTCCATTGGCCCGGCTGATCCCCAAGGAGAGAGCTGTTTCCTCAGGCACTTGTTGAAATCTTCTTTGCTATGTGCATTTATTATAAAATATAATTCTGCATCCACATTCTGACAAGACACAGTAATAAAGTCTGCAGTGGAAGTCTGCATGGTAATTTGCATAAATTGACTCAGGGTTCTCTTCCCAGGAAGAACACTAATGAAAAGGCGTGTATGTGTGTCTTCTTTCAGCCTTGGCCAGGCCTGGGCCAGAACTGGGGAAGCATCCCTAAGTGGCAGAGAGCAGCTGGGCATGACAAGTCCTTGACAATGAAGCTGCTGTTTCTGCTCTGTACCCCCACCATCAGATGAAAGGATAGGGTAAAGCCATGCAAATGAGCATGCAAATGAGCCTGGCACAACTTAGAGATGCAGACTAGCGAGGGCTTTGGATGAGGAGACAGCAGCCTCTGGAAAACATGCCGGGCAAGGTCTGTCCTTGCCAGGAGCTCCAAATGCCCTCGGGAGGAGATGCTGGCTCAGGGCCACAGCGCGAGGGTCTGGATTCTTTCAGACACCTGGGTTTCAGTCTGCCTGTTCCTGGTGGCCACTCTTCTCCCAGTGGAGGGAGGCTAGTGCCACCCAGTTTAAATATTTATTCACTGCTCTTTTATTTCCTGATTGTGCTCTGCAACATCAACTAAACCACCTTGAAATAACAGGTTAAAAGTCATCGAAATCAATCCACCTGGGCTGGTAGCACAGGGCCGTGGTTAGGTCCTATGCACTGGGAGCCAGATCCCACATGGTCAATCACAGTTCAAATCCTGATCCTGACAGCTTGAAAAAACATTCTGGGTACGTGTGTGTGCATGCCTAAAATCCCGATGGGGTGGCAAAATGGGGGAACAAAGAATTGTGGCATGAAGACGCCCCCTGGGGCTGGCTCTCCCGCTATCTGTGTCAAATGCACATTTGGCAATAAAATAAATCTATTTTCAAAAAGTAGTTAATCCTGGGACCAGCAGGTGGCATGATGGTTAAGGGGCTGGAAATTCACCCATGGCTGACCACGGTTTCAGTCCCGGACCTGGTGGCTTGCTTTCTCACTTTCCCTCTCTCTGTGTGTCTTGCTCTGGTCAAATTAAAAACTAAATGAATGAATAAATAAAATTAAATAATTCTTTTTTTTTTTGGAGAGGTTTTCGCTATAGGGAGCACGTGCTTGCCAGACAGAGAGAGACATAGAGACAGAAAGCGAGAAATCACACCACAAGAGGGGATG
>NW_006206814.1:1031823-1038599 GCF_000334495.1 Tupaia belangeri chinensis
TGGGAGTCCAGCGACATAGCCATTACGCTAACTGCTGGTTCCCTTTTTTCTTTTTTTTGGAGAAATAATTCTTAAAAAAAAAAAAAAGTAGTTAATCCTTTCAAAAGTCACACACATACCCAGGGATGTGTGGCCTGCAGCTCCCTGAGAGGCCTTCCGAAGGGTGACAAACGGGTCCCTGTGTGCCCGACCTCCCTCAGCTCTCGGGGTGAGAGACGTCGCAGGTGATGGATCGACTTTTGAGGGCATTTGAGAATTGACCTTTATGTAACCTAACAAATGAGCAAATGAGTAAATGAGTACTGAAACCTGGGACACAGAACTACATCGTGGGTCTGACGAAGACACGCACCGGGAGTTCTGCACTGCCCCACACCCACCAGTACCCTCCTGGTCCCTTGCTCCTGACACCTGAGAGGTGTGACTCTGCACTGCTTGCACAGCCTGGAGGCGGTCACCATGTGACCCGATACTGGCCAATGAGACAGAAGCAGCCCCTGCTGGAAGGGGAGGGGCCCCAGAGAAGCTCCTTGCTTTCTTTTATTTTCTGTCTTGAATGAGAGTATGAATGAGGGTATGTCTGTTGCAGCAACAGCCAGCCTGGACAGGGGCGAGAACCTACACACGCCCAGGATGTGGGACAGAATGCGAGCAAGAGGCCGGGGCCTGCTGGTATCACTCTGCACTCCTGGGAAGCAGGAACCCTTCGAGTACGCCACTCGCCAGCAGCTAGCTTTCGGTACCAGAGGGCAGCCACGTCTGTAACTTGTACATGCTGACAATGACAACGAGGGGGAAGACGCGCCGGGGAGGAGGGAAGGAAGAAAAGACCAGAGGGCCTGGGCGAGCCTGCCCTCAGCACTGTCCCAGGGCGATGTCCCAGGGAGATGCCCGAGGGAGTGCCTGGAGGGCAGGTGGTGGCCTGTGGTCTCCGAGGTCACTGTGCCACAGGAGCTGGCTTTTGGATTTCACTACAGAACACTGTCGCCTCGTATTCTGGGAAAGACAGCACTCCACGTCTTCGGACGGTGGGACTGTCGCGCTGCTGGTGCTGACTGGGGCTCGGGGTCCTGCCCGAGGTCTGGGCGGGGTGCAGGCAGCTGTGGCCTTCCAGCAGAGCTGCAAGGCGCTGCTCAAGTCACATGCAGGGGTGGCTGGGACACCGCAGTCTCCCACGAGGACAGCGCTGGGCCGTTCTTCAGTTTCCCCTCATGGCTGTCAGCGGGCGGCTGTCGGAATTTCTGGTTTTGCTTTCTCTATACAGCGTTCAGTAATGTGTGTTTGTGTCAACTGCGTTTGGGGCCCGCCACTTCCCTCATCTACTAAGACCTAAATGTGGATTAAGTATGAATTTGTCACATTCCTACGACTAAAGATTGAGGTTTCTGTCTAGGTAACACAGGGCTAGGGTCTATCCAAATAACCTTCAGGTGAAAAGATGCAACGCTAAAAACTGGAGCGCCTGGCCAGTCTCCCAGCCAAGTGGCAGACCTAGGATTTGAACTCAGGCCTCTGTTACCTGCGTCCTTTCAGAAGAGAAAGAGTTAGGAACCAGCAGTTAGAGTAATGGCTATGTTGCTGGATTCCTACGTAGTCAACTGCGGTTCGCGTCCCGGACCCGGTGGCTTAAAACTCATGCCAGGCGCGTGTGCGTGCGTGCCCAAGATCCCGAAAGGAGAATGGAGGAGAAGGGATTGCGGCGTGACCATCCCCCCGGGGGGTGATTTCTCGCTTTCTGTCTCTCTGTCTCTGTCTGTCTAGCGAGCACGCGCACCCTATAGCAAAAACCTCTCCAAAAAGAAAAAAGAAAAAAAAAAGAAGAGAAAGAGTTGAGGTTTAAGGCATCTTGCTCAATCCTCCCCTTGGTGTGCCCCTCACTCAGACCACCTCGCCAGGGTGGAAAATCCTGTCCCTGTACCCTCCAGGTGAGGGTGGGTGTCGGCCAGCAGTGGGACACGTGGCATCTCAGATTCCACAGACAAAGGCCCTCCTGGGCTTCGCCTCAGCCCCCCCCAACCCACACCGCTGCCAGTTAGGCCTCCAGGAGTGCAGACTGCCCAGCCCCTCCCAGGCTGGCCCCAGCAACAGCCCTTCCCAGCCTCCCAGCCCCCCGTCATTCCACCCTGCCAGACACTGCCTTCTCCTCAGTGCTGATGGCACCAGCAGGCATTGTGGTGTGGCTGCCTCCCCAGGGTGCGCGATGGACACCAGAGCCCACTTGGCTTCTTCCGTGCCATGCAGGCGCTTCCTGTTCCTCTCCCCTCCCCGTCCTGTGTGTCTCTCTCAGAACCCCCACTCGCCCTGCACACAGCCATGGCTACACGGCCACTCAGTGGTGCTTCTCCCACACTTCCCTGCCTGTCCACACACGTCCTGCCCTGACTGCCACCCTGTGCCCAGCCCACCGCCCCCAGCACTGTCTCTACAACCTCTGGAACTTTTTACCCCATCCTGTCACGGAGCCCGAGCCTCCGGAGCCTTCAGGGCCTTGTACAGCCCGACACTGGGCCCGCTTACCACGAGGCACAGGAGGCACAGAGCCCAGTGCACACAACGCCTTTCTGGCCAGCGACAATGTTCCCATTTAATTTCTCTTAAAATCAGAAGGGCCGGCAGGTGGCCTGGTGGGTAAGGTGCTGGCATCCCACATGGCTGACCGTGGTTTGAGTTCTGGACCCAGCAGCTTGAAAATCACCCCAGCCACGTGTGCGTGCATGCCCAAAAAATCCAGAGAAGAGAATGGAGGAGAAGGGATTGCGGTGTGCACCCCAGCCCTGCAGGGGGAGAGGGGTTCTCTCACTTTCCCTTCCCTCTCTCTGCCTTGCCCTGTTTCCAGTGAGTGCACATGCACTGTGGCAAAACCCTAAAAACCAGAAGAAATGAAGATAATAATAATGATCCAGCCTGAGTTACACTTATCTTTATGCCAATGTGGTTGTAAAAATGTGATATTTAATACTTTTTAAGAGACCTGTTATTAGTTTCGTAAAGCTACCATCACAAAGTACAACAGAAATTTTTTTAAGAGTTTTTTTTTTTTTTTTCTTTAGGGCGCATGTGCTTGCTGGAGAGACTGAGAGACAGAGAGACAGAAAAGAAGAAATCGCTCCCCATGGCAGATGGCCACGCTGCAATCCGTTCTCCTCCATTCTCCTCTCAGGATTTTGGGCACGCACATACCTCCGCCCAGCGTGAGCTTCAAGCCACCGAGGCTGGGACTCCAACCACAGTTGGCCACGTTAAGAGTCAGCGCCTCACCACCTGCTGGTCCCCACTACAGAATTTTTTTTTAACTGCTGGAGGGAACGTGTACTCGCCAGAGAGAGGGTGAGACAATGGGCGTGGTCATGCTGTGAGTCTTTTGTCCACCATTGCCATGGGCAGGATCTCGGGCGCATGCTCACACATCCAGCGTGTGTTTCAAGCTGCCGGGGCCTGGTTTCCATGCTGCAGCAGCTGTTGTACTGTGGGGCCGGCCCAAGTCCCTACTTCCCGCTCGGAAGCAGCCGTCTAAGACCGCGGTGTTGGCAGGCTGGCTCCTTCCAAGGCCTCCCTCCTTGGCCTGTGTCCTCACCTCTTCTCTCTCTGTATGTATCTGTACTCTGACCTCTTAGATAGACACCAGTCTTTTTTTCTTTCTTTTTTTTTTGTTGAGAGTTTTTTGCTATAGAGCATATGCGCTCACCAGAGAGACAGAGACAGAAAGCAAGAAATCACCCCCCAGGGGATATGGCCACACCGCAAACCCTTCTCCTCCATTCTCCTCTCGGGATCTTGGGCACGCACACACATGCGCCCAGCGTGAGTTTAAGCCACTGGGTCCAGGACTTGAACCGCGGTTGACTACATGAGAGTCCAGCAACATAGCCATTACGCCAACTGCTGGTCTCAAGACGCTGGTCTTCCTAAACTGAATGGGACTCACCCTGAGGACCTCGTTTTACCTGTAAAGACCCTCCCTTTATACACATCTGCACTCTGAGGTACTGGGGATGAGGGTTTTAACGTAGGAGTGGGGGAAGACACAACTCAGCCCAAACAGGGTGCATAAAGGCAAAAGTCCTAAGGGCTAAAGCAGGCAAGCGCGGCCCTGCCGATACTCTCCCAGGGGCCCCCTGCTTGCACCCACTCCAGCAGGCGGCACCCCCCAACACACACACACATAGAGGCATGCTGCATCGTGACCGTCCAGAATACAACCACTTCTTACTAAAGGCCGTAGGAACCCACCCTCTCCCTCCCCTTCAGGAAGACGGCTCACCCACTAGAACCACCAGCACCCTGCCTCGGCTGCAGCTGCACACACCGAGGGATCCCAGCTCTGGCTCACGACTGTCCTACACCCTTCCTGAGCATCGACATGGGATGGGGTGGGCAGGAGGTGCTCAGGAAGGAGCGGGGTTGGCTGTGACGTGAGCACCATGAACATTGTGCCCCCCTGGGCAGCCACAAGACCCCCCCCACTTTCATCATGGCACATGCCTGGGGTCTGGCTCCTTGCAGATCTGCAGCCTGGCCATGCAATGGGGGGTACCCCCAAGTCTTGCGCCCACCACATGTGCACACGTACACCCAGACCGGTGGACTGGTGCGGCCTGCACCACGGGCCCTCGGGAGAGGTGCAGCAGCCCTATGCCCTGGGGACACGGTCCCAGTGCCTCACCTGGTGCCCCACGTGTGGCTGGGCAACTCTGTCTCCTGCCTGATCCCGACCAAACGCCCCAGGCGGTGGCCACAGGAGCCCTCTCCTGCCTGGCCTCTCTGGCTGGCCGTGCCTGCCCTTCACCTCCCTGGCCCATCAGAGGGAACGTCTCTCTGCTAGCTTCTCCGCAGCTATGACCTCTCCAAAGGCCCCACATCCCCATTCACCTCCTTACAGAGGCCTCCCAGCAAGCGCTGCTCACTAACCCCAGAGCCATGTCTGAAGTCCTCCAGGCATGCCTGCTCCTGGGCCAGCACCCATGGGTGTGGTGTGCACCCACGAGGATGTCCCGGCTCCCCGCCCAGATCTTCCCCTGGAGCCCCAGCTCAGGTCCACCGGCAACGGCAAGTGGGGCCTTTCAGACCTGAGGCCCATTGCCCACGCCGGCAAGCCCTGGGCCACCCGCGTCAGGCAGCACAAGCACTGGCAGAACCAGACGCCCTGGAGAGAGATGCCAGGGCAGCAGGCGCCACATGACGAGGCACTGGGATCCCCCACGGGCGCCCCTCCCTGCGCACCTGCTGCTCCCACAGCCCAGCAGGGGCTCAGGAGTAGGAGCGAGGACAGGCAGGCAGCTGTGGACCCACTGACCAGGCACCACTGAACACGCACGTTTATCTCATTAAATTAACTTACAAATAGCACACCGGGCAGTCTTTGAGAAGCCTTTGAGACAGAGCGTGCTACGCGCTACAACCCCAGGAAGATGGCCTCCCCAGGTCGGGCAGCAGCAGGCAGTGAAGGCCAGAGCGGCTGGGAAGGGAGGTGGGGACAGTGTGAGGCCCAGGCCAGCGAGGCCAGGCCCTCTGGAGACAGACGGGAGATGTGGGACCTTATGGTGTGTTGAAGGGTGTCTCCCCCTAAATCTGGAACTTTAGAGTATCAGCTTACTTGGAATCGGGGTCTCTGCAGATCTGAGTGGGTGAGGCTCCTGAGAGGCAATCATCCTGGGCTAGGGTGGGCCCAGAGCGATGACCAATGCCCTTATAAGTCCCTGTCTTGACACACAGGGACAGAGTGGTGGGCCAGGGGAGATGGAGGCACAGCCTGCAGTGACGCCGGAGGGAAGGACTGTCCCCACACCTTGAGCTTACCGTCAGGCCTAGATTTCAAGCCTCCAGACGCTGTTTAAGCCACTCGGTTTGTGGTCATTTGTCCGGCAGCCCCAGGAGGTGAGAGAGGAAGGGCTCAGGGCAGAGCGGGCAGGAATCGCTTGCGGATGACCCTGATCCTATGGTGAGAGCTCCCAGGCAACCCCAGCCTGTGAGGGCGTGCTGTAGGCAGCCATTTTGCCCCCTTGCTAAAGGCTCCTGGGACCCAGGGAGGGACTCAGAGCAGGTAAAGCTTCTCAGGCCTCCAGAAACACCCCTCACTCTGAGCGTGGGCCTTCCTGACTGGCAGGGAAGCTGGGGCAGGCCAGGGGCCCTCCCTGGGGGCAGCGCTGAGCTCGGTGGTCCCTCACCTGTGCTGTGGTCTCAACTCGGGGACAGTGCAGTGGCTCCTGCCATGGCTGTGAGCGCATCTTGGTCACCTCCGGAGTGTTCACACACTAACCCTGACCAGCCTGCGAGTCTCCTGGCCATCTCCGACGGTCATGCTGACGCGCAGCAGGACAGAACCCGCGACAGGCCCCAGAGACAGCTGCTGCCCCAGGGCCCTCCACAGCAGCCATCTCTTACAGCGTGACTGCAGGTTTTACACAGGTGGCCCGTGGGCCAGGCCTGCAGGTGGGTCTCACATGGCCTGTGGGACGTGGGACAGGGAGGTGGGACTGTCCGGACAGTCTGTCAAGTCTCACCACAGTGTAGGGATCAGAATGTATTTTGTTTTGTTTGAGGCCTGCAGGTAGTGTGGTGGTTGAGGTGCTAGATTCCCACATGGCTGACCACGGTTCAAGTCCTAGACGTGGTGGTTTGATAAAGCGCACTGGGCATGTGTGCATGCCCCAAATCCCAGGAGAATGGAGAGGGGACTGTGGTGTGGCCATCCCCTGGGGTGATTTCTCACTTTCCCTCTCTCCAGTGAGCACATAGGCCCTACGGCAAAAAAAAAAAAAAAAAAAAAAAGGGAGGGT
>NW_006206814.1:1040677-1065288 GCF_000334495.1 Tupaia belangeri chinensis
AAGGCCCCAAGGAAAAAAAAAAAAAAAAAAAAAAGGAAGGTTTTTTTGTTTTTGTTTCCCTATAATAAATTCTGGAAGATAATCATTGCAGACACAAACCTCTTCTGGCTGCGAGTTTTAATTTTTTTTTTTTAGAGAGAGATTTTTGCTATAAGGCATGTGCGCTTGCCAGAGAGACAGGCGGACAGAAAATGCAAAATCATCCCGGGGGGTGGCTACAGTGCAATCCCTTCTCCGTTCTCCACTCAGGATCTGGGGCACGCATGCACACGCGCCCAGCGTGGATTTAAGTCACCAGGTTAGGTTTGAGACTCGAACCACAGTCGACTACATGGGAGCCCAGTGACATAACCATTGCGCTGGACCAGCCATCTGCTGGTCCCAGAGTCTTGAATTTTTTTTTTTCCATCACTTCAAGTGACGTGAATTGATGGGGTGATGGGCAGATGGGCAAGAGGTCAGAGAGCACATGTCAAAGGGGAAGTAAAGGCTGTGTGTGTTTGCAGCTTCACGGCGGCATCTCTCCAGGGCCTGCACAGGGGACGGGCAGGGGAAGTGCAGCACGCCCGGGTCCTCAGCCAACTCCTCGGGGCCTCACGCACGGTCAGCCCCGGAGTGGGGGAAACGTCACTGACACCCAGGGTGGGGCAAAGTCCCTCTCCCTCCATGCCCTGGGTGAGGGAGGGCTGGCCTATGGTCAGGTCACCATCTCCCACTGCCTCTCCAAACTCAGAGAAGCCTTTACTTTTTTTTTTTTTTTTTACCATAGAGTGATACATTCCTCAGAGAGACAGAGAGAAAGAGAGAGAGAAAGAGAGAGAGAAAAATGAGAAAACACCCCCTTCCCCTGGAAGGATGGCCACACCACAGTCCCTTCTCAGTCATTCTCTTGGGGTTGGGCACACATACACATGCACATGGCATATTTTTTTCAAGCTGCCTGGTCTAGGACTTGAACTGTGCAGCCAGTCACATGGGATCCAGCTGCCTTCACCACCACGCCACTGGCTGGCCCCCGGAGTAGTACTGACACATCTTTCATCAGAACGAGGGGGGAAGGACGGGCAGAGGCCGATGGAGGGATGGAGGGAGGGAGGATGAGCTCCGTCCTGGGAGGCAGGGCAGGCTCTGCCAGGCTGTTTGACCGACGGGCAGGATGTCTGTGGGAAGGGCGGGAGCGGTCACTGCAGGGACAACGTGGTGGGCAGGGCAGGTCCATTCCCTGGCCTGTGGGGGTCTTTGCCCACTTCCCAAGCGCTTCTGCTTCTGTGTTAAGGAAACCAAAACAAAGAAGATGACATTTCCCATCTCCAGAGAACTCATTAACGTGAGCCTGTGTGCAGGGCGGGCCGCTCCTAGCCTCATCATCACGCAGCGGGCACTGGGAGGGACCGCACCTGCTGCAGCCGCAGCCACCGCCACAAGGGCCGAGACGCCCCCAGAGGGCGGTCGCTCTCCTGGGATCCCCTCACACCATGCTAGCGGGCCTCTGTCCTCTCAGGCCGACGGGGGCTAAGCACTGAGGACACAGTGCCCCTCCAGGTCACCTCTGCACTGACCATGGCCAGGACTGTGCTGGCCCACAATCGCAGCGGCAGGTCTGAGGGGTGCTGGGCCTCAGCCCAGCCCCCAGCTTGGCTCAGAGCAGCAGCACAAGGAAGTCGCCCTCCAGGTGGGAGGCCACACCAGCCTGTGGGCGGAGCTGTGAGGAGAAAGAGAGGTGGAGGGGCAGAGCAGCCAGCCGCTCAGCTCCACTCCACTCTGAGCAAACATCCCAGGCCTTGCTGAGCCAGAGATTGCTCCCGGGCCGCGAGGACAGGAAAGGCATCCCAGCAGTGGCATGAGCCCAGGTGTGGAGGTGTGACAGTGTCACTGCATGGGGCACAGCCAACAGGGATGCCCACTGGACCAGGGAGGCAGGACGAGCACTGGGCGAGGGAGGTGACAGTGGGGACGGAGGAGGGGTCTGACCAACATGGGGAGGAGCCGGAGCTTTGACCCACACCCATAGAGACCACTGCAAGGGCCCTGGGGCTCCACTGCGCCCCCCCACTGCCAGACACCTGCCAGACACCAGCGGACCCGGAGTCTCCTGTCTTCACCGGAACACCAGAGACGTTGTAAGTAACTTCATATTCAAAGAAGTCAAATAATCAAGTATGTGAGGTCGCAGAGACACACACAAGGGAACACCAAGCCAGACCTCAGAACCCAAGTCCGTCAGCATCATCGTCTCTAATCCGAGCTGACACGGCAGGACGCCCCTTACCAGGAGAGGCTGCTAGGAAGCTAGCGGTAGTTCGAAGCCCTGGTCCGGCGAGACCATAACGAATGTCCAAAGCCCACGCCCTGGGCTGGGGACACGCTCAGGGCTCCAGTCGTTCTTAGCCGACAGTCTACTGCTCCCAATTCCACTGGTCACCTAGCTTTCCAGACCACGGCAGAGTCAGGCGAAGGTGAGCGCCCAAGCTAGGACACGGAACTTCGACCCCCCAGTATGCTGTGCTCCGTGTCTTCTCAAAGTCCAGGGAAGGGGAGGGACGCCTTAGAACGGCAGGCCTCGGTGTGTTCTATAAATATTTGCCCTTGGAGGATTCGATGACGGAAGGGTTCCATGATCAAATACACCCGGGAGGTCGTGCACACCCCGTCGCTCTCGGAGCATGTCGGAGCCCGCACTGCTGCCAGGCCCTGGGAAGCCCCGCAGGACAGCGGGCGACCTGTTCCTGTCACCCGGCGCCCTGCATCTACACACACACTGAGTCACCACCGCCCCCTCTGGCTTCAAGTGACACCGACTGACACCTGTTGGAAGCAGCAGCTCGCAGGACCCACTGGTGCAGAAAAGCGTGTTATAACCCGTCTCTAACCCGAGGGAGAGAGCAGTATCTCTGCCTTAAGGATGGCTGAAATGATTAAACGGGGTACTTTCTGCGAGGAAAATTCATGTCACTTCCAGAAACTTCCCCACCCACCGATGGTGCCAGGGAAGTGATGTTACTGGCCTGCGAGCTCAGCCTTCTGGCCACCTGGGGCCGCCTCCGGGCCTCTGGTGGATTCCAGTCCACTCCAGAGCCAGCCACGGACATCTCATCCAGCCTCCTGCTGGTACAGACAGGTCGAGCCCACACAAGCCTCTCTAGGGAAGAAAGTGCCTAAACAAGCCCGGGAGGGCACGTGTGCGTGTGGGAGAGACGGGGAGAGAGGGAGAATGAGTCCTGGCAAACATGGCCATGCCCGCACAATCTCTAATGCACACTCTCTGTCAGTTACCTACGGCCCCGAGGTAAGCAGGCACCACCGCGGCTCGGACCTGCCTGTGAGGAGCAAGGGAACACAGCTGCAGGGTCCTCTCCCCAAGCTGCAGGTTTTCTCTCTGGACATTTTTGTTTGTTTGTTTTTACTGAGGTCTGGACATTCAGACGGGCTCGAGAGCTTTACTGGGCAGGCCAGTACCCAGGTAAGAAACTCTCCTCCAGCAGAATGACACCCCAGGAAAACGAGGCTACCCCACTCTCATCCCAGTCCGGAAGCCCTGGGGAGAGGCCGGCTGGGCCACGGCAGGCGCAGATGCGTGGGCTGGGGTCCAGAGCACCCAGGGCCTCACCTGGTACGTGTTGTCGAAGCTGTCATACATGAACCTCGTGATCAGAGACGTCTTCCCGACTGCAAAAGAAGAAGAGGGGTGTTGAGACACGACATCTGGGGAGACTCTTCTGAATGCAATCCAAGGAGACAGGGAGCAAACGAGAGGCACAGAGGCAGGCGGAGCTGCAGAGACGGTCACGGAGCCAGCGCCTGCGCGGCCGCCTGGCTTCAGGTGCTCTTGCCGGGCCAAGGAGGAGGTCTCCCGCTGCGCCTGAACCCCTCTCTCCCGCTGTGCATGAACCCTGCCCTCCCGCTGCGTGTGAACCCCCCACCCTCCCGCTGCGCGTGAACCCTGCTCTCCCGCTGCGCGTAAACCCAGCCCTCCCACTGCACGTGAACGTAAACCCAGCCTCCCGCTGCGCGTGAACCCCACTCTCCACTGCACATGAATCCCGCCCTCCCACTGCATGTGAACCTCCACCCCCCAAGTCCTGGTCTTCTTTGCCCCAGGGGAGCCCAAATGAGCAAGAACCAGGAAGGAAGAGTCAGAGCAGGGGAACGAGATGCTCCTCTCCACCTGCCCGTGTCCACCTAAAGCTCGACCTTGTCACTGTCATATGCTGAGATTCAGTCTGGGGGAGGGTGCAGAAGGCAGAGCCAGAGCAGGGCAGTGGACAGGCCACTTCCTGTGTCTCGCACAGGACTGTCCTTGCTACCCTGTGCCTGGCCGCCCAGCTCACTGTGGGACGCTCGGCATCCCTGGGCCCCACAAGACAAAGGCCAGGAACATCCTGAGTCATTGTGACTCTCCCACAAATTTGCAAACGCCTTATAAGGGCAAGAACACCCCCAACTGAGAGCCACGGGTGTGGCTGGGAGAGACCAGGACGTCTTGGGAATCTCACCAATATTGCCAATTCCCAGACTTCAGGTCTGGCTTTTGACCGAACCTCGTGCAGGTCCGTCAGGGCCTGACAATGCAGAAATGCCAAGTGTACCCCTCTATCTGGGAGGGGAGGAAAGGGGAGAAAGGGACCCCTGCTAGGCCCGCCCTGCCTGGAGTGCTCTCTCCTGTCCAATGCACCTCTGCCAGGGCCTGGGAGGCGCACTGGGGGCTGCCCTGCTCAGCTGGCTCCAGGCCTTTCTGCCCTGGACGGGAGAGACAGGTCACCCTGCAAGGGCAGGTGAGGGAGCCCCAGGACTCTGCCTGCTGATGCTCCTCCTTGCCCAGTGGGAACCTCACAGGCCGAGCCTGGTATGGCTGCTCGTCATTAGCTGGATGGAGCAGGACAACCCAACAGGGCGTTGGGGAGGCCCTTTGCCGTCCTGAACCCTCGACAGTGGACCGTGGAGCAGACAAGTGTGATCACCCTCCAGAGCCGGAGCTCACTCAGGGAGACTCACCGTCCAGCCCGAGGACCATGTGACAGCCTGTGTTTGGGCCAACTTCAGAAGGCATCTGACCCAGATTTGGCTAGCTGGATTTGAATCCTTCCAAGGCACTTTTTAGTTGTGTCACCTTAAGATGGTCACTAGCCCTTGGGGACCTCAGTTTCTTATTTTAGAATGAGTACAGCACCGAAGACTTCAGAAGGTTGTGGTAGGAACCGAACGAGATACCGGAAGTGCAAGCACACAGGTGACACTTACAGTGGAGGGAGGTGGCCGGCAACCGAAACAGCTGAGGCAGTGTCCACTACTCTTGTATAATAAAAAATGTAAGTTTTTGCCCCTGAGTCCTGGGGAGAAAGCGCTAAATCCTTGGAATTTCCCAATAGGGGTACCTTAGTATTCCTGGGCCCCTTTTGCCACCTGGCTGAAATGATGCTAATGAGGTGACCCTGGGTGCACCCCTGGAGAGCTTCAGGATGAGGCTAGTCATGCTAAAAAGGCCGCCATGTGATTAGAGGGTCAGGGTGCTCAGCCATCGACCCTCCGGGATGGGAGAAGGCGCAAGGCTGAGTCCAGTCATGTGGCCCATGAACCAATCAGTCAGGCCTACATAATGACCCCTCACTAAAAACTCTGGACACGCAAGCACAGTGGCCATCCCTGGTCAGCGAACACACTGGTGTTCCAGGAAGGGGACACGCCCGAAGTCTGCAGGGAGGTGGCAGGGGAGCTCGGGCTTCAGGGCCTCCCAGACCTGCCCTGTGCGTCTCATCTGTTCATTCTTTGTAGGCTCTACGTTAAGACCATAATCATAAGCATAGAACTTTTTGGAGTTCTGTGAAACGTTCTAGTACATTCTTGACCCTTGGGGGGGAGGGGTCATTACAAAGCCCTGGGTTTGTAATCCTTGGCTCAGAGGTGTAAGTGTCCCGGGGACACCTGGTGGCTGAGGTGGGGCTGTCCTGTTGGAGACCATGCACTGAGTCTGACACCAACTCTGGGAGGTCAGTGCCAGAAATGACCGCAGGGTACCAACTGTGTCAGGAGAGCCGCGTTTCAGGGAGACCCCTCTGGGGAGCCCTAGTGCACCCAGAATCTCCTCTGATTTTACCTGGAAACGGCCTTTTGAGCTTCTGGCAGAATTAGGTTGAAAAGAGATTTGCAACGCTTTAACTCTTCCCTTAAATCGCACACCAAGTTAAGAAACGGGAGGCCCCGCGCCTTGGGGATCAGCTACAAGGCCATGAGGCTACCTGGCCGGGAGCTCCTGAGGAGGACAGAGTGGAGAGCGGGTAGCCCTGAGCTAGCAAGAGACAAATGAGGTTGGGGAAACAGCATTCCCGTCTTGGAGAGGCAGGGGAAGGTCACCACCTCCTCAGAAGGGGGAGCCCGGGGCCCGCGGGCAGTCTTCCTAGGCAGCACCCTACGTCTGGGAGAAAGTGGTGCGCGTCAGGGGGAGCGTGGGAAACGGAGGCTCCTCCCTGGGCTGCAGAGCTGCAGCAAAGAGAGGGATAGAAGGGTGCAGAGGCCACCGAGGAAGCAGTCCACGGGGCGGCTGAGGACTCAGAAACTCCTACAGTCCCTTTAATGCCAGGGTGCTGGTTCTCCGGATGCCAGGCCTGGTAGAGGGTCTGTCCTGGCCCTGGGACAATGTCCGGGGGAAGGAGAAAATCCCCCAAAACCAAGTTGCTTACCGGGGCTGTTTGGGGGACTTGTGGGAGTGGGGTCCTGGCCAGTGCCATGTTTCTGAGCTTTCCCACAAGAACTGTGACAGTGGCAACACAGGAAGCCAGCACTTGCGGTACACGAGCAGCACACGCCGGGCCCACGCCGGGCATGAGTCACGTGACAGCGCGACAGAGGTGCCACCGCAGCGACACTGGACTAAGCCCTCGGCACCACACCTTTCAGCCCTCAGCTCCGAGCAGGGGCCACGCCATCCTGCCTTCCACGAGCGGGAGCAGGAAGCCCGCTGACAGTCCTGCCCGGTCTGGAGTGGACTGCAGTGGGACTCAGCTGTCTGCCCATCACAGGACTTTTGTGGCGCCTGTGGTCAGGCTGGGTTTCAGGACTCTGCCAGGTCATAACTGGCACCTGTGTGGCTGTCCTCATGCCCCAGGGAACGGCCTCTGCCAGGCCGGGCTCCCTTCTCTCGGGACTGGCTGCAGGCAGGCGCTGTCCCCACTTGGTGGTGCTTGATTGATCGTCTGGAGGACAGGAACTAGGACTTCAGGCCCCAGTGGCACAAGGAGCGCTCAGGAAGAGGAGTGGGTGGGTCTAAATTCCTGGGACCCAGCACCCTCACAGTGAGGCTCCCTGTCAGTTTGCTGCCAGCAGGAGGGATTCCTACTCCTCAGGCTCAGATCCCTGCCTGACCTAGCCTGGCTTTGCTGCTTAGATCTCACCACTAGCTCCCCACTTCCTGCAATGCTGTGCCCAAGGCCCCCCAACACCCTCCCCAGCTGTTCCCTCTGCAAGGGGCCATTCCCTTCTACTTCTCCCCCGGACACTGCTAGTGAAAACAGCCTGGACAGGAGCCTTGCCACCCTCCATCTGGGAGAGACACCCTAGTCCCAGCCCCAAAAGCTTCCCAGTGGCTGTCTGTGGGGAGACACTGAGGCGTCCAGCCCCCTGCTCACCCCTCCCTCTGCAGCATGCACCTGCAGGCTCCACTGGAGGTCAGTGAGTCCCGTCTGTCCCCCACCCCCACCCATCAAGTCTGTGACCGTTGGGCCTCTGCCAACCCTGGACTGCGAGGCTCCCGGGCCAACCAGCTCTCAGAGCGCCAGGCAGGCAGCACCATCAACGGGGAACTGCAGGAAGGTCGCCCCCACTCTGCCTCCGGGAAGCCTCCTGGGACCCGAGGCTGAGCCATTAACAGGGACTCTTGTCCCCACGCCCAGCCTCTGTTGTGGCACAGCACAAAGGTGTGGACAGGTCAAGGGGCCAGTTCGTGCTGACCTTCTCTCCCTCTGAGGGCAGAAAGCCCTTCCTCACCCCAACTCCGCCCCAACAACTGCCCTGGGTGGAGGGCACGAGACCCTGGAAGTGAAGCACCGACGTGCCCCAGCTGCCTGCAACTCTTCTGGTCTCACCACGAGGGTGGCCTGGACGGCTGGGGCTTCCCATTCATTGGCCTTCAGCCGAGGAGCAGTCTGGACGGGGCTGGGCACTTGGCATTTTACCAGCTCAAAAAGCCAGGCCGGAGTGAGAAGGCCAGGAGACCTTCTCTGTGACCCCACTGCCCTCTGACAGTCACAGGAACCTAGGAGGAGCGTCCTCCCACAGCCGTTGCTCAAGGTCACCTGCCGCACCTCTGCCCACAGCCCTGGCCACTGCTGCAGCCATGCCGCTGTGTCTGGGGGCGAAGATTCGGCGCCTCGGCGGACTTCATGACACAAGCGGGCAGCCGCGCTTCCTCCTCCCTGCTCTCGCTCAGCAGGAGCCGCAGGGTCTCCGGAGGTTCAGGCCTATGCTACGACGCAGGGAGAGGCCTTTGACCTCCTTCAGCCAAACGAGGGTGAGAAAATTCATGAATGAGCACCTACCAGGAGCCCTTAGATGGGAGGAAGGGAAACTTACGTGGCCTCCACGTGCCACACAAGGAACTGCCCGTCCTCCTGGGTGCCCTCATTCAGTCTCATCACGGCCCACAGACTGAGCTGGGTATCGTCCCCAAGATCCCAGAACTACACAGGAAGCAGTGGCGCTGGGAGAGTGACACAGGTTTGGTTTTTTTTCTTTTTTTTTGGAGAGGTTTTTGCTACAGGGTGCGTGCACTCGCAAGAAAGAGACAGACAGAGAGACAGAAAGCGAGAAATCACCCCCCAGGGGAGATGGCCACACCACAATCCCTTCTCCTCCATTCTCCTCTCGGGATCTTGGGCACGCATGCACGTGTGCCCGGTGTGAGTTTAAGCCATTGCGTCCAGGGCTCGAACCGCGGTTGACTACATGGGAGTCCAGTGACACAGACATTATGCCAACGGCTGGTCCCAAGGACACAGATTTTGTTTATTTATCTTATTCATAATTGAGAGGGTGCCCACACAAACGTGTGTGAGAGAGAGGACACCGACATGCCACAACCCTCCTCCCCCGCCCTCCCCTCGGTGGGATCGTGGCAGACACGACTGCCTGGTGGGTTTCAGGCTGACTGGGGGAGCTGCCCCGGGTCCGGCCTTGTGGCCCCCAGCGCCACCACTCAGGATGCCACCAACCGCACCACTGAGGTGGCCGAACGCGGATGTGACGCTGAAGTCATCACCTCACCGCTGTGTCATGCTGGTTTACGTAAAGGTCTCACCAGCAGCAAAGCAGCAGATGACATGAGGCCAGGGTCCAGGTGGCTGGGCGGTCAGGAAGGCTGCGAGGAGGAGGCAGGGCAGCTGCCGAGCGACAGAGGGTGTGGTGGGGGGATGAGCATTCCAGGCAGGGGGGACAGTGCCAGCAGATACAGGGGTACAGGGGCACAGAAAGGACAAGAGGCAGCAGGCCAGGTCACCAGGAGGCAGGACACAGCGAGAGGCACTCCGTCTCAGGGACATGGAGCCAGGTTGCAGGGTACGTGCGGCCACCACTGTCCGAGGAAGCTCCATGGGGCCGTCGGGCCATTTAAACCAGAACGCGTCTCTGGGCCAGCGGGGAGGGGCAGACAGAGCAGGGCAAGGTCGGTGGGAGCAGGGCCGGATAGCACAGGCCACACTGACCACGTCAAGGAGCGTGGACTCTGCCAAGAACAGCAGGAGCTGCAGGACAATCTTCAGAGAGGGTATGGGGCCAGCAGGAGGCACAGTGGCTAGGGAACTGGGCTCCCACATGGCCGACTGTGGTTCAAACCCAGAGTCAGCGGCGGCTTGGAAATCATGCCGGGTGTGTGTGCATGCCTGCCCAGAGCCCCGAGGACAGAATGGAGGAGAAGGGGCTGTGGCGTGGCCACCCCCGCCGGGGCGATTTCCCCTCTTTCTGGGATGTGGTTGTCTGACCAGGTACCAGCCTCTGCCCCAGAACATCTGTGGCCCCGCGGTCACGCCGGTGAGCCCGGCAGCCACAAAGCCCAGGGACAGGCAGAGGCCTACAGTCACCGACCGGCTGAGACGGGACGGACCGACACGAGTGGAAGACAGATGCGTGCCGCCAAGGGCGGGGCTGAGAGGGTGGGAAGGGACAGACGCCTCAGGGGCTATCCCCACATGAGTGAGATAAACTCGGGGAAAACCTGTGTCCGTCTCCCAGTGCCACTGCTTCCTGTCATGGTTCTGGGGTCTTGGGGACAATACCCAGCTCATTCTGCGGCCGTGATGGGACTGGACGAGGGGCCCCAGAGAGCGCTCAGCTCCTTGCTCGGCACGTTGAGGCCCGTAAGTTTCCTTCCCTCCTCTGTCTCTGTCTCTGTCTGTCTCTCTCTGGCAAAGCACATGTGCCCTACTGCCTAAAGCTCTCCTCCCCCCCCCAAAAAAAAGGAGAGGGGCGGTGTGAGCGGGACAGCAGTTCAGTCTCCACTAAAGGGAGTCCCCAAAAAGCTCATGGACATCCTCTCATGAAAAAATTACGCATGGATTTCAAGTTTTTTGCACTAGAATAAACTTTAATTCCATTTTTTCCTTTCCTTTTTTATTTCTCTATTTTTCCTCAACACTTTAAACAACTTCATTGCGGGATAATTTACATGCCACAAAGCACACCTACTTTAAGCGCACAATCAAATCATTTTTAAGAAATCGTACAGCTGTGAAATAAGTCACCTGCACAACCCACATGAGCGCATTTCCATTGCTCCGGTGGCCCCGGAAAGGAGAACGAGACCCGAGGTGGCAGCGGACCCCTCCCGGTGCATGCAGACCCGGGGCCAGTGGCCACAGACGTAGCGGGGAGCGAGCGGGAGAGGGCGCCTGCCTGGACATGGCCACACCGCGTGCCTTCTCCACATCTCCACCGTGTTGGGATGGGGCACACGTGCATGTGTGGTCACCATGGGGGACCTGGCTCCCCACACACAACACTGAACCCCTGGGCTCTGGGTGGGCCCATGGAACCCCGTTCCCACATATGGCTGCTCCCCATCTCGTGCACTCCCTTTCCTGCACAACCCTGACACTACCGGGGTGACCGCAAGCCAGCCTGTGACCATCCAGCGGGGGCTCTATGTGGCCCACAGATGAGGCTGGAAAAGGCAGCACAGCGTCCGCGGGGGCACACTCAGGCCACACACTGCACAAGTGAGTCCCCGAGCCCCGGCTGTGCTATGAGGGAGCCCAAGGAGCCTACAGGAGGCCATATGAGAGCGTCCACACAGCGAGAAAGTGAGGTCCCGCCCACAGCCACATTGCCCACCAGAGGCATGAGCGAGCCTTAGATGGCCCAGGCTCGGAGCCACCTCCAATGCCGGGGAGCAGAGGAAGCTGCCCCTGCCCGAAGCCTGCTCAAGTCTCAAATCTGTGAGCCATCTTCGGGGTGGCTGGTCGCATGGCATCCGGTGATGAGAGCAGCAGACCTGTGCTTTGGAGAACCTACACTGCAGGAGAGGGGCCACAGAGGCCTGCGGCAGGGGACGGGTGCAGGGAGCATCCCAGACGAAGAGGGCTGGGAGGACAAAGAGCAGGGGTGTGACAGGACCCTGAGAGCAGGCCATCAGAGCACCCGGGACACCTGTCAGCTGACTCTGTGGCCAGTCGGATGGAGCCAATCCCCGAGCGTGAGCAAAATGGATGAGGGACGAACGAGCAGTCACCTTCGCTCAGGTCACCCGTAAAAGCCTGCTCTGTGGTGGCCAGACCAAGCACGAGCACCAGCAGGTACCTGAGAACAAGCCAGCACAGCCAGTCCTCACCCACCCGCAGGGGCTCAGGGCCCAGCGTACTTTCCCTGACCAGCCTCTCCGTCAATAGAGTTATTTTCTTATGCGTGTGAGCGCTGGCTCAGGGGTCTTGCTGTCCAGAGAAGCTCGGTCCCCCGCACTCTGAAAATCCCACAATGCAGGCTGAACGAATGCCACCCTTCCCAACCTGTGACCAGCGATGGCGTGGACCTCACCTATGGGGGCTACTCACTCCACCAGCCTCCGAGGGGCCCGAGGTCCATCTCGGCAGAGGGTCCCAGGTAAACAGAGGCTCGTACATCCCCGCGGCTTCTAAGGCAGCTGCAGAGGATGGGGAGGCATCTCTACATGCAGCCAGCCACCCCCGCCTGGAGCTTCCCGTGCCAGGCCTGTAATTCTGTGCCCGACAGGTGGACAACTGCTCTCGGGCTGCCCACACCCAGGGGTGCAGCACTCAGGAATAAATACCTAAAATGCCAGGTGGGGCCAGCAGGTGGCACGGAGGTTACAGCGCCGGTTCCCACACGGCCGACTGCGTGGCTCGAGTCCCGGACCTGGCAGCTTGAAAACATGTTGGGCGTGTGTGAGTGCGTGCCCACAATCCTGAGAGGGGCATGGAAGAGAAGGGACTGCAGCGTGACTATCTCTGTGGGGTGATTTCTTACCCCACCCAGTCTCTCTCTGGATGAGTGCACATGCCTTAAAGCAACAAAGAAAATTTAAATACATAAATAAAATGCCAGGCAGCGCGAGAGGAGAGCCAACGGGAGCCCCGGAAGGAAAGGCTGTTTTCTGCTAGGGAATTGGGGAGTCGTGGCCTCTGCAGGTGGCTTGCAGGCTGGTCCTGGCAGGCAGAGGTGGGGACCAGAGGGGACGGCTCTTGGCAGAGGGCCTGGATCTGCCTTCATGGTGGAAGGCAAAGGTGCCCTCTGCTCACGGCTGTGTACCTACATTTCTCCACAACTGTCACGTGAAGCCACATCCCACCGGGGCTGTGGGCTAGTGCCCCCAGGTCTCCTGGGCTTGGCCTGTGCTGAGGAGGCATGAGTTCCCAGAGTCCTGCTCAGACAGGACCTCCTCCCATGAGGGATCCCCTCTCTTGTCAGCTCCACAGCGGGGTAGGTGTGGGTGGGAGAGACTGCTGTGAGGGCCAGGAACAGGGCAAGTGCCAGGCAGAGCGCCGAGACCAGCTGAAGACCTTGCAGAAGGTTTGCCAAGACTTGGCAGAAGGTGCGCCACCCACCAGGCAGCCCCTCACGGGCAAGTCAGAATCCTGGCCCACACCTGCTCTTGGCCATGCGTCCACACAGACGCCAGATCCTCGGAGCTCTTGGACACATGGTGGGTCCCCGCCTGGTCCTCCTGGGCATCCACAGAGCTGGATCTGGAGTGGGGAGGGAGCCCGACAGATGAGGCCTGGTATTTCCAGGCCCCTTTGGCTGCCCCCTCAGAGACGCCTGTGTTTCTAGGAGAGCAGTCTTCACGTCAGGGTCAGGGGAAGGGTCTCTGCGTCCTCAGCCCTCACTGAAGCTCTTATCAGAGAGCGCCTGCAGCTGTCAGAAAGCTGCTCCTCTGCAGCACAGGCCAGCAACCCAGCCCGCTGGGCCTTGCGGACTGTGTCTCATCAGCTCAGTTTCCAGAAGGCAGAAGGAAGCCTGTGAGTGTTGGCGAGGCAGAGCCCCCGCAGGCTTGCCCCCGGGGTGCACCCAGGCCACGCCAGCCTAGTGTCCCTGCTCCATGGAGGTCCTAGGCGAGGCCTTCACCACTCCCCTGCAACTCTGCACAGAGCCCCCACTATGTCCTGACTGCAGGGTACATGGCTCTCAGGCCACCTCTGTCTGAGCCTGGTGCCTTTTTGCCCTGGTTTGATGTCAGCCCATCCTTTCGGAAGGCCTGCGGGGGCTCTCCCTCCACACTCCACCTGGTGCCCTGCACCTTGAAAGGCCGGAAGGGCCGCCCCAGCTCTGGGCACAGGCTTGACAGCTCCCATCGGAGCCCTGAGGGCTTGGCTGGCTCACCGTAGGCTAAATGAGGAAACACGTGAAAAATCCCATTTCAAACCATCCCCCCAAAGACTCAGATGGTAATTAAGACACATGCAAAGCTCTTCATTGGGCACTTTAATTAAGTATGCTAATTCCCTCTGCCAGAGGATGCTCAGCTGCCTGGGCCTCACCCAGGGACCCAGGGAAGCAGGCAGAGGGGAGCGTGGAGGGGTGGAAGGAGAGGCCAGCAGGACAGAGACGTGGGCTGGTCTGGCCCAGGCCCTTCCTGCAGCCCCAGCCGAGAGGCAGACCGTGCCTGGCTCACTTCTGCACTGAGTGCCCTGCCCTGTCCTCACCTGCCTCATCTCCTCTGTCCAACCCCAGGGACCCCAGGAGCCTTCCAGACTCAGAGGCTGTGGAGTGTCACCCGCTCCCTCACGGCCTCCACTGTCTGGGAAAGGAGGATCCTGGGAGTTCAGGAGGAAGGTCTGGCCTCAAGTCTGCCTGACTGGCTGTGGCCCTTGGACCCCTGAGCTCTGGGGACCCTGTGAATCCTCACTGCCGGCCCTCACCAGCGACTTTCAACAGTCTACACCTGACCTGAGGTCTCCTCTCCTGTCCTAGTCTGGAGCAGACCCTGAGGGCACCGAGAGCAATGGGTTCCCTAACCTGCTCTGAAAACCTCGGTGTACTGTACACAGGGCGACCCCACTCCCTGACCCTAAGAAGTGCTGGAGCCAAGCGGCACACCCAGCTTCAGAGTCTGGCTAGGACTGGGGGGACCTTGAGCCCTGAGACTTCCCGGGTTCTAGGTCAGGAAGCCTGTCTCAAGCCTCTCTCACCTGAAACCAGGACACCAAAATAGGGCCAAGGAAATGCAGCACAGCGCTCTGCACAGAGTTCATGGGGACACAAGGAACAGCGACCGTCAAGGGGTAAGGAAGGGCTATACGACAGAAATACAGGACAAGGGGCTGGACAGCAATAAAGCCAGGGGTTCGATAAGATAACCAGAATATTCAGGGAACTCAAGGGGCTTACCTGGAAAAGGTAAGCCAATTACAAGGTGGGCGAATGGGCAGAACAGACAACTAAGGAAGACCTACGACAGCCAAAAACCACGTGAAAAAATCCTCAATAGCCTTGACGGTAAGGGAAGTGCAGATCAAAACCACAATGAGATACCACCTAACCCCAGTCAGAATGGTGAAGATTGAAAAACTAAAAAATGTTAAGTGCTGGTGAGGCTGTGGTGAGAGGGGAATTCTCTTACACTGTTGGTGGGAAGGTAAGTCCAGCCACTGTGGAGGACAACAGGGAGGTTCCTCGAAGACCTACACTAGAACTACCATATGATGCAGCAGTTCCACTCCGGGGTATCTACCCAAAGACAGGAGAACGCTCGGGCGGTAAGACACCTGCACGTCCATGTTTACTGCAGCATTATTCGCAATTGTAAGACATGGAACAACCCAAATGTCCACGAACGGATGAATAGATCGAAAAGGACGGCACACATACACGACGAAATACTACTCAGCTATAAAAACAATGAGACCCACCCCGGCATGTGATAGGAAGTGAATGGGAAGATCTACTGCAGGAAGGTGGCATGGTGGTTAAGGCCACTGGACTCCCACATGGCTGACCGCAGTTTGAGTCCTGAACCTGGCAGCTTGCTTTCTCTCTCTCTCTCGCTCTGTCACTCTCTGGTCAAATTAAAATAAATAAATTAATAAATAAAGTTAAATAGAATAATTTTTTTAAAAAGAGAGAACCACACGAGAAAGCTATTGGCTTGCATCTGGAGACCTCCCTGAATAGGCCAGACACACATAGACCCACAATCCAGGCTGGCTGAGGACAGGTCACAGCACTGAGACCCTGTGGAAGGGTCATGTATCTCTCTCTCTCTCTCTCTCATTCATGGAATAACTAAAGAAAAATGGAAAAAGAAGAAAAAAGGAGGAGAAGGACAAGGGGGAGGAGGAGAAGAGAGGAGATGGAGGGGGGAAGATGGGAGAAGGAGGAGGAGGAGGGGAAGAAAGGAGAAGGAGGGAAGAGTAGGAGGGGAGGGAGAAGGGAGGCTGCTGCTCAAAACCCGTTCTCTGGCCCTGCAGGGACTTTGTGAACCCCCCTATCATTCCTGTAATACAGCCACTGCTTAAATGAACTGGACAGTGAGAGCAGATTTCTCTTGTTTCCAAGTAGAAATTCTGACAGAAATACAGGGAAAGGTTAGGTAAGCTAAAAAGAGAAAATTGAAACAAAAAGTTTGTCTACAGAAATACATCTTGCAACATCTTCCCCCTTACTGACATCAAGATTAAGAAATTCCCTGAGCTCTGTGGCAGTTAAAGTGAAAAACAATTAAAAAAAAAAAAAAAAAGAAAAAAAAAGGACCAGTCCCACAGCCTAGTGGTCAAGGGAGCCAGAGTCCACACTGCAGACTGCAGTTCAAATCCTGGCCCCAGTGGGCTGAAAAACACACCAGATGCATGTGTTGTGTGCCCCAAATCCTGCCAGCATGGAGGAACGAAGAAACAAACAAGCAAGCAAACAAAAAAGGAAGCATGATCAATTTAAGATTCACAGTATTCATGAGATAAAACCATACCATACCATACCTTTTTAAGTTTTTTTTTTTTTTTGAGAGGTTTTTGCTATAGGGCGAGTGCAGTCGCCAGCAAGACAGAGACAGACAGAGAGACAGAAAGTGAGAAATCACCCCCCAGGGGGTATGGCCACACCGCAATCCCTTCTCCTCCATTCTCCTCTCAGGATCTTGGATATGCATTCACACGCGCCTGGCATGAGTTTAAGCCACTGGGTCTGGGACGCGAACTGCAGTTGACTACATGGGAGTCCAGCCACATAGCCATTATGCTAACTGCTGGTCCCATATCGTATCTTTTTATAAAGGTTCGGTAGCAGAAAGTTCTCAGAGTTCGAAGTACAGAAAGTGTGCGTCTACTTAAAGGGCAAACCCACATTTATATAATCAACTGATGCACGTCACTCATGAAAAGCAAGAGCAGGCCGAGCACCACCACCTGACTAGGTTAATGCTCACCATCATGTACTCAGGCCAGAATTCCCAGGAACAAATGAAACAGGAAAAAGCAAATGCCAAGACTTCAACTTCCGGTCAAAATGGAGTAACAAGAACCAGACTTACCCTCTCACCTGAAATAACCAAAAGAAAGACAAAATACACGAAACAACGATTTTCAAGACCCTGGACATCAGGCAACAAAGACCGCTGAGAGACATTTAGAAATGAAGTAGGCCAACTGGTGGCATGATGGTTAAGGCAGCAGGATCGCACAGAGCTGATGGCACAGGACAAATCCTGGACTGGGCAGCTTGAAAACACGCAGGCGTGGGGACCAGAGTAATGGCTGTGTCACTGAACTCTCATGTAGTCGACCGTGGTTCGAGTCCCAGACCTGGTGGCTTAAACTCACATCGGGCATGTGTGTGTGCATGCCCAAGGTCCCGAGAGGAGAATGGAGGAGAAGGGATTGTGGCATGGCCATTCCCTCTGCGGGGGTGATTTCTCACTTTCTGTCTCTGTCTGTCTTTTTGGTGAGAACACATACCCTATGTCGAAAACCTCTCCAAAAAAAAAAAAAAAGAAAAGATGCAGGTGTGTGTATGTGCTTGTCCAAAAATCCCAAGGGATTGCAGTGTGGCAAACTCCCATGGGGGTGCTTTCTCACTTTCCCTCTCTGTCTCTCTCTCCTATAGGGCGCATGCGCTCGCCAGACAGAGAGAGACATAGAGACAGAAAGTGAGAAATCACCCTCCAGGGGGGATGGTCACGCCGCAATCCCTTCTCCTCTATTCTCTTCTCGGGATCTTGGGCATGCATGCACACACACCTGGCATGAGTTTTAAGCTACTGGGTCCGGGACGCGAACCGTGGTCGACTACATGGGAGTCCAGCGACATAGCCATTACGCTAACTGCTGGTTCCCTCTCCAGTTAGTTTTTGTGCCCTCCATCAAAATTTTAAAAAGAGGTGAATCCCAGGGACTACTGCTTTGAAAGAATTTCAGGCCACAGCACAGGAAAGGGGGACCTAAGCAAAACCTAGCAGACTCCCTAGGTTCAGGGGATGAAGCTGAAAGTTCAGGGGGGAAAAAAAACCCAGCTAGAGTTCACGAGACAGAATACCAGAGAAGAGGGAGATGCAGAGCGAGACCTGCAGAGATCTGCAAAGGGTCATCCTCAAGTCTTCACCTAGGACTGACTGACAAATGTGAGTAAACTACTGAGACTGGGGAAAGTCCCACCGATGGATTAGTGGAGACAGTGCTTGGTGTTCATACAAGACTGGAGACAGTGCCCACTCCCACCAATCAGAGTCACTGCTGGAACACTGCAAAGAATGCTCAGAAGAGCTCTGCCTCATAGTCAGAAATAAACAGCCACACACTGAGCACTGCTCTGGTTCCAGCTCACAATTCTTAAGAAAAATTAGAATAATAAACAAAACTATCCAGTACACAACATGGCAAAATTTACAATGTCTGGATACGATTAAAAATAAAAAAAAGTATCAGGCATGCAAAGAAGCAAGAAAATAAACCCATAAAGAAGAGAAAGGAAAGACCAATAAACTGAAATCAAACCCAAACAGAAACACATGAAAGGATCGATGAACTCAAAAACATAGTGCTAACAACTAAAAAGAAACACAATGAAAAAATATAAAGTATGATTGGAACACCCGTGAGTTGTGGGATAATGTCAAGTAATCTAACAGAAGCGCAATCAGAGTCCTTGAAGGATAAAGGGGAAGGCTGTGAGGAAAACTATTTTAAGAAATAAGTTTGAAGAAAACTATGTAAGCCCATGGATCCGCAAAGCTCAAGGAACCACAAGCACAGGAAGCATAAGGAAAACTACACCAAATCACATCATACTCAAATTGCATAGAAGCAGTAACTAAGTAGCCAGAGGAAAAAAACACATGCTGTATATAAAGAAAGAGAAAGACAGCAGACTTCTCCTCAGAAACAATGCAAGTAAGAAGACAATGGAGCAGTACCTGTAAAGCACTGAAAGGAAAAAAAAAAAAACATGTTTAACCTAAAATTCTATATCCTGGGACGCCTTCAAAAACAAGGAGAAATAAAGACTTCTTCAAACACACAAAGGTTGACAGAATGTATCATCATCTAACTCCCACGACAAGAAATGTTAACGTTCTCCAGGAAGAAGTGAAATGATACCAGACAGAAATGTGAATCTACACAAAGGAATGATGAAAAGGGAAAATGGTCACCACGTGGGTACCTATGTAAGGGCTTCCACTTGTTACTGCAGCCTCTTTGAAAGATATCTGACAGGCCAGCCAGTGACATGGCGGTTAGGGAGGCTAGATCTTACCTGGCCAACTGGACTGATGAAGTCCCAGGCTGAAGGCTTGAAAAACACACCAGGTGTGTGTGCGCGCGTGCCCAAAATCCCAAAAGGAGAAATGGAGGTAAAGGGATTGTACCGTGACCATCCCCAATTGTGTGTGTGTGTGTGTGCTTTTTTACTTTTTCTCTCTCTCCTGCAAGGACACATATCCTCTAGCAAACTAAAAAAAAAAAGTAATTGTCTAAACAAAAGCAACAATAATATATTAACTCCCAAGAAATAACAATATATTTAATCCTAAGGAAACACAGGCGGACCAGCCCAAAGCATGGTGGGGTGCCTTGGAAAACATGCAAGGCTTCTGTACGTGCCTGCCCACAATCCAAAAAGAGGAAAAGGATGGGGAGAAGGGATTGTAGCATGGCCATTTCCCATGTGGGATGTGTTCTCTCCTCCTCCTCCTCTCTCTCTGGTGAGTGCACACACTCTCTGGTAAATTTTAAAATAAATAGGAGAAAAGTCTTTGGTACTCTGTCAGACTCTACATAAACCAAAAGAAAATGAAGCAGCATCTTTGAAACACTAAAAGAAAATTATTGTCAAATAGAATTCCTAAGCCAGCAAGAATCATTGAAAAACTAAGGGGAAATAAAGACAAATAAATGCTGAAACAATTCCTTTCTAGCATACCTACAATGCAAGAAAGGAGGCTCTGTGGGCAGGAGGAGTCGGATACCTGCCCATCTCACTGGTATTACACATGCTCAGCACACTCACTTTAAAGTCTGACAAACCTAGATGTTTTTTCAAGAATGATTTCATTTTATTTATTATTATTTAATTTGATCAGAGAGAGACAGAGGGACAGAAAGAGAGGGAAAGTGAGAAAGCAAGCTGCCAGGTCTGGGACTTGAACCACAGTCAACCATGTGGGAGTCCAGTGCCCCAATCACCTCACCACCTGCCAGCCCCAACAAACCTAGATTTTAATCCAGGCTCTGACGCTCGCTTGCTGTGTGATCTTGAATTAGTTACTATCCCCTCTGAGGCTCCACGTTCTCATACAATGGCAACAGAAGTGCCTACTTCATAGAATTATTACAAATTCTTTTTTTTTTTTTTGGAGAGGTTTTCGCTATAGGGCACGTGCACTCACCAGAGAGAGAGAGAGAGAGAGAGAGAGACAGAGAGACAGAAAGCGAGAAATCACCCCCAGGGGGGATGGTCACGCCACAATCCCTTCTCCTCCATTCTCCTCTCGGGATCTTGGGCACACACGCACACGTGCCCGGAGTGTTTTAAGTCACCGGGTCTGGGACACGAACTGCGGTCGACTACATGGGAGTCCAGCGACATAGCCATTACACTAACTGCTGGTCCCGAATTATTACAAATTCTATGAGAATAGTATATTGTTAAAATTTAGGGAATCTGGGGCCAGCAGATGGTGTGGTGGTGAAGGAAGTTGCACTCCCACAGGGTTGACTATGGTTTGAGTCCCAAACCTGGCAGCTTGCTTTCTCACTTTTCCTCTCTCTCTCTCTATTTCTCTGATCAAATTAACATAGTAATAATAATAATGATAATAAAGTTAAATAAAATATATATATTTTTTGGAGAGATTTTCACTGTAGGGCGCGTGCGCTCACCAGACAGACAGAGAGAGACATAGAGACAGAAAGCGAGAAATCACCCCCCAGGGGGAATGGTCACGCCGCAATCCCTTCTCCTCCATTCTCCTCTCGGGATCTTGGGCACGCACGCACACGCGCCCTGCGTGAGTTTTAAGCCACCGGGTCCGGGACACAAACCGCGGTCAACTACGTGGGAGTCCAGCGACATAGCCATTACGCTAACTGCTGGTTCCCAATAAAATATTTTTTAAAGAAAGGGGGGCCAGTAGGTGGCATGGTGGTTGAGGACGCTGGACTCCCACATGGCCGAACATGGTTCAAGTACCAGATCTGCCAGCTTGCTTTCTCACTTTCTCTCTCTCTCTCTCTCCCACTTTGTCCCTTTCTGGTCAAATGAAAATAAATAAGTAAAGTTAAATAAAATGATTCTTTAACAAAAATTAGGGAATCTGGATAAAAGTTTTTTGTACAATTCTTTGCAATTTTTTTGTACAATTCTTGCCACTTTTCTATAAGCCTAAAAGTATGTCAAAATAAAAAGTTTAAAAAATATGATTTTTTTACATATACAGGACATGCACACATATGAATGTCTGCATCTTCTACATTCAGGAAGTGGTTTGTCCATGGGAAGTTTTCCTAGGAACCAGCATGTAACTGTACTTGGCATCAACTTGGACTTCATGGAGGGCCAGGACCTGGCTGGTCACTGGAGAACTGCTGCGAGCCTTTCTCATCGCAGGCCAGGGGATGGAACAGGCCCGGCTTTATCAGTTCAGTAGGCAGGGCCCATGCGTAACCACCATAAGCACACATGCACAAAGATGCGTGCAAGTACACACGTGCATGCGTGCACAATGCACACGAGCCCGAGTCAGCACGCAGCAGGGACCTGGTGTGTGTAGGAATTTAGTCCACCTGGTGTCAGCTGAGCTCTAAGAGTCAAGGACAGCACCTTCTGGGTTTCTTAGAAAGATCTGCAATCTGGCCATAAGCTCGGGTGGGCTCCAGAGCTCCGTTAGCTAGCCAGCCCACACACAATCTAACCTCTCCTCTCCCCAACACTGCTGGCGGGTTTGAAAAGGTGCAGGTCTCCCCTCTAGAGCCCAACAGCAGGCCAGCACCAGCGCCCACTAGCTGAGTGCTAGTCCTCTCCTCTTGTGGCTTAGAGAATAGGGGTCCCCGTCCATAGTGCACATGGTCATGGCTGACAGGGCTTCCCTGGAGAGCCAGGTCGGGGAGGGCAGAATGTACTCAGGGTTGGTTCGGGGCTCAGCCCAGTCTGGCCAGACCCCACAGAGGCCAGTCACAGCCATGCATGTGAGCAGTGGCTTGGGGCCATGAAGAACTACTTCATGGAGAGCATGTTTGAAAGGAGGGGAAACACACGCTGAATCCCACGAGCTGAGCTCTTGGCAAGGCTGGCGTTAATGCACATGGGTAGCTTATTTAACAGGGAGGAACTCGGCTGTCCAACCAGCGTGGAGTTTGGCGAAGTACTCTGACGCTCACCCCAAGGCTAACTGTGGTGCTACGGTTAAGAGAGGGTGCGGCCGTGAGACCCGGCAGATGGGGTGTTGAGGGGCACAGCTTGTGTCTCCCAAGTTGCTGGTGACGGTCCAGTCGGGGAGTGGGGGGGGATGAGAAAGCCAACGGACCTACAGCCGTGTCCCGGCCACGAGACCAAGACTGCGCAGGCCAACGGAAGGAGGCCTCCAGACCACAGACGCGGAAGCCAGCCATGGCCGGTGCAGGCAGGCGAGGCCCAGAGCCCACCCTCTCCGCAGAGGAACCTGGGCTGACAGGCTAACAGAAGAGCACAGGAAGGTGTCCCAGATCTCCGCCGGCCCAGCTTCTCTTCCTGCCTTCACACCCCGCAGCCTGCTCATTGCTGCTCACCTCACTGCATCGATGAGCAGAGACGAGCCCTGGCTGGATCCTTGGGCTCCCCCCAGAGCACAAGAGGAACGGCGAACCTCCAGACCTCTGGACACCATCAGTGTCACCTGCTCGGGATTCACTCAGCAGCAGGGTCACCTTCCCGGTGAAGGTCAGGTGAGGACCCTTGACTCTGTGGTGGGAAAAGCATGCTAGATCCAAGGACCCTGGGCCTGGAGTGGACACAGGACCAGCTGACACGCAGGACGGACGGCTGTGTCTCTAACTCTGGGCCAGAGATGACTGCTAGCCAGCCATGGGGGGAGGATGAGGGCCAGGCCAGGGGAGGGAGCTGGGCACCGGCAGAGGGATGGCAGCCCTGGCCTACACAGCAAGCTCTTGGGCCCTCGAGAGCCCTTCTCATAGCACCACAGGTGGTATGAGCTGCAGAGGACTCAGCAGACGATCTTGTCAGAGGTGTGAGGTCTGGGAAGGGAAGCCCCCTGCCCAGGGTCACCAGGGTCATGAGAAGACACTCTCTCCCCTAGCCCAGCACTCAACTTCAGAGGCTGCTTTTCTTATTCCTGTCCTTGACACTAATCCAAGGCCACAGGAAGGCGGTGAAAGTCCAGCCCAGTCTTGCATGAGACAGAGGAACATTCTGAGGCCTGGGAAGCAGGAGGGTTTGCTCAGGGCAAATCAGAGAAAGAATACCAGCAGGTCAGGGCCTGACCCTCCAAGGGGTGCTTTGCAGGTCAGCCCTGTTCAGCTGCTTAATGTGGGGCAGGTCGTAGCCCCTCTGGGAAACCCCAACCCCTTCTCTGCAAAGGCATCTCCTCTCTAACATCGTCACTGCACCTGTCCGAGTTACTGCTATAGTGTAACCAACGCTGCTAATTTTAGTGGTTAAAACACACACTGATCATCTCAGCTTTGGTGGATCAGGAGTCTGGGTTCGACGTAAGAGTTGTGAGTTACGTGGTTGCTGACAGAACGTGGCTCCCTGTGGTTGTAGGCCTGAGGTCCTCTTTTCTTCGTGGCTGTTGGCCAGGGGCGCTCTTATTTCTGAGAGGCCCTGACCTCCTCACAAGCCCTCTCACTACACGGCATCTTACTTCAAGGCCAGCAAGAGGCGTCTTCTAAAGAAACCTAATGAGTGGCTGTCCCATCACCTCTGCCCTGGAGTAACCTAACGGGAGGGGGGACATGCTCACCTTTGCCATTCTGCACTAGCTAGAAGAAAGTCACTACCTCCATCCGGGAGGGACCCCAGAAGGTATGACTTCTTTGGGGTCACCTCACACTGTGTCTGCCTCACCATCTCACGGTCTTGGGCTCCTAAGAGATGCCGGCTTCATCTGTCACCTCCTCTATTCTACTGCAAACTAAGGCCGATGACCTGGAACAAAGCCTCATGGGACGGAAGGCTGTGGTGGCGGGAGCTGCTCTGCCCAGCTGCCGACCTGCCCCAGGCCGAGGCAGATGGATGAGCAGACACTGATGTCCAGACCCCGAGCCTGGCTTGGAGTGGTCCCACTACGTGCCGGAAGCAGGGGCAGCTGAGGTCATGTACGCAGCATCTACATTCTGCCCTGTTCTGATGTAGGTGGGAGAGAACTGGGGCCGTGGGTTGGCCGGGCACCTGTTTAGGCTTCCAGCTCCCATTCCAATCTGGGCAGCGGCCTCCGGTGTTCCAGTTGGATGCCGGCACGGAAAGAGAGGGCTTAATGAATCAGAATCGGGAGAATTCCAGATCTGGATGCTACAAATAGGATCCGTTAATATTTTAAAATAATGTGGGAGTGATTTTTTTCTCTCCCTAAAGACAGACCGTTGCTGGAGTTGGGCTCTACTCAGAGCAGGGCAGAAATAAACAAAGATCCCTGGTCCCAAATTAGACTCCATGGGGGTCCCAGTGGGGCAGAGCCAACCCCCCCCCCCGGG
>NW_006206814.1:1065480-1068620 GCF_000334495.1 Tupaia belangeri chinensis
GGGGGGTCCCAGTGGGCGAGAGCCACCCCCCCCCCCGGGGAGGGAGGCCAGCACAGGCAGCCAGGCAGGGAGCGGAGGCACGCCCTCCCTCAACCCCAAGGCAGGGGAAGACAGAGTCCTGCTCCTCGGCTCATACCCACAAACATGGCACTTCACACCAGGAAATGTCCCCGGGCTCACCAGTGCTCCCTAAGAACCTCCAGCCTGTAAGTGGCTCAGATCAGACCCCGGGGATGGACAGCACCCTGCCTGGTACTGCAAACCATCTGCCACCCAGGCCGCAGTGCATGCCAGCAAGCCCGTGTGGGCGGTGCACCCCAGTCCCGTGCTTCCGTGAGGTGGTGTCTCTGTGAGCACCCTGTCCTCTGACACATGGTCTCTTCCCCACCGGCCCCCCAGCCCTCTGCCTTTATCAGACAGGAGGATAAACAGCAAACAAAACGTGTTCTAAGTTTAGTCTGTGGGGTCTACTCCCCACTCAACAGGGTCGGAATAGAATACCCTCTGTTCTCTAAGGGCACCTGTCTCAGCAATCCTGAAGCAGGGGTGGCTCTCTTGGTCTTGTTCCTGCTGCCCCAAGGGTGGGGACACCGGCTCACTGGCGGAGGTGGAACAGGACCAAGCTGGCCTGAGTGCCTGCTTCCATGCCAGTTCTTCTCTGCCAGCAACTCCAGGCTGGGAGACTCCGCTGCTGAGCACCACGCTGGGGGACGGCTCTCCTCACCCAGCCTGACCTCAGAGACACGAATTGGAGCTACTCAGAGCAGCAGGGCTGTGACTGGGAGGTGCTGGGCCCCCCAACCACGTGTCCTTAGACGTGTCTGCCCACCAGCCATGCCAGCAAAAGAATGCCGGCTGGTGCCCGGGGACCTTCATAGGCACCACCTGGGCAGGAGATGGGAAGGGCAGGAAGGAAGGTCATCAGGGCTCTGAGGGCAGGATTTCAGGCCGCGTGGGACAGACCAAGAGCTGGCTGGTGGGCAGGGAACTGTGCAAACTGACCTCACAGGCTGCCTCTGTAGGAGAGTGGCCAGAGGACGGGGAAGGGGGCTCACACTTCCAGCGACTGCTCTTGTCATATTCCAGTCGAGCCTAAGCAGGTGGAAAAGGCGAGGGTCTGGAAGGCTGCAGCCACCCCGGACCACACCTCTGCCAGGACAGAGCAGTGAGGGGACCAGGGCACTGTGAGACGGGACGCAGGGAGGCTCAAGGTGGCCAGGCTTGGTACAACGGTGGTCTCGCACAGAAGGACAAAAGCCCATCCCCACCCTGCTTCATCGTTCCCGAGGGCTTGCTGCATGGAGAACAACCAAACATGCATGTCCTGCAGCGCAGCTCAGAGCTGGAAGGCAGCACACTCCGCCCACACACCCTCCTTTAAACCCCAACCTCTGAGTGTCCCAGCCTGCCCTGACTCAGCCACCTGGAAGGCTGCCTCCGTGTGCACGCCCACCTTCACCCCAGGCACGAGCATGCCCCTCCTGGCCCCTCACACTCCAGTGGGTTCCCACTCCCTGCCAGGAAGGCCCCCACCCATGTGGGGATGCGAGGCTCTCTAGGCCCTGCACCTGTTGACTTCAGCAGGCTCCAACCCTTGTCCGCTCGCCTTCTCCCACCAGGACCCTGTGCCAGGGCCCCGCCATTCCAGAACCCGACTCTCCAGAAACCCCAAGTTCTGCACAGCACTGGCTGGCCACACTGCCCCGGTCTTCCGGCGAACTCCTGCTCCATGTGCAAAGCCTCCTCGGGGAAGCCTTCGCAGACCACACACGAGGCCTCACTTCTGCACAGGATACTCACATTCACACTGGCTGGGCTTTGCTGCCTGCTAACTGGGCCAGGGCTGCCCTGAACCCTGAAGACACAGTCACCACACGCGAGCCTCTGCCCTGGCCGTCTATCCTGGCGCACTCGCGGGGAAGTAATGGGCGTGCAGAGAAGAGATGGCCCCTCGGGAGCGCCCCAGCAGCCCGGGAGGAGGGCACAATCTGCCCCACTTCCTGTCAGCCTGCCTCTGAGCAGGGATGGGGAGTGGGGAGAACACCAGGCAGGGAGTCAGCAGCCACTGCTTCGGATCCTTTGGGTCCTGCTGTCTGCATCAAGGTCTTCGGCTCTGAGCCCCACTTTCTTTCCCTGTGAAGTGGGGAGCAGCCCTGCCTGTTGGATTGCGAGCACGCCGACCCCACAGCTCTCTGCAGAAATGGCCAAGGACCCTCAGGAGCCTGCACTCCTCCTTTCCCCTCAATCCTGTGAGGAGGAGGTGACAGAGGCTGCTGTCACCATTTCATTAACAGAATTACCTATCACTTGAGCTCGCGTGTGCCATGTACTACTGCACCCAGCCGTGGTGAAGCCCCAACAAGGTAACGGTCACCCTACCGCACTGGTGAGGGGATGGATGGTCCACCTGCACTCCAACACCACCAGGCAGGGAGAGAAGGGCTGGGGTGGGAGCCCGGGACTCAGGCAGCCTGACATGGCGCGAGGTGGGCAAGGGAGCTCGGTGCGTCTCTACACCTTCCTGGCCAATGGGACAGCACATGACCCTCTGGGCTCTGTGCTCGCCCACCTGCATCTCTGGGTGCAGAAGAAAATGCCGTGGGCGAGATGCTCCCAGGAGCCGTCACCTGCCCTGTTGTCCTCAACAAAGGTCCCGAAACAGGAAGGACAGGATACGTGCCCCTGTTGCCTGGCAACCCAGGCAAGCACATCACGAGGGAGGAGGCCGAGAGACCCAGGGCCCAGCTGCAGGTGGGCCGAGGACACTTCCCAGCAAGAGGGCTCTGAGTGGGGCCCTGCTCCCACGCCCTCATCCCAGCAGCCCCCCGCCAGCGTGTGCGGGTCTAACCAGGCCGGGAGTGTCACTAGCGAGCGTCACTGAACTGTGGCCGGAGGTGGCGCTCCGCTGGCCCACAGGGCCACCAGCCCAGTAGCCTTGGGGGATGTGTTGGGAAGCAGAGATGAGCTGGGGCTCACGCACCGCACAGCAGACCCAGGGGAGCGTTAGGGTCTCCAGGGCCCAGAGCAGGAGGGAGCCAGCCACTCTGACTGGTTCTCCCCTCCTGAGGACTCGGTGCTCAGCCAGAACCCGGGCAGACACGCAGTGGGCTGAGGGCCGCCTCGGGGAGATTCAGCTGCCC
>NW_006206814.1:1071196-1078666 GCF_000334495.1 Tupaia belangeri chinensis
CGTGGCCCCGTCGCTGCGGCACCCCCCCCCCCAGCCAGGCAGACACTGCCCATGCGCAGACGCGTGTCAATCCGCAGCCACGGCCTGGCGAGAGGCGGGGGGGGGGCGGTCCCCCCCCCCCCCCCCCCCCCCGCCACGCTCTATCGACGCCCTTCGAGCAACCCCAAAGCTGTAGTTCATTCTGTGCCAGGAGAGGGCACCTGCAGAGCAACGCCAGCCCCCCCCAGACCCCCACCTAAGAGCCTGCTTCCTCCCAGGGCCCCACTGTCCTCCTCCAACACCCCCGACCAGCATGAGCCATGCCGTGACCTGCCAGATCCTTTCCACAGAGCCTGGTGCCTATACTCCCCAAGTGTCATTTAGGGCAGACTTTGTGTTTGTAAGACCTCAGTGCTCCTGTCCCCTCCACCTCGGTCCTGGCCTGGCCGCATGAGGCAAGAGGTCCAATGGCCCTGTGTGCTTCTCATAGTGGCCAGGGTATGAATCCGTACCCCACCGCCCCCACGGCGAGTCCTTGGGTAGGGCCGGCTCTCCTGACTGTGCGTCCTGACCACGCACAGGTGGCCTGGGGGATGCACGGTGCCTGTGGAGCCCTGGGCATAGCAGATGCATAAGAGATGGCACCCCATCCTGAACGGAGGGCACAGACTCCTCTTCCTGCTATGCATTTCCTTTAAGAAATCTTTATTATTATTATTTTCTAATTTGCTAGAGGGCATGTGCACGCACCAGAGAAGCAGAGAGAGAGGGAGAGAGCGAGAGGAGAAAGGAAGAAAGTACGCCCCCTGGGGAAGGTCGCACCACAGTCCCTGCCTCTCCGGCTCTCCACCTGGCAGAGTTCGGGCCGTGTGCACACTCATGCGTGGCCTGCAGTTTCTCACCTGTACGGTCAGTCGCATGGGGTCTGGCTCCGTTAGCCACCAGGACTCGGGGAGGCTGCGGAGACTCAGGGTCACCACTCCAAAGGCTCTCTCTGCGCCCTCCGGCTCCAGCCCGCCCCTCGAGCTCGTCACACCCCAGGACGTGCTGCTGTCCGGGTCACGCTGCCCAGCTCCTGGGCTCCTGCCAGCCTTGCCAAGAGACCAGGACAAGAACGTTCCACTAAAAATAAATCACGTTACTGAAAGTGATCAAGTTTTCAGAGCTGTCCAAATTTACTTGAAAAAATTATCCCATTCGTTTAGGCAAAAATTATGCAATCAGTAAAAGGAATCTGGAATTTCAAACTCCAGGTTACAGTAAAGAACCTCCTCGGGGGTCAGCCGTGGTGGTTAAGGCAGCCGGATGCCACACGGCCAACTGCAAGGTTCAAGTCCTGGACTGGCAGCTTAAGAATCACGTGGGGTGCGTGTGCCTGTGTGCCCACGATCCCAAAAGGAGAGATGGAGGAGAAGAAACTGGTGTGACATCTTTCATTGGGGGATGCTGTCTCACTTTCAAATTTCCCTCTGTCTCTCCCTCAGGTGAGCATACAACCCTTCTGGCAAAAAAGGAAAAAAGAAAAGAAAGAAAAGTCCCTCCTCTATATTAAGTCTTTATAAGTTGTGCATCTTAATCTTCTCCTTCGCAGGACCAGCAGTTAGCGTAATGGCTATGTCGCTGAGCTTCCATGTAGTCGACTGCAGTTCAAGTCCCGGATGCAGTGGCTTAAACCCATGCCGGGTGCTTGTGCGTGTGAGCCCAAGATCCCGAGAGGAGAATGGAGAAGGATTGTGGCGTGGCCATCCCCCCTGGGGGTGATTTCTTGCTTTCTGTTTCTCTGTCTCTTTCTGTGAACACACGTGCCCTACAGTGAAAACCTTTCAAAAAAAAAGAAAAAAATCCTCTCGTTCCCTATACAGGAAACCAAGGCTAGCCTGCCCATGCTGAGCTCCTGGGGCTTCAAGTCCCCAGCATACCTGGAGCCCCACTTCCCGGAGGCCTGTCTCCAGGCTCTAACAAAAGCTGCCCATCTCAGGGCGTGTCTGGGTGTCCCTAGTCACCTCCACTCAGAGCTCTCCTTTCTTCTCTTGTCTGTGGTGAGTGGTAAGGGTGACAGACAGACAGACAGCTGAGACCAGGCTTCCCAGGACCCAGGCCTGACGAGTGCAGAGTTTGCTTCTACGTAACCTCCTCTCACTCCCGTGACGGTTCTGTCCAAAAACGTCTCTCCCTGTGCACAGAGACAAAGCCTCTCTACATGTTCAGCGGCTCATTCCTTCAGCAACAGTGGACGACCCAGGGCAGGAGGAGGGAGGGCCTCTGCACCGGGATGGGGCACTGACGGCAGCCCCCTGGCCTGCCCCAGGCGAGGGCAATGGCAGGGCAACACCTGTAAGTGTCAATACGGTGGGCGCGGTACGGAGCGGAAGGACAGGGAGGGCATGTTATATTTTCATGTGATTCTTTATAACGTGGGTGCTGCGAATGACAATGGCAGTCGTGTCATGCAGAAGACGATCATTCCTATTTTGCACAGCTAGGACATAGCTAAGAGTTTCTTTTTCCCCTTCTGGCAAGCTCTCTTGTATCTGAGGATGGAGGGTGCCACCTCTCTTAACACTGAGCACAGGTTAATTATCATTTTCGTGCCTGTCTGACTCACGCACATGTAGTTCCTTAAACAAATAAAAAAGCAAAGATTTTGGGGCCTGTACCCAGCATCCCAGGTGTCCCTTACATGTCAGTCACTGAGGAAAGGGCAAAGTTGGGGGCAGGGAGGGCTGGACGGGTGGGCTGAGGCACAGGGCAGGTGGCGAAGTGGGCGCTGCAGGATCCGGCCTGGGGTGCGTCCTTCCCCCTCTGGGGCCTGGCTGCTTTCCCGTCCTTCAGGTTCTCTGGGAGGAACTGTGAGTTGGCTAGGTGATCCAACCCACTGGAAAGGATCCTAAGTGCTGCTGGTAAGAAGCTTCTGGCTTGAGAAAGCAGCAGGTGTCCAGATGAAGGAATCCCATCTCAAAGCCGCCTGCCTCCCTTCCCTTTTAATCTACCGATCTGCCATCGGGAAATCTCTCACAGCAAGGATAATCTCATCATTTTCAGACCCGGACAGTTCATGAGCACACACCACCCGCAGCGGGGAGGGGACAACGTGACAGTCATACTCCTCTACAGGGGCCTGTTCTCTTGCCCTGCGGTGCTTCAGATTCGGGTAGGGTTTTGTATCTGAAAAAGGTAATAAGCATTTACAAACCCTTAGTTAACACAGACGGCAGCAGGGAGGTCACAGGGCAGCATGTGATTAATTGGTTTTATGATTTTAAAAAATGGTCAGAAACCTGGGGGGGAAGCAACAGCAAGGCCATGCCTGGTGTGTGGTCAGGTAGGCAGCAGCCTGGTGGGCAGGGGTGGAGTGGGGCTCCACAGAGCAGGTCTGGGAGCCAGGAGGAGGTGAGGGCTTCCAGGAGCGCCTGCAGCCACATCCACCACGCTGGCCAAGCTGGCCAAGGCCCCGTGGGACTCTGGGTGGTGCAGCTCGTGGGAGGCCAGAGGGCAGAAGAGCTGGGCCACAGGCAGAGCATGCGAGCCTTCCAGCAGGGGGCTGCCTCACCCTAACCAGAGCGAGTAGGACAAAAGTGAGGACAGCCCCCTCAGCACCAGTGAGCTAGACACCAGCCAGCCGCCCTGGATGTCCTGAGCCTGCAGCCACGTTTTCTATGGGGCAGGGCGGGACAGACAAAGCTCTCTGGGCAGAGGGCTCCTGCAGGTCCTGCCCCCCACTGAGCCCAGTGACAAAGCCTGCTGTCTCCAGAAGCGTCTCCTCTGGGACCAGTAGTTGGCATAATGGCTATGTCACTGGACTCCCACGTAGTTGACCGCGATTCAAGTCCCGGACCCAGTGGCTTAAACTCATGCCGGGCGCGTGTGCATGCGTGCCCAAGATCCCAAGAGGAAACTGGAGGAGAAGGGATTGCGGCGTGACCATCCCCCCTGGGGGTGATTTCTCGCTTTCTGTCTCTCTTTCTCTCTCTTTCTGGCAAGCACATGCTCCCTCTAGTAAAAACCTCTTCAAGAAAAATAGAAGCACCTTCTCCTCTGGAGCCTGCAGAAGCCACTGCTAAGACCTCCACCAAAGACGGGCAGGTGCCCCGTAGAAGGCTCTGCGGGAGCTGCTCTTCCCTTGTCAGGGCCTCACTGCCCTGGGCCGTAATTACTCCCAAGAATGTCTGTGCTCCCAGAGGACCCTAAGTTCCATGGGGGCAGGGGTATGCTCTGAGTAAATAAACGAATGATGGAGAGCGACAGACTGGGAGAGGGGGCAGGGAGGCTGAGCGGATGAGTGACAAATGACTAGGCAACCAAGGGACAGCTGCCTGCGGGGCCACTTCACAGTACGACACCGGGGTGCCACCCACAGGGGAGGGCTTCTCCAGGGTGTCACCACCGAGTAGGGGGATGGGGCAGAGCAGGGAGGTGGCTGGCTAGAGGGAGAGCCGGACTGGGAGGGCAGACAGCTTCCGCTGCACCCATCTGCTCTTCCGGCTTTGGAACCCAGCCAGGGCCCCCTAGAGAGGACCAGGCCCTCTCTCAGTTTCCCCTTCTGTTGAGGAAAAAAAATGGAAATTCTTCAAAACAGAGAAATTAATAAGAGCTAACCTAAGAGGCTTGGAATGCAAGGTTCATTTACAGTTTTAATAGCCCAAAATAAGAGGTAAGACTACAGACTTCGGCTGTGGTAATAAAGTCGCAGGGGCAATGCATCAGGACCTCAAGGTTTGTGACTGCCCCCTCCCGGATCAGAAATAGATTGCCCAAGGTCCTGCCAATCAAGGAAGCCCAGGAGCTGGCCCTGACCTTTAAAACCAATCACTGAACCGATCATCCACTTAGGACCCCTCCCTTAATTTTGTCCTTAAAAATGCATGTTGGGGCCAGTCAGTGGCAAGGTGGTTAAGATGGCTGGACCCCACATGGCCACAGTGTGGTCTGCGTACTGGATCTAGCAGCTTCAGAACATGCCCAGCACATATGCACGTGTGCCCAAAAGAAGAGAGAAATGGAGGAGAAAGCACTGCAGCGTAACCATGTCCCACTGGGGGTGCTTCCTCACTTCCTCTCTGTCTGGCAAGCACATGCACCCTCTGGCAAATTAAAAAAAAATCCCCTTACTTTGCGCAAGGCAATAAAAGGTATCCTGTCACGCCTTGTGGCCGCAGTTTGGCTCACAGCACTCGGGCCAGGGACCTGGGCTTGAGCTCAGTAACAGCTTCAGCAAGAGGCGTCTTGGGAAAAGGAGACAGGAAAAGCCAGAGCACAGCGGGCACATCGCTGACCTCGCACCTCCCACCAAACGCAGCGAGGTGGGCTGAGTGGAGCCTAGTCCCCATGGAAAGCACCAGAACACAGGAGGAAGACCTGGCCCTGCAGGCCCACTCTCCGGCCTCAGACACCCGTCCCTGCCTGTCCTCTCGGGATGTCATCAAGTGCCCCAGTCAGGACTGGTGTGCATCACCACTGCCAGTGACACGAGGGCACGCCCAGTAGGCCCAGAGACACCTGAGCACCAGGAGACCCACCTGGGCTCCCTGCTGCAAGGGACTCCCTTACCTTGGGTCCACAGCACCCTTCCCAGAACCCCACTCTATGCCAGGCCGACCACCAGCCAGCCTCCTCCACAGGCCAGGGCAGGGCAGTCTCCACGCTGCTGCCGCGGACCTCCCATGGCTGCAGGTGTTCTCTGCAGGGTGACTGCCCAAGGGCTTCCCAACCAAACCAATGCCCCGTGCCCTGGAGGGCCTGTGTCCACCCGGGACGGGCTGGCCCCAGGTACCCTCCTCCTCACCCTGCTACAGGCATGCCACTCCTCTCTGAGACCCAGGCGCCCTCGCCCACTGGCCTGGAGAGATGCCACTGCTGTGCCAGGCACAGGAACCGAGAGAAGGCCACATCTCTCCAGACCCTCGGCTCTTCTCCAAAGGACTCGGGGTGCACAGGCAAAGCCCACGCTGCTCTAGAAGGCTCCACTGAGCTCCGGGGGCCTGCGTCCCCGTGTGCAGAAGGTGAGGGGCTCGGAGGTCACGGGAAGGGAGAGCTCGGGTGGGGACGCTGGACTGCAGTGGTCTCCTGCACCACACAGGCCAGAGGGAGACATGGCTGCGGCGGCCACCCCCACCCCACAGGCTCCAGATGCCAGTTCCCCACTGGGCTCAGACCCCAAAAGCTCTGTGAGACCTACGTAAACAGCCCACAAATGACACAAGCACGCGGGAGGAGGTCACCCAGGCCTCAGGACTTCCTGCCAGAAGGGACCGAGGTAGGTGGTCCTCGCTGCCGAAGGTCACTCTAATGATTGACATCCAAAGGCCCACAGATCCTGCGCAAACCCACTAGCCCAGCATTCCCACCACACAGGCCTTTCTGGGAGGTTCCCCAATTCTTGGCCTCCCCAACTCAAGGTCATCATTTCCCAAAGACACGCTAGTGAAAAGCAAGCGTCAAGACGCGGGTTCCCAACAACTCACCCAGGGCCTCTGAGCCAGCTCTCCCCGTCCCCCGGGGGCTCTGACTTCCCAGGGGAGCGCCCCCCCCCCTCCCCAAGGCCCCTCCCCAGCCTTCAGCTTCATGGCCGCAATTTTAGGAGCAAAAATATCTGCAGGACACGGGGCCTCAGCCCATTAACGATTCTGGGGAAGCCCAGAGCTCTCATTCAGGTTATCCGGAGACCATCTCCCCAAGCTCCCGGCTCTTTGCTGTGGCTTGTTCTGATGAGAAACACACAAACGTCTGCTGAGAACCCACCTGCCCTCAAGCAACCAATTTCAGAGACAGAAAGTCTCAGAGAGACCTCAAATCGTGCTCCAGTCCCAGAGGTAAGGGTTCAAGTCCCAGGAAGCCTGGTCCCTCCAGGCTCCCTCCCAGGCTTCAAGCCCAGGAAGACCAGCACCGGGAGGTGAAGACCACCCAGGTCCCTCCCATCTGGGAAGACTCGTTTTGTGAAAGGGCTGTCGGCCAAGGACAGAAAATCGAAGTTCAAACCCTCGGGCTGGCTGGGCGAGTTGATCTTGTTCAGAAAGGCCCAGCCTCACCCCCAAACCATCTCCGGGTCAGGGCCCTGCACCCACCTCCTCACACCCTTCTCACACCACCCACCTGATGCTCCGGCATGGGCAGGCAAAGGTGGTCGCTGTCACCCACACGTAGGCAGCGCTGTTCCCTGGGCCCGCCAGGCCCTCCCACGGGGGGCTTTCTCTCCCTCCCTGGACAGACACAGGCCAAGCCTGGTGAACAGGACTGGTCCCTGGGGCGGGAGGTCCTGCTCCCCAGGAAAGGGCTTCTCCCTGCAGAGCTGGTCAGGGCCCAGATTGTTTCCCTGCAGCCCAGGTGGCAGCCCCTGGGAGGGTCTCTGAGAGTCAGTCCTGCCCACAGGTGTCCGGGGGTCTCTGCTCTTTAGCGCTGCTCTCCACCTCGGGACCCACCTGGGTTTCAGAGATGCCTCCCTGGGAGGCAGTGGCAGAGAAGCTAATGTCTCCCCTTCCCCCGCCTCTGGGCCGC
>NW_006206814.1:1079158-1079401 GCF_000334495.1 Tupaia belangeri chinensis
CCACGGGTGGGTGCCGGGGCGGGGGCGGCCCCGCGCCCCGCCGAGAGAGTCAGCCGGCACTTACCGCTCTGCTCCCCCAGGAACACCAACTTGAATTTTCTCAGCGGGTTCCCGAAATCTCCCCCTGCGGACATGGTGCTGGCAGCCGGGGCCGGGAGCGAGGAAGCAGCGAGGCGCAGGGAGGGGCGAGGAGGGCGAGGGGAGGCGGCCGGCGGTGCGGGAGCCGGAGGGGGAAGGGCGGCT
>NW_006206814.1:1079667-1084637 GCF_000334495.1 Tupaia belangeri chinensis
GGTGCCGCGGGGGTCCCCGGACCGGACAGCCTCTGGCCTCCCGGCTGCGTCTGTCCTCTCCACTCCCCCCTCCTGTGAGCCCAGAAAAATGACACGAAATCGTCAGGGGACGTCTGTCTCTGGTCCTTTACAGCTAGATGCCAGCCCCTTCCTCCACGCCCCAGACACCTGAGCGCAGCGGTCGCCGGGGGAGCAGGGAGAAGGGATGGGGGCAAAGGCCAGCAGGGTGTGTCTGGCCTCCCGGCTGCGTCTGTCCTCTCCACTCCCCCCTCCTGTGAGCCCAGAAAAATGACACGAAATCGTCAGGGGACGTCTGTCTCTGGTCCTTTACAGCTAGATGCCAGCCCCTTCCTCCACGCCCCAGACACCTGAGCGCAGCGGTCGCCGGGGGAGCAGGGAGAAGGGATGGGGGCAAAGGCCAGCAGGGTGTGGTGGCGCGTCTGGGAGTGGGCGCACCACGGTGCCCGGCGCGGGCCGCGCTCGCCCACCCTCTCCTCCGCGGGTCCGAAGGTGTCCCCGCAGCCCCGGCTAGCACAGGGCGCCTGCCTCGGACCACCTGCTCTGGTGCATCGTTTTATGCCAAAGGCTGACATGCCCCAGGGAAAAAAGGAACGAGGACGCCCCTGCCAGCCCGGCTCTCTCCAGGAGGTTGGCCCCGGGTCTGGAAATGTCAGTCCTAGGACCATGAGCTCCCCAAGGGCACAGATTCACCTCTCCTCGCACTGAGTGCGCTGTGTGGGGTGGGAGCCCAGCAGTAGGCGCTCCTGGTCCACCCAGGGGATGAAGCTGCTTCTTACTGTCCTGCACCCGCTTCTTAGTCTATGACTGTCCAGTGTGTGTACTTGACGTGACAGCCCACATGTGCATGCGCGTGTGTTAGGAGAGGGGCACCCTTCACCTCCCAGGGTTCCCAGAGACATTTGCTGTCCCTTTAGACTTGCAGGGGCTGATTAGGCTGTCTCTGTTTTCCTGATATGTCCCTTCTCTCTCCCTCCCTTCTTTCTCGCTCTCTCTCCCTCCCTCCCTCTTTCCTCCTGTCTCTCCCTTTCCCTCTCTCTATTTCTTCACCCCCTCCTCATTGCTTGTTAAGAACCCAACAGCAAGTCCCATGAAAGGCACAGTTGAGGCCCCACCACTGAACCTCAAGGACCTAGCTCAGAGTTTAGGAAATATCTGTTAAATGCTTGAATGAATGAATTAAAAACAGAGCAGTTTTACATTCGTACCAGTCCAGGTTTGGAACCCAGAGGTGATAGGTCTTCATTACACTGGGATGCCTGCTCTCATCCGGCTGCTGGGCCTCAGAGTGGACGTACCACTCAGGTCGCCTCCCCCCCTCCTGCCCTGGGGCTCTGCTCTCTTGCAAGACCACATCCAGCATGAAGCTGAAGAGGGTTCTAGAAGAAGAGGAGACTCCTAAGTAAGAGCCTTCTTACCTCTGTGAGTGGTCTCTCCACGGAAGGGCTGGGGGTGGGGGAGCTACGGGTCAAGGCACCCATTCAAGCAACACCCTTGATGCTGCACCCTCCCGTCCTGTCCCAAGAACGTCCTCTAGGTGAAGATAAAGTGGCTGAGGCATGGTAGAGAGGTGAGCGTAGACGGGTCCTGAACCTCTGCCTGCCTGGTTCTCCACACATTAGATGATGTGGGCTAGGGCAGGGACAGATGGGCACCTCCGAGTCAGGTCAGGGGTCTTCCAGACTTGGCTGCGCTGACTAGGGGCCAAGATACCTGCGGGACTCTCGAGATTCTTCCAGTTCCAATGACAACCACCCAAGTCCAGCCACCAGGCTGGCCCGTGTAGCTGGAGTGGATATTGGGAGTGTCTGGTAGAACGTGGTCATCGCGCCATGCGGGGGGAATCAGAGACGCTAAGTCCCTGCTTTTTCATCTGTCACTGTTCGTCTCCCCTTATTTTGGGTCTTGTTAATCCTGGCCTAGAATATAGAATAGTAGGGTTTCTCCAGGTGGTAAAACACGCGTCCATGGCTAGCCCCCCTTTGGCAGTCCTATAAGGGCTTTTTCCACATAGCATCTCTGGGTCCCATGTTTTCCCTAAATGAAGGAAAATTCCCATGGAGTGTGTGCGCTGTGTACGTGAGCTGCGAGGTCCCACGCTGTGCTCCAGCCACCCTCACCCGGCTGCAGAAATCCAATGGTGCAGTGCTTCTCAGTTCCCGAGTACTTTCCTCCTCTCCTCGACTTGGAAATCCAGGGTCCTGGCCTTTTTTTTTGGAGTGTTATCACGTTTGGATGTGTCCTTCAACAATACTTTTGTTTTGGATCTTTTGAATTTTATGTAAGGTGTCAAACTATACTCTGTCCTGTGACTTGCACTTTCCTTAACACCGTGTTCTGAGACTCACCCTTGATGCATATGGCGGCAGCTTCCGTGCCCCCACTTAGTATTCTAGCACGTGCCCCAGTTTTTAAATCACTTCAGCAAAATGTATTCAGTTTCCATTTTTTTAAAAATTTGCCAGAGGGCATATACACTCACCAGAAAGAGGCCTAAAGAGAGGAAGAGGGAGAAAGCGCCCCCGTGGGGAGTGGTCACACCACAGTCCCTCCTCCATTTACCCATTCTGTCAGGATTTGGGGCATGCCCACGTTCCCTGGGGGGACTCGAGCTGGGGTTGGCCGGTTGGGATCCAGCTCCCTTAACCATCAGGCTAAGGCGTCGGTCCTCGAGATGACATCTCACTGAACTGTAGTGATCGGGAAAAGCAGGAAATGAACGCTGGAACCTGCACCCCGTTCTCTGTGGCAAACGGTGCTGCCGTGAGCGTGGGGAGGGTCTCCACACTGCGCAGAGTTGTTCTAACTGTGTGTGGAGGTGAAGCGTGGAGCAGAAATAAGAGTACGCTTAATTTTACACCCAGCTTTCCCCCCGGACAGGCGCCAAGTCACGCCATGGCTTCACTGACACTCTTCCTTTTCTTCAGAAGGTCTTGGTGTTTCTCAGCCCTTTGCTGTTACACGCAGCGTTCTTAAAGCAGGTTTTCAATGAGATTATAATTGCGGATTCACCAGCGGTTGTAAGATACAAGGCCGGCCCTGTGTGTCCTTCCTCTAGTCTCCCCCAAGGCAAAAGTAGATGCTTGGTCTCATGGCCTGGGTGTTGACGTTAACACAGTCGAGGCACAGAAGGTTCCCATCACCACAGGGGTGGCTCGGTGTTCCCTTCTCATCGCCTCTCCCATTTTCCTCCCACCCTCGCCCCCTCCCTAACCTCTGGCAACTACTAACCTGCTCTTCATTAAAATAAATTTGCCATTTCAAGAATATTATGTAAGTGGAATTACACAGTATTACATTTTGGGATTGGCATTTTTTTTTTTTTTTGAGAGGTTTTCGCTATAGGGCGCGTGTGCTCGCCAAACAGACAGAGAGAGACAGAAAGCGAGAAGTCACCCCCCAGGGGGATGGCCACACTGCAATCCCTTTTCCTCCATTCTCCTCTTGGGATCTTGGGCACGCACGCACATGTTCCCGGCATGAGTTTGAGCCACGGGTCGGGACTCGAACCGCACCGCAGTCAGCTACATGGGAGTCCAACAACGTAGCCATTACGCCATCTGCTGGTCCTAGGACTGGCATTTTTCACTCAGCATAATTCCACGGAGACTCATGCAGGTGGCCGTCTGTACCAGCGGTCTGCTCCCACTCACCGCAGGGCTGCGCTCTGCTCCGCAGTACCGAAGCGCGGCTGGTGACAGGCACCTGAGTTACTTCCGGTTTGGGGCCATTGCAAATAGAGCCGCTGGGGACATTCATGTACAGGTTTTTGTGTGGAGTAAGTTCTTATTCCTTGGGGTAACCGCCAAGGAATGTCATTGAGTCACGTGGTACTTGATGTTCATGGATTTTAAAGGAACGGCCGCTCTGCTTTCCAGAGTGTCTGCAGCCGCAGCACTGCCCACGCCCACCAGCCATGTCCCAGGGGCCATTCTCTCCACTTCCCACCAGCACTTGATGTTGTTATGTATTTTTAAAATCTTTTTTTTTTTTCACTTTATCTTTATTACAGTTATAGGTTGGTTGCAATTTGTCCTCTGTTAGTAACAGTGCAGTTCAATTTCAGGTTTGTGGAATCTCAATTTATTGTTTTTCCCTTGCTTTTATGTGTGCTAATCTCTGTGCTTGCGGATTTTCCACCACATTGCCACAGGCAAGCTTCGGCTCAATGTTCTTGTCCCATACAGAAGAGCATTTTGGGTCTAGAATCTGAGCCGCTAGGTGTTGCATTGCCATTTTATTTTTCTCTCCTTGGGTGAATTTATTGGAAGAAAATGGGTAAAGAGGGAGGGACGAGAAAGGAAAGGGATGAGAGAGGGAGGAAGAGGAGAGTTCCCAACTGTACTGAGTCTCGACTCGTGACTTTGCCTTCAACCCTTCTTGGTGTTCCAGAACTTTTCCTCAAACGCCCCCATTTTCTTCCAGTTTCATGTGGTGACAGCTCTTTGTACATACACACCTCATATGGCTTTGGTACAAAATGTGAGGGCTTCATTTTTTTCACTCTGTTCTCCTTCATTATTTATTTATTTATTTATTTATTTATTTATATTTACCCCCTATATCTGACCCTCTGCCCTTTCCCACCCTCTTCTCACACTGTCTCTGGTGTCTACAGTTCTCTTCCATTCTTTTTCCCCCCACATTTTATTGATCACACAATTTCCTAAATATTCTAACCACTTTCAATAGCAAGTTCAGCTGGTAATTTCAAGAAAGGCAGTTTCGGGGGAACCAGCAGTTAGCATAATGGCTATGTCGCTGGACTCCCACGTAGTCGATCGCAGTTCACGTCCCAGACCCGGTGACTTAAAACTCACACCGGGCGCGTGTGCGTGCGTGCCCAAGATCCCAAGAAGAGAATGGAGGAGAAGGGATTGCGGCGTGACCATCCCCCCGGGGGGTGATTTCTCACTTTCTGTCTCTCTGTCTCTCTCTGTCTGGCTGGCAAG
>NW_006206814.1:1085976-1089121 GCF_000334495.1 Tupaia belangeri chinensis
GGAGGGTCTGGGAGCATGCAGAAAAGGAAACAGAGAGAGAGAGAAACAACAGCAACAACAACAACCAATAAACAGAGAAAAAGAGAAGAAAAAAATTTTTTTAATTAAGAAAAGTAGAAACTGTGTGGCACACAAGTGTGCTGCACAAAATCACTAGTTCTCAGGAGCCACGAAGGTGTCTTCTTTTGAAGTCCTGTCCCCTTGCCTCTCCTGTGTTGGAAGTGGGAGAGAGGATTATTAACAAGATAAAGGGAAAGGAGGGGCTGAAAGCTGAGAAAATACTATACCTTAAAATTTTTTAAAAAGGAAAAATTACAGGGACCAGCAGTTAGCATAATGGCTATGTCGCTGGACTCCCACGTAGTCGACCGCGGTTCGAGTCCCGGACCCGGTGGCTTAAACTCACGCCGGGCGCGTGTGCGTGCGTGCCCAAGATCCCGAGAGGAGAATGGAGGAGAAGGGATTGGGGCGTGGCCATCCCCCCTGGGGGGTGATTTCCTGCTTTCTATCTCTCTGTCTCTCTCTGTCTGTCTGGCGAACGCACGCGCCCTATAGCAAAAACCTCTCCAAAAAAAAAAAAAAAAAAAAAAAAAAAAGGAAAAATTACAAAAAAAAATGAGAAGACAGAGACAGAGGTAGAAAGAGACAGAGACAGAGACAGAAGGCTTGAAAGGCTTCCTACCACTCGAGTTCATGAGCTGGAGGCTGAATTATCAGTGGGAAATCTTCATTTCTCTTATTTCCCTGAAATTACTAGTTCTCAGGGGCCATGAAGTTATCTTATTTTGAAGGCCTGCCCTCCCCTTCATAATTTTATCTTTTTTATTGAGTCCTCAAAACTACACTAGGCTTGATTCTTGGCAGTGTGACAGTGGAAGAATGGATCACATAGTAGTTTTCACACAGATTCCCTACATTTGCATTCCGGAGGGAAAACTTCCTTTCCCATGTGAAGAAAGAAGATGCAGGATCACAGGACGGTGGGAGGTGCAGGGATGATCAGGCCCAGCACTCAGTGAGACAGGGGCTCTTGTCCCACATGCAGGGAGAGTTAGAGGTGTGAACACAGAGAGGAGAGATAGCAAAGCAGGGAGTTTATTGAAGGAGAGGGAAGGAAAAAAGGGCTCCTCAAAAGAGGGGAGAGGTGGGAACCAGCAGTTAGCGTAATGGCTATGTCGCTGGACTCCCACGTAGTCGACCGCGGTTCGTGTCCCGGACCCGGTGGCTTAAAACTCACGCCGGGCGCGTGTGCATGCGTGCCCAAGATCCCGAGAGGAGAATGGAGGAGAAGGGATTGTGGCATGGCCATCCCCCCGGGGGGTGATTTCTCGCTTTCTGTCTCTATGTCTCTCTCTGTCTGTCTGGCAAGCGCACGCGCCCTACAGTGAAAATCTCTCCAAAAAAAAAAAAAAAAAAAAAGAGGGGAGAGGTCCCAGAAAACGGGTTGCCCTAAAACCATTTTAAGAGAAATGTCACTGTAGTTTTAATATCCATTTTCCTAATGTCTAAAGATATTGAACATTTCTTCATGTGCTTATTTGCCATCTGCATATCCTTTTAGTGAAATGTCTACTCATGTCTTTTGTCCATTTTTTTAAGTTGGACTGTTTTATTTTTCTAATGGTGAGTTTTTGTTTTTGTTTTTTTAAAATTTTTTATTTTTAGGTTTTTGCCATAGGGCATGTGCTCTTGCTAGAGAGACAGAGACAGAGAGATAGGAAGTGAAAAATCACCTCTCAGAAGGGATGGCCGCGTTGCAATCCCTTCTCCTCCATCCTCCTCTTGGGATTTTGGGCACCCGGCAAGACTCTCAAGCCGTTGGGTCTGGGACTCAAACTGCGATCAAACCTGTGGAAGCTCAGTGCCTTAACCATCACTCCCTCTGCTGGCCCCTAATGGTGAGTTTTGAGAGTTCTGTACATAATACTAGTTCTTTGTCAGATACTTGGTTTTTAAATATTTTCTCCCATTCTATAGCTTTTCTTTGCATTCTCTTAATAAGGTCTTTTGCAGAGTAAAAGTTTTTAGTTTTGATGAAGTCCAACTTAGTGATTTTTTTTTCTTTTATGGATTATACTTTTGGGGTCATGCCTAATAATCTATAGATCGATTTTGTGAGGACTAATATCTTTACAATATTGAGTGTTTCACTCTATGAGTACAACATGTATCTGCATTTATTTGGATCTTCTTTAATTCCTTTCAATGATAATTTATAATTTTATGTAGGCCTTATACATCTTTCATTGTATTTATTGATAGGTATTTCTTATTTTCTGATACTGTTGTTACTGATGCCAATTAATAAATTTTAGTGACTAATTGTTGGTAGGATATAGAATTATAAATGATCTTATTATAATATTGACTTTATATCCAATGAATATATTAAATTTACTTGTTCATTATGATGGGTTATCTATAGACCCTTTGGATTTTCTACACATGCAATTGGGTTATTTTAATTTTACCTATTCTAATAGATATTTAGTGGTATCTTATTATGGTTTTAATTTAATTTCTCTATGACTAATAACATTAAACATATTTTCATTTATTTATTAGCTATGTGTATATATTATTTGATTGGTGTTTCAGTTCAAAGTTTTGCCAATCCTTTTTGGGTTGTTTGTATTCTGATTGTTTAGTTTTGCAGTCGTTTTTTTTATTTTTTATTTTTTTTATTTTTTCCATCACAACACACAAAGGAATTTTCCATCCAAAATACACTGTGCATTGGCTCAATCAAGCACATCAACATACATGTTCTCAGCAAATAATTTCCCAATTCTTATGTCCTGCATACCTTGCCTTTTGTTTTGCCATCCTTGATTCCCCATCCCCTACCCTCTGCTATGACCCATCCTCCTCCTACATTGTCCCTGGCATCTATGGTTGCCCTCCATGCCTCCCCCCTCCCCATTCAAATGATCTGCCAGTGAACTTAATTAGTCTAAATATATCCAATAGCTAGCACATCTGACACATACCTATACATGAACTCAAGTCTGACTTTAGGCATAAACCCCAGTGAGTAGAAAGAGCATACTAAAAAGTAGAACCCAGCTGGGCCCATACTGCTCACTACAGTCATCAAATATGCATTTTTTTAAAAATAGTACGAATAGTTTTACCGTTTTTTTTT
>NW_006206814.1:1089856-1101143 GCF_000334495.1 Tupaia belangeri chinensis
TTTTCTTTAAAAAAACATTTTATTTCATTTATTGTCATCATTATTATTTGCTTAATTTGACCAGACAGAAACAGAGAGAAAAAGGGAAAGTAGAAAGCAAGCCTCCAGATCTGGGATTCGAATTATAGTTGGCCATGTGGGAGTCCAGCACCTTAACCACCATGCCACCTGCCAGCCCCAAGAAGTCTAAATATATTATTTTTACAAGGCCTGTGATAGATATGTTGTATAGAAATATTTTTTAGTTTACTAATTTTGATGAAATAGTATTTATAAGTATTTTTAATTATTGCCATGTGGAACCACGTCTGAGACATTTTGCTTTACCTAAGTTTTCAGAAATCAGAAATTTTTGTAGAAGTTTTATAACTTTAATTTTTATGTTTAGGTCTATAACCCATTTTGAGTTAATTTTGTCTGTATTGCGTAGATTGAAGTTCCTTTTTATTTTTTAGAGATTTTTGCTATAGGGTGCCTTATTTCACTTAATATAATGTCTTCCAGATTCATCTAGATTGTTCCAAATGATAGGATTTCCTTCTTTTTAAAGGACAAATTGTATCCCAAAATGTATATATACACCACATTTGTTTTTGGGGGGAGAGGTTTTTGCTATAGGGCGTGTGCACTCGCCAGACAGGCAGACAGAGAGACAGAAAGCGAGAAATCACTCCCAAGGGGGGATGGCCATGCCGCAATCCCTTCTCCTCCATTCTCCTCTTGGGATCTTGGGCACGCATGCACACGCACCCGGCCTGAGTTTTAAGCCACTGGGTCCGGGATGCGAACCGTGGTCGACTACATGGGAGTCCAGTGACATAGCCATTACACTAACTGTTGGTCTCACCACATTTTCTTTATCTAGCCATCCGTTGATGGATACTTAGGTTGATTTCACATCTTGGCTATTATGAATAATGCTGCAATGAACAAGGAAGTTCAGATCTCTCTGACATACTGGCTCCTTTCCTTTGGCTATATATTCAATAGTGAGATTACTGGATCACGTGGTAGTTCTATTTTTAATTTTTTTTTTTTTAGCAACTTCCATACTGTTTTCCAAAATAACTATACATTCTCACTAACAGTGTACAAGGGTTCCCTTTTCTCTACATCCTCATCATCACTTATCTTTCCTCTTTTTGATAAGTCGTTCTAACGGGGTGAGAAGATAACTCACTGTAGAGTCAATTTGCATTTCTCTGATGATAATTAATGTTGAGCATGCTTCCAGATACCTGTTGTCATTTGTATGTCTTTTTTTTTTTGAGAATGTTCAAATCCTTTGTGCAGTTTTTAATCAATCTATTATTTTTTCTCAATGTTAGAGATTTCGTTTTACCATAACCCAGAATTGACAAATTTGATAATTTCTGTGACAAACTACATTAGAATAATTTAGCATTATAAGTATGATGAATAACATAATAATACAGAACAGATATTTAAGAATCTCATACAATTTTAGAACACCCATTGAAACAAATTTCTATACACAGAGAGCTAAACACTATTTCATATTTGCCAATGTTTCCCATATAATTTCAATAAGTAGGAAAGTCTAATCTGTCTTTCTTTCTTTTTTTTTTAAATTATGGCAATACTCAGCACTTTTTTCTATTTAGCAGAAGTACATGAAAAGTAAATATATTTTCAAAAGGAAAGCAACAGATTTAACCTGAAACTCAATTTTTGTAAATGTGATCCCAAAGCATTTCTTTTCTACAACATGCCATTTAACATTGGCACAAATATATATATATATATATAAATAAAAATAAATATATAATTTGGGTCACAATCACTTTTGCAGTATACAAAGATAGCATAATTGGAGATAGAATCTTAAACATTAAGAAATCACATTTAGACTCCCCAAGGAAAGTGGCTATGTGACTAGCTGTTTGCACCAAAAATACTGAAAAGAATGTCCATCTAACTTGGAGTTTTCATTCATTTATGTTGGATTCCCTATTCTCTTGGGGTTTTTTGTTTGTTTGTTTAATGTTTGTTGGTCTCTGTTTTGACAGAGATTCTCTGTTGTCCCCTTTTGGATGATTTTTTGCCATCCTCTTCTGTTTTTTGTTGCAGCCTTTCTCTTTATTTTGGTGCTCTGGACGATTTTCTGTTGTCCCCTTTTGGATGATTTTTTGCCGTCCTCTTTTGCAGTATACAAAGAAAGCATAATTGGAGATAGAATCTTAAACATTAAGAAATCACATTTAGACTCCCCAAGGAAAGTGGCTATGTGACTAGCTGTTTGCACCAAAAATACTGAAAAGAATGTCCATCTAACTTGGAGTTTTCATTCATTTATGTTGGATTCCCTATTCTCTTGGGGTTTTTTGTTTGTTTGTTTAATGTTTGTTGGTCTCTGTTTTGACAGAGACAGTTGAATTTGGGCTATTATATTTGGCTGCCTTGGTTTCTAAAGTTTTTTTCTTTAGGCGGCCATATGAGGTTATTATATTTGTCAGTCTTGGCCTCTAGGATTTCCTCCTCTGAACTAGTTGATGATTCATTTGAGTAGTTTTTAAATATTGTGAGGGAGGGGTATAGTTTTTTGTTTTGTTTTGTTTTGTTTTGTTTTGTTTTGGCTCTTGTAGAGCCTTAAAGTTGTTTTTCTTTTTCAGTTTTTTGGATTGTTTGGGTTTTGTTTTGTTTTTGGGGCTTTTAACTTTTTTTTTATTATTTAGGGAAATAAGATGTTTTTTTAAATTTTAAAATTTTTGGTTAGATTTGAGGTGGCTATAGCCTCCTTTTGGGATTGATTATTTTGTATGATTTGTTTTTTTTAAGTGATTATAATGGCAAGAGTTTTTTTAAAGTTTTGAATAGTTTGTGTTGACTAAGCTTTTGTCTTATTAAGTAACTACTTACCAGGACTTTTTTTGTCTTTTTATGTTTTTTGCCGGCCTTTCTCAGGGCGATTTTCTGCCGTCCCCTTCTGGATGATTCTCTGTCGTCCCCTTTTGGATGATTTTTTGCCGTCCTCTTCTGTTTTCCTCTGCGGCCTTTTTGGGATGATTCTCTCAGGTCCCTGTTCGGGCGCCACATGTTTTGACCCAGGCAGGACAGTTGAACAGGTTTTTTTGAGGGAAGGAGTGGGAGCTGGGACAAGTGGTGTAATGTTATAGTACGGAGATGACACAGTGTTACAACTCTTTAGGGTTGTCCGTTTATTATGGGCCAGGGATTGTGGTTATATACATGTTGGTGGGTGGTGATTGGTTAAATGAAGGATTGTAAAAGGTGGGTTATGATTGGTTGCTTTTGTAAACCAATCATGAGGTACCAAATATACAAATTTGAGAAATCTTAGTGGCCAATCAGAGTATGTTTTTGAAGGTGAGGTTTTAAAGGAGAGCCAATCATGGCCTTTGTCATTGTATAATTGTTTGCTCTCTAAAAAATCAAAACTTAAGGGCTTTCTAAGATGACAATAATAAAACACTCATAAAAATGGCCTCAATAGACTCGCTAGTGTGCAGCCTCCCACAGGTCTCTTTTTAGTTTTGCTGACATAGCACTCCCTTCAGTACTTCTTGAGAAGCTGATCGGATGTTGGTAAATTCAGGTTTTGTTTGTCTGAGAATGTTTTTTACCTTTGCTTCCCATTTGAAGGATAATCTTGCTAGGTATAGTAATCTTGGTTGAAACTGTTTTTCTTCTAACATTTTGAATATATCTTCCCATTCTTTCCTTGCTCACATTGTTTCTGCTGAGAGGGCCAATATTAGCCTAATGGGATAACCTTTGTAAGTAACTTGACATTTCTCCCTTGCTATTTTTAGAATATTTTCTTTATCTGTGATTTTGGTCAATCTGGCTATGATGTGCCATGGAGGGGATTTTCTTGGGTTGAATCTATTTGGAGTCCTTTGTTTCTCTTAAGTCTGGATGTTTGAATGCTTCTCTAGGCTTAAAAAACTTTCTTCCTGGGACCAGCAGTTAGCGTAATGGCTATGTCGCCGGACTCACACATAGTCGACTACGGTTCAAGTCCCAGACCCGGTAGCTTAAACTCACACTGGGTGCGTGTGTGTGTATGCCCAAGATCCCAAGAGGAGAATGGAGGAGAAGGGATTGTGGCATGGCCGTCCCCCCTGGGGGGTGATTTTCTACCCCCCTGTCTCTCTGTCTGTCTGGCGAGTGCACATGCCCTATAGCAAAAGCCTCTCTCTAAAAAGAAAAAAAAAAGCTTTCTTCCAGGATTTCATAGAGTAGACTATCAATGCCCTTATTAGATTCACCTTCTGGAATGCCAATTATTCAACTGTTTGGGTGTTTAATGATATACACTATTTCCTGTATATTATTCTTATTTTGGAGGTGATTTTTTTCATTCTTTTTGGTGATTTTTTTTTTCTAGGCCAGAGGTTTGTCTTCTACATGTGAAATTTGATCTTCTGCATGATCTAATCTGCTTTTAATACTTTCAAGGGAAGTTTTGATCTCCTGCATTACAGACTTCAACTCTAGAAGTTCTGTTTGATTCTTCTTTATATTGTCTATCTTCTCCTTCAAATCATGAAAGAACTTCCTGATCTCCTAGAGTTTGATGTCTCTTTTCTATTCCATCTCATAGAGATTTGTTGCCATAAATATTCTGAATTCCTTTTCTTACATTTCACTGATTTCCTCTGATTTTTCCATACTTGGAGACAAATTAATGTGCTCCCTTGTTGGAGATGTATCACTTGGTTTTCTCATACTAGAGGCTCTTCGATTTTCCATCATTTGGTGATGTACTCACTTTTGGCTAATTTGTTGGAGATGGTTTCTGCAACTGTGAGCTTGTGTGTTTCCCTTTGTTGTGAGGTACTTCTGTGTCAATTTCTCTCTTCTACTGTATTTTGCAATGTGACACCCACAGGAGGTGTTCTGAGGTCAGATTTATGAAGAGAAGTATCTCCCTTTTGTCACTGGTTCAGTGGGGAGTAAGGATTTCCCTGAGTCAAGCCAAATTCAGAGGTTTGGCTACTATACACCTAGACTCTGTGTACATTCACTGGGTTGAAGCTGAGCAGCAAAATGAGAAAGTAAGGTAGAATAATAAAAGAACACAAAATGGAAAAAGGAAAAGAAAGAGGAGAAAACAGAAACAAAAATCCCACAAAAGACAAAAACTAAAACACCACATGCCTCCACAGGCGTGGCATGTGAAATAAGTAGAGCACCTCAGATGTAGATGTCTCCCTGAATGTCCCTGTTCTATGTGGAGGGAGGAGAGTAAAGAATTAGCAAAAGAAAGGATTTAAATAAAGTAAGATTAAAAAAATGAGAAGAAAAAAAAAATTTTTTTTTCCTCCTACCTTTCTAGCTATGGGCCAGCAAGGTGAGGTTGGAAGAGAGGGTCTGCACCTCAGGTCTGCTCAGCCCTCATGTGGGTCCCTGAAATGCACAGAGCACTTCAGATGTAGATGTCTCCCTGCAATACCCATGTCTTATGTGCAGTTGTTTGTTTTCTCACAATTTAATTGAGTTCCTTTTAGATTTTGGAAATTAACCCTTTATCAGATGTATGGTTTGTAAATATTTTCTCTATCCCATAGGTTGTCTCTTAACTCTTGATTATTTTCTTTGTTCTGCAGAAGTTTTTTAGTTTGATGGAATCTCATTTGTCTGTATTTTTGCTTTTGTTGTCTGTGATTTGGAATCGTACCCCAAAAAATCATTGCCCAGACCAATCCTATGGATTTTTTCTCTTTTCTTCTAGAAATTTTACAGTCACCATGTGGAATCCAACTTCTTTTGAGTAGCACATTACCATTACATTACAGAGCCAGGCTGAGAATTGATAGCTTAACATTAAAATAGATTTTTTATTTGGTATAGGATGCATGCCCTTACCAGAGAGAGAGAGACAGACAGACAAAACCAGGAGGGTAGAAGTGAGAAAACACTCCCTTGGGGGGTACGGCCATGTTGCAATCCCTTCTCCATTTCTTCCTCCTGTTGGGATGGTTTGGGGCATGTATACGCATATACCTGGAATTTATTTTTTAAAGAAACTTTTGCCTTAGAGTGTGTGCACTCACTGGAGAAAGAAAGAGAGACAGAGACAGTGAGAGGGGAAGTAAGAAATCACCCCACGGGGGGATGACCATGCCACAGTCACTTCTCCATTCTTCTCCTGGGATGTTGGCCATGCACACACGTGCACCTGGCATGTTCAAATGCCATTTTGACAAATGCATAGTTATGTATCCACTAACACAATACTGTAAAGAATAGATCTATTTCCCCCAAGTTCATTCGTATTGTCCCAAGGTAGTCAGATCCTCCTCCCTTCTCAATTTCTGCAGCAACTAACCTGCTTTCTGTCCGTATGGCCTGCCTTTCCTAGAACATTATATAAATGGAATCATTCAATATGTACCCTCTATAGTCTGTCTTCTTTTGTTCAGAAAATTTCATTTAAACTTCATCCATTTTGTTGCCCAAGTAAATAATTTATTCATTTTTATTGATGAATAATAGTATTCCATTGTGTGAATGTACCACTTTTCTTTATCAGTTCACCTGTTGAAAACATTTTATTTATTTATTTTTATTTATTTTTTTGGAGAGGTTTTTTGCTATAGGGCGCATGAGCTCGCCAAGAAAGACAGAGACAGAGCGAGAGAAAGCAAGAAATCACTCCCCAGGGGTATGGCCACACCGCAATCCCTTCTCCATTCTCTCGGGATCTTGTGCATGCACGAACATGCGCCGGGCATGAGGTTAAGCCACTGGGTCCGGGACTCAAACCGCGATCAGCTACATGGGAATTCAGCGACATAGCCATTACGCTAAGTGCTGGTCCCACCTGTTGAAAACATTTTAAATGTTTCAGTTTTTGGAAATGATAAGTAAAGCTGCTACAAACTTTCACATAAAAATTTTCGTGAGGCCACACATTTCCATTTCACTTGAGTGAGATGGTTGTGTTATATGGTAAGTTATATTTGACATTAAAAGTAGCTGCCAGGGAGTGATTTCAGGGAAAAAAAGAGAAATGAAGATTTTCTACTGATAATTCAGCCTCTAGTCCCCAAACTCAAGTGGAGAGGCAAGGGAACAGGCCTTCAGAAGACACCTTCAATGAGAGATTTCAGGGGAATAAGAGAAATGAAGATTTTCTACTGATAATTCAGCCTCCAGCTCCCAACCTTGAGTGGCAGGGAGCCCCTCTAGCTGTCTCTCTGTCTCTGTCTCTGTCTCTCTCTGCCTCTCTCTCTCTGTCTTCTCATTTTTTTGGCAATTTTTCCTTTTAAAAATTGTTTAAGGTATTCTCTTGGCTTTCAGATCCTCCTTTATCTTGCTAATAATCCCCTTTCCCCCTTCCCTCCAGGAGAGGCAAGGGGTAGGCCCTCAGAAGGAGACTCCATCATTGCTCCTGAGAACTAGTGATTTTTAGTTTTTGCTTTTTTTAAAAAAAAATAAAAGCTAAATTGTTTTGGTTGTTTTTTCTTTTTCTCCTTCTTTTTCTCTCTCTTTCTTTTTTTTTTCTATTTCTTCTCTGTTTCCTTCTCTTTTCCTTTTATCTCATCAGTCTGCTCCTCAACCTCCATTCTCTGTATTTCTAGATGGATCTAAGGGAACCATAGCCGAACATCCAAATACTACTAGGGTTAACATAGTCCTCAATACCCACTGAATCTGCTGCATGAAGGGATAAAATCATATGGCAAAGAGATTCCAGATCACCTCCTTCTGCACGCTCCTGAATGCTCAGATTGAACTCTAAGAATTGGGAAGAAACACACTGTCCATCAGAGGACTAGAAATCACTGCAGGGCCACAAGAAATATGGGAAAGCAAGAAAATATCTCTCCTCCCAGGGAAAAGAATAACTCCTCTTCATCCACAGACAGTTCAATGGAAATCATGGAAATGTCTGATAAAGAATTTAGAATATTAATAATGGCGAAGCTAACAGAGATGGAAGAGAAGAGAGACAATAAACTGCAGAAGAGAAAGGAGAAAGGAGCTGATGGGTTCCGGGAGGTGAGGAAATTCTTGCAAGAGCTAAAAGAGGAAAGACACACTATAAAAAAGAATCAAACGGACCTGTCAGAGATAAAGGCTATAACACAGGAAGTCAAAATCTCCCTTGAAAGTGTTAAAAGCAGACTAGATCACACAGAAAAATCGAATCTCAGATATAGAAGAGAAAATCACTGGCCTAGAAAAACCACCACAAAGACTGAAAAAATTTACGAATTTCAAAAAGTTTTTGTACCAACATAAATTCATACTTTAATTGTAAAAAAATTAAATTAAATTTTAAAAAGTAGCTTCCAGGGCCCAGTGGATGGCAAATTGGTTATATCTCTTGACTCCTACATGGTCTACTGCAGGTTGAGTTCAGGATCCAACAACTTCAAGCTCATGTCAGATGCATGTGCATGCGAGCCCCAAATCCCTCAAGGAGACTGGAAGAGAAGTGATTGTGGTGTGGCTATCCCCCCTGGGGGGGGGGATAATTTCTTGCTTTCTGTCTCTCTGTTTCTTTCTGTCTCTCCAGTGAGTGCCTGTGCCCTATAGCAAAAATCTCTCTTAAAAAAAAAAAAAAAAAAAGTAGCTGGACAACTATTTCCTAGTAGTGTGTTTTCCAAACAAATGGAGCCAGTGACACAATTTAGAAGTGAAAACACTGAGACATAAAACATTGTTAAATATTTTCTTGCTAAACACAGCTTGATTGTTTTGGTAGGATTGGATTTCACTGTAACTGCTGCATTGGGTAAAACATTATTATATCACTGTGCGTTGGGCAGTTCTTAGTAGAATTTCACTTAAGCAGATCTTTCTAGTCACTATCAATGGATTGAATGTTATTTTTCAGGCAACAAGGTACCATTCTAATGTTTTACTGAATTTTATAAAACAAAAAATATGGTTACAGTAACTACCTACATAAACTGAAATTGATAATCAATTTTTTTCTAGTTTAAAAAACAGCCATGATGGGCTAAGAGATGGCACAGAGGTTAAGGTGGCTGGATCCGACATGGCCAACTGTGTGGTTCAAGTCCTGGACCCAGTGTCTAGAAAAACATGTGTGCACACGTGTGTGTGTGTGTGTGTGTGTGTGTGTGCCCAAGATTCCAAGAGGAGAATGAAGAAGAGATTGCGGCATGGCTTTCCCCCCAGGGGATAATTTCTCACTCTTCCTCTCTCTCTCTCTCTTCCTGTATCTCTGGCAAAGGCATGCACCCGATAGCAAAACTCAAACAAAACAAACGAAAACAGCTATGGGACCGGCTCCATACTGCAATGGGTAAGCACTGTGCAGACGAAGCTGGATCTCATATGACCAACCTAGCTTCCAGTCCAGCATGCCAGGCACACACACGCACCGGAATCTGCTGCAGTGGACTGTCAGGCCGCAAGGGCGCTGCACAGCCAGGCCCACGGGGGGCGCTCTCTTCTGACATTTGCACACTCGTGCTCTATTCTGAGTTTGAAGAAAAATAATGAAAAAAACCATCTCCGTACAAGTTCTTAACTTTCAAATGAAGACAGGGATGCAGAACTAGTGAAGATGCTAGTAATATGACCAGAACAGTGAAGAAAAAAGAGGCCAGCAGATTATGAGTCTCATAAGGAGTGACAACTGCAGTTTGCTACAGAAGAGCAAAACAAAGAAAGTTAACTGTAAAAAAAAGATAGTGAAAATTAGACAACATTAACATTTTCAGCAAACATATCGCGATTTTAATAAGAAACTTCCTCTCAATAGTGAAATAAGAAGTGATGAAGTTATTCCCCTGAAGTCAGAATGAAATGTTTAATAAAAATGTAAACAACTTTTCACAGAGTCTGAGATGTAACTTTGAGCTACTCTAAAGTGACTTAGCATCTTACACAAAAAAGAAAATTACTTAAAGTAATAAAATAGTAAATCTTTTTCTTTTCCGTTATGGAAATTTTTTAGAAAATTATAAAGGTATTTTATAACACGTGTTCTTCAGTTAATGCACCAGGTAATTATCCAGAGAAAACAAGACCTTTCACCAGTACTTTTTTATTTAGTTTAAATAGATGTCATGATGTGAGACACTACTTAGTTGAGATTTTGGTATTATTTATCTCAGAGTATGTCTAAATTTATAAAGAAATGTCAATTTGCAGCCTAAAAGATTGAATTTGTGACAAGGATGTTTTAAATATTTTATATCCGTAAAAAAAAAAAAATTCAGTCAAGTGGCATGGTGGTTAAGGCAGCTGGATTGCACATAGCTGACTGTGTGGTTCAAGCCCTGAATCCAGAGGCTTATGAAAACAAGCTGTGTGTGTGTGTGTGTGTGTGTGTGTGTGTGTACGCCCAAAATCCCAAGAGAAGGGATTGTGGTGTGTCTCCTGGGAAGGAGTGGTGCTTTCTCATTTTCCCTCTCTCTCTCACTCTCTGTCTCTGCAGTGAGCACATGTGCCCATGAGCAAGTGTTTCGTTTTTTTTTTTTCAGCTAGCTATGAATAAAATTGGTTTCTATTACGCTGGAAGAGACGTGTTACATGGAAGACGTGTTAGCTATACTAAGAACCCAAGCTTCTTGGAATTTTACAATAGAGACTTGGGTCCAGCAGATGGTGTAATAGTACTGTTGTCGGACTCCCAGGTAGTGAACCGTTGTTGAGTCCCAGATCTGGCGGCTTAAAACTCACGCCAGGGGCATGTGCGTGCATGCCCGAGATCCTGAGAGGAAAATAGTGGAGAAAGGACTGCAGTGTGGCCATCCCTCCTGGGGGGGGATTTCTTGCTTTCTCTCTCTCTGTCTCTCTGTTGAGCACACATGCCCTGTTACATAAATTTCTCTCTTAAGACAATTAGATAAAAAAATGAAACTAGAGACTGACATTTCAAGACTTTTTAAGGGGGTGGCAGGTGGTGTGGTGGTTAAGGTATCAGGACTTCCACATGGCTGACCACAGTTCGAGTCCCAGACCTGGCAGATTGCTTTCTCACTTTCCTTCTCTCTGTCTCTTTCTGGTCAACTTCAAAAAAATAATGTAAAATAATGACAATGAATAAACTATTTTTAAAGAAACAAAAGTATGTTAGCTAACTATTCAATAATCAAAGAGTTTATTTCTTTTTTTTGCCTTTTTTTTAAAAAATTTACTCATTCTCTACATTAATTCACTATACACCATCACAACACACAAATGAATTTTCCATCCAAAATACACTGTGCATTGGCTCAATCAAGCACATCAACATACATGTTCTCAGCAAATAATTTTCCAATTCTTATGTCCTGCATACCTTGCCTTTTGTTTTGCCATCCCTGATTCCCCA
>NW_006206814.1:1102243-1103525 GCF_000334495.1 Tupaia belangeri chinensis
GCCCAGGGGTCACACGCAGGCCCGGCGGCCATGCACAGGCCCAGCGGCCACATGCCAGCCCCGAGTGTGTGAATGTGCGCGGGACCCAGTGCCACCTCCCGTTCGCCCACCCGGCCAGAGAAAGGAAGGACGGCGACCTTGGCTGGTCTGCGCCGCCTGCCCACGTCGGAGCTGATCGCGGGACACACCCAGCACCGGAGAGGCAGCGGGCTGGGGTACCCGGGCTGCAGAACGCGGAACAGAACCCCGGCTGCGCCCAAAGAGTTTATTTTTGACCTAGCTAGATAAGTGCAAAAACTTATTTTGAAAGTGTAACTTTCATAATACAAATTGATAACAATAATTTGACACATTCCTCTGATATGAATCAATGAGTAGAAGAGTTTAACTGAAATTGTCACCATTATGTAAACTGCAAAAACTACAAGAAAAACTTGAGGAATACGTTATATTGATAAATGTATAGAGTTGCGTTTTAGTTAATGTAATATCCCTTTTTTCTTTTCTTTTTTTGATGTTTTTGCCATAGGTTTTATGTGCTTGCTCAAGAGACACAGACAGACAGTGAGAAGGAAAGTGAGAAATTATACCCGAGGGGATGGTCACACTGCAATCTCTCCTCCATTCTCCTCTTGGGATTTGGGGCAAGCACGCAGACGCTTTGCATGATTTTCAAGAGGCCAGGTCTGGGACTCAAACTGCAGTGAGCCATGTGGAGTCCAGCACCTTAACCACTACACCTGACCAGCAGGCCTCACTACCCCTCGAATATTATAATAATACTGAATTTACACAAGGGTTTATTTTGTTGCTGTTTTTCTGCTTTGCTTTTAAAATATATTTATTCATTTCTTCTTCTGAGAGAGAGAGAGAAACCCCCAACAGGGCCTTAATATCTTTTTTTTTTTTATATGATCAGTTATTTAATTAGGTTCTTGGCAAAAAAATCTAGAACACCAATTTGTGAGGATAGACTCCATTTGTAAGGGCAAACACGGATTGCAGGTAGCCCTGGAGCTGAGGAACAGCTTTGATTTTTGGCAAAATTTGCGAATCCACAGCTTTCTGATCAATCTTGCGCTGCTCTGAAATCTCGTATTTCTCCTTCTCTGTGTCGAAGATCTCACCTTCCTGGTGTCTGGGCTTCCGCAGTTTCTTTTTCTTGAAGTAAGCATCGGTAAGGTGCTTTGGGATTTTTACTTTGCTAATATCAATTTTCGTGGAGGTGGCAATGACAAATATCTGGTGTGTTCTACGCAGTGGAACTCGATTGAGAACCAGC
>NW_006206814.1:1103658-1103961 GCF_000334495.1 Tupaia belangeri chinensis
TTTTTGCCGTGGCTCAACAGCTTTCGAGGCACATCTTCAGTAGGACAATACCTAGGCATTTTGCGCAGTTTAACCACCCAGGTACCACCATTCCTGTCTCCACCAACCGGTTTTGTGACAGTTGCAGGAACCTTCTCCTTCTTTTTCTTTTCGATCCTGGATTTAGTGGCCGAGTATTTCCTCTTGTACATGGCCTTCCTGGAATACATGGCAGACCGGGAATATCTGCCGATGCCCCGGACTAGGACAGGGTTTCGGCTGCAATGGGGCTTCCCCTTCTTGGGCTTTTTAGCCTTGGGGTCA
>NW_006206814.1:1121594-1130700 GCF_000334495.1 Tupaia belangeri chinensis
GTGTTCTACGCAGTGGAACTCGATTGAGAACCAGCGGTCCAGTTACAAGTAGCAAGCCACTGCTCAGCTGCTTCAGGAAAACCACTCTCTTGCCTCTGTGGCATCCAGTGAGGATGATCAGAATGGGCCCAGGAGTGATGCTGGCTTGCAGCTTTCTCAGGCTGACTGCAGGGTTTTTTGCCGTGGCTCAACAGCTTTCGAGGCACATCTTCAGTAGGACAATACCTAGGCATTTTGCGCAGTTTAACCACCCGGGTACCACCATTCTTGTCTCCACCAACCGGTTTTGTGACAGTTGCAGGAACCTTCTTCTTTTTCTTTTCGATCCTGGATTTAGTGGCCGAGTATTTCCTCTTGTACACGGCCTTCCTGGAATACATGGCAGACCGGGAATATCTGCCGATGCCCCGGAGTAGGACAGGGTTTCAGCTGCAATGGGGCTTCCCCTTCTTGGGCTTTATAGCCTTGGGGTCATCCTTTTTAACCTTGCCACTGGCATCAGCCTTCTTGGCTTCAGGTTTCTTCTCCTTAGTATCCTGCTTTGCAGATTTATTGCCTGCCATCGTGTACAGTGGGAAAGAGCAGGGCCTTAATATCTTGACCCTCCAGTATCAGTCCACCCAGACAGCAGGCTTGTATGCATATCTGCTGTGTTTGGGGATGTGAACCCAGGACCTTTTCCATGTGGGTCTAGTTGCATGACTGCCAGACCTTCGCCTCACCCCCACAAGATTATTGCATAAACTGAAGTTGGTCAGATGTAATTTTGAATGCTTTCCCTTCAAAGTCAACTAATTCTTCTAAGAAGCGTAAACTAACTCTGTCAGTATGGATGTGAATATTAGTGGAAAACTATAATATTGAAGGAAAAAAGTATAGTACTCAATTCGGATATGGAAATTTTTGAATGAATTTTTGAAACAATCTAATTGTTTCCTCTATCAATTCTGTAAAAATATAGCACCCAACGCGGAATGTGCTAGAAGTACACACACTTACTATGAACCACCGGTTATAAAGAGCTGCTACGCACACACCTTTCCCTTTCGTCTCCCTAGCCAGGGATTCCTCTTTACATTCTTAGGACAGAGCTGCCTTGAGAAGAGATGGAATCTTTAGAATGGTTAACACCATTCGGGAGGCCAGCCCCCATCCTCGAAGGCTGAACAGACAGGAGAGTAAGAGTTCTGCGAAGCTGGTCAGCCTTCGTGGTAAAAAATCGGAACCTCAGTACATCGTGGCTCTGCTCTGACTCTGTCGTTCCTGAGTAGCCTGGGTTATTGCCACTGGTTTCTTTCTTCCTTTCTTTTTCTTTTTTGCTTTCTTATGAATAAACAAATAAATAAATAAGTGTGCTGGGGCCAGCAGGTGGCACAACGGTAAATGTGCTGGACTTCCGTATGGTCAGCCGTGGTTTACGTTCTGGACCTCGTGGCTTGCTTTCTCACTTTCCCTCTCTCTCTCTCTGGTAAGTGCATGTGCCCTATAGCAAATTTTAAATAATAATAATAAATTAAAAATTTAAAAATTTGCTATATAATGTGTGTGCTTGCCAGAGAGAGAGAGCGAGAGCGAGAGGGAGGGAGAGAGAGAGAGGAGAGTGAGAAAACATCCCTCAGGCAGTGCTGGCCATGTTACAATCCCTTCTCTGCCTCCTCCTTCAAGATTTTGGGCATGCACGTACATGCATCTGGAATGTTTTTCAAGCTGCCGGGTCCAGGACTCGAACTACGCTGTCAGCTATGTGGGTTCTAGCCATTTTAACCACCAGGTCACTGGTTGGCCCACCACTAACTTTTTTCTTAAATTAGTGGAGGCTACCATTTTCCCTAAGAAATATGAAGGGTCTTGTAAGGGACCAGTAGTTGGCACACTGGCTATGTAGCCAGCCGCGGTTCGAGTCCCGGACTCGGTGGCTTAAACTCATGCCGGTGCGTGCCCAAGATCCTGAGAGGAGAATGGAAGAGAAGGGATTGTGGCGTGGCCATTACCCCCTGGGGGATGATTTCTTACTTTCTGTCTCTCTGTCTCTCTCTCTCTCTGTCTGGTGAGTGCATGCGCCCTATAGCAAAAAACCTCTCCAAAAAAAAAAAAAAGTTCATACAAGATGCGTATTACGTAAGCTATGCCTAGAGGTAAAAATTCATTTACATCAAGATAAACTCATACTTGAATTCCATTTTTTTGTGAGAGGTTTTGTTTGTTTGTTTGTTTTTGTTTTTGCTATAGGGCATGAACTCGCCAGAAAGACAGAGAGAGACAGAGAGACAGAAAGAGAGAAGTCCCTCCCCAGGGGGAGATGCCCACGCCACAATCCCTTCTCCTCCATTCTCCCCTCAGGATCCTGGGCACGCATGCACATGCGCCCAGTGTGAGTTTAAGCCACCAGGTCCGGGACTCGAACTGCGGTCAACTACGTTGGAGTCCGGCAACATAGCCATTATGCCAACTGCTGGTCCTGAATTCCATTTTGCATGAACTTTTTGAAGACCTTTCATACAAGACAGAGAGCTGAGCTGAACTGAAGCTCCCTCTCCCACCCTCTCTTCCCACTGTGCCTGCCTCCCGCCGCTGCATCAGGGCGCTGCTAACTCTCTCGTCAGTTCACCCCGCGTTTGGCTTCGTCTGGGCTTAGTCGCCATTTTGTATTGGTCCTCCTGTCGCCCTTTCATAGCTGCTCTCAGTGATTTTTTGGGAAACGACCGGAGACAGAGTCAGTGTGCTCTCTTGTCAGACACAGGTCTTTCTGTCTCCTCCTTCCACGCCTTTTTATTACTTTTGCTTTCCTCTTCTTCCCCTTTCTTCTTGCCTTTTCTTTTGGAGAGATTTTTGCTATACAGCACAGGCACTTGCCAGGGAGACAGAATGCGATAAATCTCCCCCTAGAGGGATGGCCACACTCAGTCCCTTCTCCTCCATTCTCCTCCCAGGCTCTGGGGCATGCACGCACATGCGCTGGTGTGAGTTCGAAGCCACTGGGTCCAGGACTTGAACCATGGTCTTTCCTATGGGTGTGTATATATATATATATATATATCTTGCTATAGAGCACGTGTGCTTTCCAGGAGAGACAGAGATGGACACAGAGAGAGAAAGTAAGAAACCACCCCCTAGGGCAGATGCCCAATGCCACGATCGTTTCTCCTCTTGTTCTCCTGGGATTTTGGGCACACACACGCGTCCAATGTGAGTTTCAAGCTGTTGGATCTGGGACTCAAACTGTGGTCGGCCGTATGGAAGTCCAGCGCCTTAACCACGATGCCACCCGCTGGTCCCTTTACTTTGTCTTTTCAAAGGTTTGACTATAATTTCCTTACCCCTACGTTGCAAGTTACTCTGCAGGAGAGTGGTTAAATTCTATGGTCTTTCCCCCGACTTGTTCTGGCTTGCATTTTCCAGGGATAGCCTTGATCCAGTCATTGCACGAATCGCTCCTCTGAGTGAGGAACTGAGTGTCTCCCACCTCAAGGTCTTGCTGACGGCGGTTCACACGGTGCTTCCGGTCTGCATAACTTACAGCGAAAGTGGGACGGGGAGTTGTAAGACGGTGTGGAGTCTGACAGTCACACCCCGGGCAGACTGGATGGTAGAGGCTAAGAGTCGGTGGGCTGCAGTAATTGGGCGGGTGCTGGGGGAGGTCTAAAGGAGTCTAAATGTGGGTGAGGTTTCTGCCTCGTGGGGTGAGGCTGTAACCTGGGCCAGCAACGCTTTAGTAAAGAGGGTATCGGCTCCTGTGAGACCGTTAGAAAGCTCAGTTGTCTGGGAGATTATTGTAGTTTATATTTTTAAAAAGAATTATTTATTCAATTTTATTTATTATTATTACTATTTTTAAAATTTGCTATAGGGCATATGTGATCACCAGAGAGAGCAAGAGGGAAAGTGAGAAAGCAAGCTGCCAGGTCCAGGACTCAAACCACAGTCAGCCATGTGGGAGTCCAGCATAACTCCTATGCCACCTGTTGTCCCCTGTCTGGGAGATTACTAATAAGAGGACCCAGTGTTTGAAAGGACTCTGTAGGACCCACACTCTATGTTGCAGGAACCGTTGCTTGGGCGAGAAGCAGTTAGGGCGTCAGCTCACGGACCTCTTTTTTTTTTTTTGGAGAGATTTTCACTGTAGGGCACGTGTGCTCGCCAGACAGACAGAGAGAGACAGAGAGACAGAAAGCGAGAAATCACTCCCCAGGGGGGATGGTCACGCCGCAATCCCTTCTCCTCCATTCTCCTCTCGGGATCTTGGGCACGCACGCACATGCGCCCGGCGTGAGTTTTTTAAGCCACCGGGTTCGGGACACGAACCACGGTCGACTACGTGGGAGTCCAGCGACATAGCCATTACGCTAACTGCTGGTTCCCAGCTCACGGAGCTCTTTGTCACGCTCAGGAGACGCTGAGGCTGCTGCTGGCAGTGGAGCAACATTAAAGTAGAAGGAGCCCATTCTCCCACTGCAGCAGGTCTGGGCCTCAGGGTTTTCAGATAAACTAGTGAAATATTAGTCGTTAGAGGACTAGATTAATGAATAGCAAAGACAGAGAATGAGCAGGGGATGGGATGGAAATACAGTGTGACCTGGTGGATCCCTGGGTAGGTGGATGGACAGATGGCTTTCCGGGAAAGTAGATGCATCTCTGTACGAATGGGCAGATGGGGAGGTGTAAATGCATGGAGATAAGTGGGGAGATAGGTGAGTACAGAGATGCTGGGTGGGTGGCCAGCAGGTGGGCGCTGACTCACACACGACTGACCATGGTCTGAGCCTCGAACCTGGAGACTTAGAAATCCCTCCAGGTGCATGTGTGTGCGTGCCCAAAATCCCAAGAGGAAAATGGAAGAGAAGGGACCGCAGCATGGCCATCCCTCCAGGAGGGTGGGGAGGATGATTTCTCGCTTTCCTTCTCTGTTTCACTCTGTCTCCCTCTGGCAAGCACATGCTCCCTATGGCGAAAACCTAAAAAGAATAAAGAAAGATGGTGCGTGGATTGATGGACGGAAGGTCTGGCTGGAGGCGTGGCTATAGACATGTCTTCGTAAGTGTGTGTCATACTTGCATGCGTGTGAATGGAGTAATAGAAAAGTAGGTAGACGGTTGTTGGCTGGCTGGCTGGTGTAACAGATCCATGCAGAGCAAGATGGGTGGGAATCGGTGGGTAAGGTGGTGCAAGTGCGTGAGTGAGTGATGCCAGGGGACCGCAGGGGGGCAGTGACAGAGCGAGCTCTGTGCTTAGACTGCATTTGCACCCTGACTTTGCACACCGGCTCTGTGACACTGGGTTAAATATTTTCATTTTTCGAGGCCTCAGGAACATTTTAAATAGTCAAGAAAAACGTCACAAGTTACAGTGAAAGGTTTAAAGGGAAACCCCAAGAGGAAAATGGAAGAGAAGGGACCGCAGCATGGCCATCCCTCCAGGAGGGTGGGGAGGATGATTTCTCGCTTTCCTTCTCTGTTTCACTCTGTCTCCCTCTGGCAAGCACATGCTCCCTATGGCGAAAACCTAAAAAGAATAAAGAAAGATGGTGCGTGGATTGATGGACGGAAGGTCTGGCTGGAGGCGTGGCTATAGACATGTCTTCGTAAGTGTGTGTCATACTTGCATGCGTGTGAATGGAGTAATAGAAAAGTAGGTAGACGGTTGTTGGCTGGCTGGCTGGTGTAACAGATCCATGCAGAGCAAGATGGGTGGGAATCGGTGGGTAAGGTGGTGCAAGTGCGTGAGTGAGTGATGCCAGGGGACCGCAGGGGGGCAGTGACAGAGCGAGCTCTGTGCTTAGACTGCATTTGCACCCTGACTTTGCACACCGGCTCTGTGACACTGGGTTAAATATTTTCATTTTTCGAGGCCTCAGGAACATTTTAAATAGTCAAGAAAAACGTCACAAGTTACAGTGAAAGGTTTAAAGGGAAACTATTGTGGAAAATAGGGTTTTTTTGGTGGGGGGTTATAATGCACCAAGAGTAAATATTGTTAGCCGAGGTCTTACTTGAAGTTAACTTTCTGAGAACTGAAAGATTCAGGAGTGGAGAACTATGGTAAATTGTCTAGGGGTGAGACTTGGACACATTTACCTATGAAGCAATCTAAAACATTTCACAAATTGTAGTTATCAAATAAAGGCGGGACGTGACATCCTGCGTGGGTGGCCCATGTGGGAGGTCCCATGTCTGTGTCCAGAGACTCCCCGAGGACGCGAGGTGTACTGGTGCACGGGCTTCGAGGCTGCTGGGCCCAGGGGCGTCGCGGCACCCAGACCCTCTCTCCTCGTGTCCCTCTTTTGTTCATGGAAGAAAGAAACTTACAAATATTTTGGTTATAAAATAAAATATAAATATGATTTATGGAAAATGCTAACGTCACAATTTGTGAAGACAGGAAGAAGAGAAGTAAGGACAGGCTTTGATCGAATGCTCGTGAGCAGAGTCAAACGATAATGCTTAGGCTGATACCTAATACCGAAGTACGGAATGCTTTCAGTCTTTCTTCTCCAAAATCTCTTCTTGTAGTTACAAGAGGCTCTTTGGGAAAAGAAAAAAGAAAAAGCAAAAAAGAAAAAAAACAACTCTCCTGAGAGGAGTAAACACTTATTTGCAATTTTATAATTCTTTCAGACTTCCGTTGTTTTTAATTTTCTTTCAAGTTTTAAGTGAGAATGAAATTTAATGCAATAATTTATTGCAAATAGCATACATAAAACAATCACATACGTAGAAAAAATATTTCAATATGTCTATTTAGGCTTTCTAGCAAGTATGCACAAAAACTGTCTAGAATGATACTCTGCTACTGTAAATGCTAATTATTTATGAGCAGTGGCATTTGAAGTTTTTAACCTCTATAGAGAGCTTGAATAATTTATACTAAGTGTGCATTCTGTTTTTACAAAACCCATACTGATTTCTCTTTATATGCAGAAAAATTGAGAAAAACTAATTCTGTTTATTCTGGTCTTATCATCATATCCTCTGGGAGTTTATTTGCAGGAGTGTGTTTGTAACCTTCCACAATTTAATTCTAGGCTTTACTGGTAATTTTCTATGGAATGCAACCTTTTATCTCGAGGCTGTTGAAATTACAGTGCTTGTTTTATTTTATATATTTGTTAGAGAAAAGTGTAGTCATTAAGATGCTTGAGACTCTTAAAAATCATGACTCTTTACCTAGAGTTGCAAACTTTATTTGTGGTAGGAAATTGAATTTGTTCACCAGTCTCTTAAATTATCCCTGGCTAGGTCCCCTCTGGTCTTGTTTTAATTAATCTGAGAGTTTGTAAACTAAGTAGAGCCTTTGATGATTAAAAAGTCAGATGGAAACCTTCCTTTCGTTTTTAAAAAGAATTATTTTATTAACTTTATTTATTTATTTATTTATTTATTTATTTATTTATTTATTTATTTATTTATATATTTATCTATTTAAATTTGACCAGAGAGGAACAGAGAGAGAGAGAAAGTGAAAATGCAAGCCACCAGGTCCAGGACTCAAACCAGCATAGACCATGTGGGAGACCAGCGCCCTCAACCACCACACCACCTGGTGGCCCTCCTGAAAGCTTTCCTTCTTAAACAAGTTTTTTAAAGAATGTGTAGCAGATTCATTTTTAAAAAATAATGAATATATTTAACTTTATTTATTTATTTATTTATTTATTTATTTATTTATTTATTTTAATTTGACCAGAGAGGGACACAGAGAGAAAGAGAAAAAACAAACCACCAGGTCTGGGACTTGAACCCTGGCCAGCACCCCCAACCACCATATCACCAGCCTGTCCCGGCAGATGCATTTTTAAGTAGAACACAAACGTCTCTTAGCGAGCTGGGCATTGGTGGGCCAGGACCCCGCCGGCCAGGCTGGGGCGCTATCTGGCGGGGTGCTAGGGCGCAGCCAACCCCTCTGCCTGCTCTCAGCCAGCGAGCGGGCTGCCTCTGCTTGGCCATCACTACGTCTCGTAAGGAAACGGGTCGGGTTAAGAGTAAGTTTCGGCCGAGGTGGCGGAAGAGTCCCCTGTGGCTGCTCCAACAACCCGCTGGCTTCCACTGCAGAGGCGCCTGCTCCCCGAGACGCCAACAGCAGAGATGGAACCCGGCCTGAGCCGCGCTGTCGGCGGGGCCGAGCGCCCTCTGCAGGCTGTCTGCGGGACTCCGCGCCTTACGCCCGCAGGTCCGGGCTGGGCTAGCACTCCGCCTGCACGCCCCCACTCTCCCGGGTGTGCACGCTTCCCCTTTCGTCTCCTCCCATAACGGCACTTAGCATAACCCAGGGGAGTCTCCCCACTGAAGACCTAACCTCAATTCGCCTGCGAGTCTGCCGTGCGCGGCTACTGTCACCGCTCCCGGGGCCAGGACGTGGCCGGAGCTGGAGCCACCTCGGTTTATCGCGGTGCTAGTGAAATGGGGAGACGGGAAGAGCTAGACGCGTGCAGCCTCCTGGGCAGCTGCTGCGCAACGTGGAAATGAGGGTTTCGATCCGGAAGCTCCGAATGCATGTTCTCCGCCCCGAATGGGGCCATCGCTGTCTGAGAGGTGGCCGGCAAGCCCCAGACCGCTGCGGAGGTTCCCAGTCCGGGGTCCCGTCCCCCGTCTCCCCTCCCAGGCCCTCTGCGGTTAGAGGGTCGGGCGCCTGGCGTCTGAGCGCGTTTGCTCTGCAGGACTGCCGCAAGGGCTGGACGGCGGGAGGGGAGCGTCCTCACAGACCGCGGGGCTGCGGCTGCGTGCTTCCAGCCCCGTCCCCTTCGGCACACTGCAGTCCCGACCCAAAGGTCTCTCGCTTTTCTGACTGTGCACAGGACGTTGTGTGGAACCTCGGGGCATTTTCGGGGACCGCCATTCATGTTAAATAGGACCCACAGCTCACCAGCTAGAACAAAGCGTGACCCCTCCTGTATTATGAGAAAAAACTAGGCTTGGGACCAGCAGTTGGCGGAATGGCTGTCGCTGGACTCCCACGTAGTCGACAGTGGACCCGGTGGCTTAAACTCACGCCGGGCGCGTGTGCGTGCGTGCCCAACATCCCGAGAGGAGAACGGAGAAGGGATTGCGGCGTGACCATCCCCCTGGGGGGTGATTTCTCGCTTTCTGTCTCTCTGTCTCTTTCTGTCTGTCTG
>NW_006206814.1:1130789-1145645 GCF_000334495.1 Tupaia belangeri chinensis
AGCGAGAAATCACCCCCCAGGGGGGATGGTCACGCCGCAATCCCTTCTCCTCCATTCTCCTCTCGGGATCTTGGGCACGCACGCACAAGCGCCCGGCGTGAGTTTTAAGCCACCAGGTCCGGGACACGAACCGCGGTCGACTACGTGGGAGTCCAGCGACATAGCCATTACGCTAACTGCTGGTTCCCTAGGCTTGGCTTTTTAAACTGTGCATCAATAAACTTGTACTTTAATTTCACTCTTCCATGAACTTTAAAAAATTGCTGTGAGATTTTCGTGTGTGCTCACCAGAGAGAGACAGAGACAGAGAGAAAGAGAGGAGAAAACAACCCCCGATGGAGTGGAGTCACCCCACAACCCCATCTCCATTCTTCATCCCGTCATGATTTTGTGCGCGCGCATGCACACACACACACACACACACACACACACACACACACCTCGCAGGTACCGCAAGCTGCCGGAGCTGGGATCGAACCATGGTTGACGATGTGGGATCCAGCTCTTTAAACCAGTAGGCTACGGGGCTGGCCTTTCCTTCCTTTCCTATGTGTCAAGGATGTCCGGTCCTCTCTCTGGATGTGCACCTTCTGTTCTGCACCCCAGAAAATCCCCACGCTGGACTCAGGACGTCCCGACGGCACTGCGTTAGCTGAGCGGCCTCCCAGCTCTCCAGCCCGGATCTGGGAGCGTGGACCACCCGCCAGAATACCCAAGGGCAGGGAGGCGGAGGAGAGGGGGTCACTCCCGTTCAGCACACAGGAGGGAATGACGCAGAGATGTGGAGCGGGATTCCCAGCGATGCGGGAAACAGCGCAGTGCCTTGCAGGCCCGCCTTACTCCCAGGGGCAGAAGCGCTGTGCTCCTTCCCTGCCTCCACCGTCCTGGGCCGGGAGACATCTCTGCCGTCTCAGAAAGCTGAACGAAGCAGTCTGACGTCCAAACGCCGAGGCTGTAAGCATACTGAGGTTGTTGAAAACGTTCAGGGTTTGGGCCAGCCCCACTGGCAGCGGTAACGTGCTGCTCAAGAGAAGTGGGGTTCCACACTGCTGCTGAGGTTCCGTCCAGCCCGGTCAGCCTGAACCGCGGCAGCTGCTCCTCTCTTGGTGAGTGCTCCACCAGGAACAGACAGTGAAGGCGGGTGGCCCAGGAGGTGGCACAGCAGTGATACAAACAGGGCCAGTGAGAAAGTCCTTGGTCCAGTGCCAGGTCTCAGCCACACTGCCACCCAGGTCTCAGATGCAAGATGGGCAGGACAGGGTGGCTCACCGTGTGAAGACCCTGTTGCGGGTGCCTCTCCTCCTCTCTTGGAAAAAAGTAAAGTTTTAAAAAAATTAATGGAAGGGACCAGCAGATGGCATAATGGTTATGTCGTTGGACTCCCACATAGTCAACAGTGGTTCAAGTCCCAGACCCAGTGGCTTAAAACTCACGATGGGCGTGTGTGTGTGCGTGCTCAAGATCTTGAGAGGAGGGACCAGCAGTTAGCGTAATGGCTATGTCGCTGGACTCCCACGTAGTCGACCGTGGTTTGTGTCCCAGATCTGATGGCGCCGGGCGCGTGTGCGTGTGTGCCCGGGATCCCGAGAGGAGAATGGAGGAGAAGGGATTGTGGCGTGGCCATCCCCACTGGGGGGTGATTTCTCGCTTTCTGTCTCTCTGTCTCTCTGGTTTTCTGGCGAGTGCACGCGCCCTATAGAAAAAAACAAAACAAAACAAAAAATAAAACAACAACAAAACAACAACAAAAAAAAACTAAAAAAAAAAAGAGAGATCTTGAGAGGAGAAGGGATTGCAGTGTGGTCATCCCCCCCGGGAGGTGATTTCTCACTTTTTATCTCTCTGTCTCTCCAGTGAGTGCACACGCCCTATAGCAAAAATCTCTCTAAAAAAAAATTCATAGGTAGAGGATTGGACTTTATAAAAAACCAAAAACTTTATTCTTGAATTAGGAACCTTATGAGTATAAAATTACTCTACGTGTTAATAATTACACTTCCATTTAACAAGCAAATTTTATGCTTTGACAAGAAAAATCATATACATACAGATATTTGGGGGGTAAAAAGCTTTTAATCGGAATATTTGAGTTCCAGATAAATTTCAAACAACAAAGACTAAAGTGTTATTACAACTGATGTGGAATGCTATTAAATAAAACTGATAATATGGTTTTTTTCTACCTCACTTGTTATTTCCACTCTGAGACAGTGCGCGCTGAGAAAGCAGGGGAAACGTCACCGCTACGAGTTACCGTTTACGATGTCCAGTATACAGGGAGCAGCCAGAATAGCAAGGATGGGGGGATGGAACTCAAAGCCCAGAAACAAAAGCAGTCAAGGAAAATTGGCATGAGGCGGCCCAGGTGAAGAATTCTTTTTTTTTTTTTAGAGGTTTTCGCTATGCCAGAAAGACAGAGAGAGACAGAGAGACAGAAAGACAGAAGGTGAGAAATCACCCCCCAGGAGGGATGGCCACGCCACAGTCCCTTCTCCTCCATTCTCCTCTTGGGATCTTGGGCACGCATGCACACGTGCCCGGCATGAGTTTAAGCCACTGGGTCCGGGACTTGAACCACGGTTGACCACCTGGGAGTCCAGTGACATAACCATTACACCAACTGCTGATCCCTAGAGGAAGGATTTAACAGACAGAACATTGAAAGGGAAAACCCCTGCCCAGATTCTCCACGGTTTGAAGCAACATAGAAACACAAAATGTCAGATGGGAGACTAGAACCCAAGTGCAGGGCCCCGGGATAGCAAGTTCCCACGGTTGGCTGTCTAACAAGGCGAGTTCTGGCACAGGGCCTGGCAACAGCTCTGGCCTTGTGCTAACCCTGGCACCCTGGGCAGCGCAGAGCCCAGCCGCTCGGCAGCCTGTGGGTGCCTGAGATGCCCCTGCTGCCCGCTGTCCTGCCCTGGGCTCTGGACCCGCCAGAGCATTCCAGTCCTGCTGAGCTCAGGCATTGCCCTGCCTGCCACAGTGGCCAGGAGGCCTGCCTCCTTAGAACCAGCCGCGTTCCTGCTCCCAAAACGCAGCTGTAGTGGCCTTTAAAACCCAGAGATCTGGGGGCCAGCAGATACTGGACTCCCACATGGCTGGCCACGGTTTTAGTCCTAGACCTGGCAGCTTCAAAATCATGCCAGACACATGTGCATGCATGCCTCAGAATCCCAGGAGGAGAAGGGATTCAGCCAGGCAGTCCCCATCTTGCCTCTGTTAAAAACATGCCAGCGAGGGACCAGCAGTTGGTGTAACGGCTATGTCGCTGGACTCCCATGCAGTTGACCAGGGTTCAAGTCACGCCTGGTGCGTGTGCGTGCGTGCCCAAGATCCGGGGAGGAGAATAGAGGAGAAGGGATTGCAACGTGGTCATCCCCCCCGGGGGGTGATTTCTCACTTTCTATTTTTCTAGCGAGCGCGCATGCCATATAGCAAAACCCTCTAAAAAAAAAAATAGTGCCAGTGGCTCCCAGCTGCCTGGCTGCCAAGCCACCATGTAGCTACGGGGCTGCGGCAACCCTGGCCTTCTCTCTTCAGGCCTCACTCTGCTGAACACCTGCGTCCTGAGACCCCTCAGCAAACATGCCCTGTCCTTCCCCCACGCTCACCACCTTTGCTCCAGAGCCCCTGTCCCTAAGGAACAGGCCCCTCTCACGTGTGGGACACCGCAGGTCCCCCTGTCTGTGCCTGCGCCCTCGGGGCACTGTCCTACCTAAAACCCATCAGCTACTTGGAGCGAGGACTTCCAGCCTCCGTGGTCCTGCCCTACCGCCCGCCTGCCTCGTGTGCCGCACAGGCTTAGTGGCCAGCTCTTGCTGGGCCGAGTCTGGGACAGGATGGGCACCCGGCCCCTTCCCGAGGTGGGCAGAGCCTGGACACTGACGGGGTTCCTCCGGGATGTGGCTGCTGTCTCGGGGCCAGGCCTGAGGTGGGTCTCAGACCCCTGAGGCCACCAACATCTGGGGAATTGGGGAAAGGCAGGAGCCAGGCTGCCCCAGCCCCTGGTGCTGAGTGGAGTCCCCAGGCCCTGACGGTGACGCAGTGACCCCGGGGAGGCTGAGTGTGCCTGGGCCAAGCGACAGCCCTGCCCTGGCCAGGTCGCGAGCCTCGGGAAGCGTTCGTGTGCTCCCTCGTGCTCATTAGCTTCCACTTTCTTTCTTTTCTTTCTCCTTCTTTTTCAGAGGGATTGATTTTGCTATAGGGCACGTGCATTTGCCAGAGGGTCAGAAAGCAAGAAATTGCCCCCCAGGAGGATGGCCATGCGCAGTCCCTCCTCCACTCCCCTCGGGATCCTGGCACGCAGCCCCAGCCTCAGTAGACCTCGGAGCACCAGGGCCCGGACTTGTACCCAGCGGATCGCAGGGACTCCAGCGACGTAACCACCACGCCAGCCACCGGTCCCCACGCTGGTCCCCACGCTTCCACTTTTCCTTCCTTTCTTTCTTTCTCTCTCTCTCTTTCTTTCTTTCTTTCTTTCTTTCTTTCTTTCTTTCTTTCTTTTTTCTTCTTTCTTCTTTCTTTCTTTTTTTAGTTCCTCCAGATTTTACACTGAGGTGTGGTCACTAGAGTAAATCACACTCGCATGGGGAGGGAGAGGACAGCCTTCCCAAGGCCATGTCGGGTGAGCACCCCAGGGTGCTCAGACCCCTCGGGCTGGCTGGAGTGCAAGCCGGAGTGCGCTTAGGGCCGCGGGGCTGGGAGGTGCAGTGGTCAGGGACACTTCTGGCCTGGGGGGCGGCAGTCGCCAGCGCAGGTCGCCCAGGCTGCCGTCGCCGGGGATCGGCGCCCCCTGCTGGCAGTCTGACTCCCCGCGGCGCGGGCTGGCTTGGCGGGGGGGGGGGGGGCCGAGGAGCGGAGACCTTGGTCGCTGCCGGTGAAGTGGCACGGTTGCCTCTCAGACGACGGTCCTGGAGATTCTAGGAGCAGCTGTGTGGGGAGCCTTCCAGCGTCTGGAACCTTCTGAACGCTCAGAGCACTAGGGCTACCGAACCTCTGGGCTGGGGAGCAATCTCGGCACCGTCTGCAGCCTTGGGGCAGAGAGGGCAAATGCTTGGTCCCCGCCCCGGGCTGGGCGAGGTGGCTGCGCTCCAAGAGGGACAGTGAACCCCACCCTGAGGGAGGCTTCAGCCTCACCTGGAGCCCCAGTCCTTCTCCCATCAGCCGCTAGGCCACTGCACGGGTTTGGGATTGTTAAAAAATATATATTTTATTTAACTTTATTTAATTCGACCAGAGAGGGACAGAGAGAAAGCAAACCACCAGGTCCGGGACTCAAACCATGGTCGGCCATGTGGGAGTCCAGTGCCCCTAACCAGCACACCCCCTTGGATTGTGTGGATTTAAAGGCCCGCTGTGTATGGTGCAGGGTTGGGCCCGCACCGCGCAGAAGGGGTCAGCGCCCCGCCTGCACTGAACAGAAGCCCTGTCCATGGGCGCCTGCTCAGCTGACACGGAAGTGCAGGGCTGCAGCGCCCAGGCTGGGGGAGAGGGAGGGGGGAGAGGGAGGTGGAGCCACTCACACCTGGCTCTGGGCAGGAGCAGCCTGGAAGCGCTGGTCACGATGAACTTGGAAGTGGGTGTCCCTCCACGAACCTCCCTGTGGGCGTGTGTTGCAGGGTGGTGTGTCCGTGAGTGTCCCAGAGGGCTGCTCCTCATGGTCGTCCGAGTCCCTATCAGTGTAGACTCCAGGAGGGGCCCCTGAGCTAGGAGTGCATCTTAGGGCTGATTGACTGCAGTTCCGAGGTCATCCCCCCACCCCCAAGAGGGCAGAGGAAAGCAAGAATAACCCAGGAGCCAGTCCAGGGTGGCCACCCCTACTCGTAGCTTGGTGGGATCCAGCCCTCCAGACCCCCAGGACCTTCTGAGTACTGGCCTAGTGCGGTCCTTCAGGCCCTCGGGTCTCAGAACACGGCCCCTGCCCCCTCCCTCCCCCGCCCCTGCTTGCTGGGAAGGACCCCTCTGAGCCCTCAGCTGGATGAACTCGGCACTCCTGCCCTGTGCTAAGGTGCTGTCCTCGCTCTGAATCAGGGAGCTAAGACCCCTCCAAGGCCCGAGACCCTGGGCTGTCACCCCTTGTCCTTATCTCACATGAGGAAAGGCATGGGCGACACTGGGAGGGGTAGGTAGTACCGGCTTTTATTTTTTGGCTGGTGGCAGCCCTGGTAAGATCTTCCAGCGTGGACCGGCTGGCCTCCTGCCCCTCACCAACCTCGCCCTTCAAGCTGTCCTCTGGCTCCTCTGCCTTCTCAGCTTTTGGCCCTGCCCCTGTGGGTCTCTGCCACTTGAAGAGAGCCTCTCCCTGGCCCGGTGTCTCTCCTCCCTCACCTGATCTCTGTCTCCTTGGAGTCAGTCTTCTTGCCCACCTCCTTGTGCCTCTGCAAACTGCCCAGCCTAGCCTGGAGATCATCTAGCTTTTGGTAACTGCCATGGATGCTTCCTCATTGGCAACCTTTTCCTGAAACCTTACCCTCCCCTCCACCCGTAGGCTGGTCTAAAAACCCCAGTGAGTCTACATGCCCCGGTTCACTCCCCTTGTTAGAGGAGTCTAGTGCCCCTCCCGGTCTGCTGTCTCTCTGAGAAGACAAGACTACACGTCCAAACCCACGGCAGTTAGGTGGGACCATGAGCCTAATCCTTTGCAAAGCAAAGTGGGTTCCTTCTGGGCCAAAGCATTGCCTCCTAGCGTGAGACCTCCCAGGGCTGTCCCCTGCCCTCATCCAGTGTGGCAGCACGTGATGACGAAGTGACAATGCCTGAGCCACCCTTGGAAGCCACTGCCCCGAGAGTCATCCAGCCCCACCGTGGGCTCCTCGTGAGCAAGACAGATGCTGGCTGTCACTGTGCCGCCCCGTGACCAGGCCCGGCCCGAGCGACTGGCTGAGTGAGGGAGTGTGTGACCGGAGTGGATGCTTGGTAAACTGTGACGCCGGGTGCACGTCTGGGTTGTTATTGTTATCAAGGTGGGGCAGGTTCCTCGGAGGGTGGGACTTCGGCGTGGGTGAACCCTGTGCCGTGTGACAACACTGCGGGGTTGGGAATGGGGTGGAGACGGATGAAAGGGCAGGGTGCGGCATGGGGCAAATCTTTCCCTCGTAGGATTTGCCAAGGGCTTGCCCGGGACCTGTTTACACAGTTAATCTCTGATGAAAGGTTATATAACAGATCTGGTGCTAGTGGCAGGAGACGGACCTTTCGCTCAGGTATTAGGTGGTTCCTGTGGTTGTGAAAGACAGGATTTCCCCCTGGATTTGCAGGGTCTTCTCACACACACACACACACACACACACACACACACACACACACACACACATCCACCCACACAAACACACCACTTTGGTATTCTGCGCCCCATGAACACTGTGCCCCAGGGGGCCGCCTCCTCTGCCTCTCATGTGCTGACACCTGCTGCAGCCTGATGGCTCCTCCTGAGGGAGCCCAGATCCAGCCCTGCACGCCAGCCTCTGGGGGCCAAGACTGCCCAGGGCCTGGGCTCGCTGGGACTGACTAGGGGGAAGACATGGTGTCGGGCTTATAAGAGCCTCTCTCTCATGTGCACACCTCTGCACACCACTTACACCCACACCACTCACCAAGACCACATACACACACCCACACCCTACATGTACACTGCTCACACGCATAACCACACACACACACGCTGCTCACACACATAACCACACACACACAGATATGCCTCGCTCACACACAAAACACACACCACTCACCAATAGCACACACACACACACACACACACACCACACATACACTACTCACACACACACACACACAACCTCCCCCCCCACACACACAGAGGTACCTTGCTCACACAAAAAACACACACTACTCAACAGTACCACATACACACACACTACACATATACCACTCACACGCATAACCACACACACCACATGTACACCACTCACGTGCATAACCACACACACACACATACACACAGAGGCACCACCCTGCTCACACAAAAAACACACACTACTCAACGATACCACATACACACACACACACACACACACACACACTACACATACACCACTCACACACATAACCACACACACATCACATGTACACCACTCACACGCATAACCATACACACACACACACACACACACACACACACACACACGCATCACCATGAATCTCTCCGGGAAACTGTAATACACTGTTCTAGTATCAGTTTGATACTGACTGGATTGAGGCCCCAGCTTAACTGCATCTCTATGTCACCAAGAACGGCTGAAAACACATCACAGCATGGCTTTGTCTCAGTGAGAATCGGCCAGCTACGCATCCCATGGGGGTGTCTCCTCAAAGGTCGATCCGTGTGCGAGGTTCTCAGGGTCTCACCTTCCGAAAGCCGTTTTCTCCTGGTCCCTTCTCTCCACGACTCTCCTTTAGCTCGTAGGGTAAGGCCGAGCTGGCTCTGCTGGTAGAATGTAACGTGCCCGCGCTGCCCAGGTAGAAGGTGGGAAAGTGTAATGAAGGCTCACCTGGCTCTCCGCACTTCCACCACCCACCCGCCACACTGCGAAGCGTGTATTTGATCTTCCTCCCATTTCCTGGTGTACGTCTCCTAAAATCCTTGACATTTCCAAAGTGATATCTTTGTGTATGCTACTGAGTACATTGATGGCTATGTGGCTTCAGGGTGGTGGGGTGGTTCGGGACAGGTCAAGACGGGATTAAGTGGGTGGGAATTTTAGTCGTCCCCCAACCTCCACAGAGTGGAGGGACAGACAGACCGAAGATTAAGCGGGTCACCAGTGGCCAGGGATTAAGCAATCCTGCCCCTGTATGGGAGCCGCCATGACCCCCAAAAGGACAGGGCTAAGAAAGGTCCCGGATAGACGGACATATGGGCAGAGGTTGCTGGAAGCAGTGAGTCAGAGAAGGCATGGGGGCTGTGAGGGCCCCCCTCATCTGACTGATTATCTGGATTCTTGCGTGTGGTCGGGAGGAGGTCGTCTTTGAGACTGAGCCCTCAATTGTGGCGTCTGGCACCATCTCCAGGTAGACGGTGTCAAGACTGAACTCGTTTAAAAGACATCCCGCTGCAGAGCTGGCTGCTTGCTTGGGCTTAGTGTGTGAGAAAAAGCCCGCACATGTTTGGTCCCAGAGTCTCCGACTGGATTTATGAGAGCAGAGAATACGCAGTACCCAGGCCACTCTCCGTGGCCCCCCACGTGGGGGGTATGTCCCCCCAGCTCCCTCCCATGGGCCAGTAAGCTCCAGTGAGAAAGGCAGGCACCCACTTCCGGGTGGTTCGGTAGGGCAGATGAGACTGGAGCAGACAGAGGGGTAGACAGCCTCGTTTAGGACAGGGCTGGCCAGTTACTGTTTGTGTGCAGCTGGCCGTGAGAGTTGCTCCCTTGTTCCAGATTCCTCATCTTCATACAGGGACTTAAGACTAATCAGGCCTCCGTCTTGGGCTGTGGCGAAGATGATCCCCCAGAACTTGTGCCCAAAGGGTGGAGTGTGATGTTCTGTTCTCGCTGCATCATCTCACTGCAAGGATGGAGTCAAAAATGTTCTCATAGATGCATCCTTTCCTGGCATTTTTTGTTTTAATTGCTAGACAGTGCATGCACTTGCCAGAGAGAGACAGAGAGAATAAGAGACAGAGAGAAAGAACCCTCCTCCCCACATGGGGCATGGTCACTCCACCACTGTTTCTCCTCCATTTCTCCATCCTGTTGAGATGCGGGGCAGGGGAACACATGCTTGGATTTTCCAAGCCACTGGGGCGGGGATGTGAACAGTGGTCAGCCCAGTGGGATCAGGAATTGGCCATCAGGCTACAAGGCCGGCCCTTTCTGGGCATTTTGTTCATCTCTCAAGTAGCTGGAATCTGGAAAGACCGAGTGGGGCAGAGAGGTGGCTTCCTAGGGCTGCTGTCGGGGGGGCATGGGTACACCCACACCCTACATGTACACTGCTCACACGCATAACCACACACACACACGCTGCTCACACACATAACCACACACACACAGATATGCCTCGCTCACACACAAAACACACACCACTCACCAATAGCACACACACACACACACACACACACCACACATACACTACTCACACACACACACACACAACCTCCCCCCCCACACACACAGAGGTACCTTGCTCACACAAAAAACACACACTACTCAACAGTACCACATACACACACACTACACATATACCACTCACACGCATAACCACACACACCACATGTACACCACTCACGTGCATAACCACACACACACACATACACACAGAGGCACCACCCTGCTCACACAAAAAACACACACTACTCAACGATACCACATACACACACACACACACACACACACACACTACACATACACCACTCACACACATAACCACACACACATCACATGTACACCACTCACACGCATAACCATACACACACACACACACACACACACACACACACACACGCATCACCATGAATCTCTCCGGGAAACTGTAATACACTGTTCTAGTATCAGTTTGATACTGACTGGATTGAGGCCCCAGCTTAACTGCATCTCTATGTCACCAAGAACGGCTGAAAACACATCACAGCATGGCTTTGTCTCAGTGAGAATCGGCCAGCTACGCATCCCATGGGGGTGTCTCCTCAAAGGTCGATCCGTGTGCGAGGTTCTCAGGGTCTCACCTTCCGAAAGCCGTTTTCTCCTGGTCCCTTCTCTCCACGACTCTCCTTTAGCTCGTAGGGTAAGGCCGAGCTGGCTCTGCTGGTAGAATGTAACGTGCCCGCGCTGCCCAGGTAGAAGGTGGGAAAGTGTAATGAAGGCTCACCTGGCTCTCCGCACTTCCACCACCCACCCGCCACACTGCGAAGCGTGTATTTGATCTTCCTCCCATTTCCTGGTGTACGTCTCCTAAAATCCTTGACATTTCCAAAGTGATATCTTTGTGTATGCTACTGAGTACATTGATGGCTATGTGGCTTCAGGGTGGTGGGGTGGTTCGGGACAGGTCAAGACGGGATTAAGTGGGTGGGAATTTTAGTCGTCCCCCAACCTCCACAGAGTGGAGGGACAGACAGACCGAAGATTAAGCGGGTCACCAGTGGCCAGGGATTAAGCAATCCTGCCCCTGTATGGGAGCCGCCATGACCCCCAAAAGGACAGGGCTAAGAAAGGTCCCGGATAGACGGACATATGGGCAGAGGTTGCTGGAAGCAGTGAGTCAGAGAAGGCATGGGGGCTGTGAGGGCCCCCCTCATCTGACTGATTATCTGGATTCTTGCGTGTGGTCGGGAGGAGGTCGTCTTTGAGACTGAGCCCTCAATTGTGGCGTCTGGCACCATCTCCAGGTAGACGGTGTCAAGACTGAACTCGTTTAAAAGACATCCCGCTGCAGAGCTGGCTGCTTGCTTGGGCTTAGTGTGTGAGAAAAAGCCCGCACATGTTTGGTCCCAGAGTCTCCGACTGGATTTATGAGAGCAGAGAATACGCAGTACCCAGGCCACTCTCCGTGGCCCCCCACGTGGGGGGTATGTCCCCCCAGCTCCCTCCCATGGGCCAGTAAGCTCCAGTGAGAAAGGCAGGCACCCACTTCCGGGTGGTTCGGTAGGGCAGATGAGACTGGAGCAGACAGAGGGGTAGACAGCCTCGTTTAGGACAGGGCTGGCCAGTTACTGTTTGTGTGCAGCTGGCCGTGAGAGTTGCTCCCTTGTTCCAGATTCCTCATCTTCATACAGGGACTTAAGACTAATCAGGCCTCCGTCTTGGGCTGTGGCGAAGATGATCCCCCAGAACTTGTGCCCAAAGGGTGGAGTGTGATGTTCTGTTCTCGCTGCATCATCTCACTGCAAGGATGGAGGCAAAAATGTTCTCATAGATGCATCCTTTCCTGGCATTTTTTGTTTTAATTGCTAGACAGTGCATGCACTTGCCAGAGAGAGACAGAGAGAATAAGAGACAGAGAGAAAGAACCCTCCTCCCCACATGGGGCATGGTCACTCCACCACTGTTTCTCCTCCATTTCTCCATCCTGTTGAGATGCGGGGCAGGGGAACACATGCTTGGATTTTCCAAGCCACTGGGGCGGGGATGTGAACAGTGGTCAGCCCAGTGGGATCAGGAATTGGCCATCAGGCTACAAGGCCGGCCCTTTCTGGGCATTTTGTTCATCTCTCAAGTAGCTGGAATCTGGAAAGACCGAGTGGGGCAGAGAGGTGGCTTCCTAGGGCTGCTGTCGGGGGTGCATGGCTGTGGTGTGACCAGGAAGTGGTCCTAGCTCTGGGTTCCAGCCTCTGCAAGGTTTTCAGGCTCAGGGGCGAATCAGAGCCTCAGAGAGCCTCAAATTGGGAAGGTGTCAAAAACCCATGTGGCCTTCTCGAATTCATGGGCACCCAAGGACTTTTGGATGGTTCTAGCAGGGAGCCAGACCCAAGCACGGTGGATGTTGAAGTTCTTGTCAGGCAGCAGGATGAGGTTAGAAATCAGATTTAACGAGATAACCATGGCGTTGTCTGCACAGCCAAGCTTCTCGAGTGGGCATTCCTCTCAGGACTCCTAGAGTCCAGTATGAACGTGAGAGCTTGCCCTGTTCCCACGCCTGCTCACTCCCGACTGCAGCCACCCAGGAGCTCCGACCCCAGGCAGGCCTTCACCCTGACGCCCCGCACTCGCGTTTGAACCTCTCAAGGCCTACTGAGTCTACGGATACCCCAGTGGCCTAAGCATGAGTGAGCACCCCCTCAGCCTCAGTAGACAGCTAGTTAACAGTGCATTTCTGGGTCACCTTCAGCACCCCAGAAACAGACCCTGGGGCTGGGTGAAGGGGGTTGGGAAACTGCATTTTAGCAACATCCTCTGTGAGCATCTTACACTCAAGAAAATCTGGTTTTACTCTAGAAGTGGAACGAGAGATGAAAGGAGATGAAAGGAAAAGATCGGCCGTGACTAAGTGATCGACTATGACTATGATACTCATTCGTTTTCTGTCACAAACGTAGCCGCTCATGCCCCGCCTCCCTTCTGGACATAAACTCAGTGGGTAGGTCTCTTGCGTGCTCAGTCCCCATGGCCTTCGACGGTTACTGCAGAACTTCACCAGACAGGCACCTGGCGCCCACTCAGAACCAGGCTGATGGGCTGAGAACTGCACTGCCCCAGTGCCAGTGCCATGGGCCCCTGAGGGCTGCACACGAGCACCGCCTCTGTCTAGAAAGAACAGGCTCTGGGGGACCAGCAGTTGGCGCAATGGCTATGTTGGTGGACTCCCATGTAGTTGACTATGGTTCGAGTCCCAGACCTGGTGGCTTAAACTCACTCCAGGCGCGTGTGCGGGCGTGCCCAAGATCCCGAGAGGAGAATGGAGGAGAAGGGATTGCGGCGTGGCCATCCCCCCTGGGGAGTGATCTCTCACTTTCTGTCTCTCTGTCTCTGTCTTGATTTCTCGCTTTCTGTCTCTCTGTCTCTCTCTTTCTGGCGAGCGCATGTGCCCTATAGCAAAAACCTCTCAAAAAAAAAAAAAAGAAAGAAAAGAAAAGAAATAACAGGCTCTGTTCTCTGACAGACTCATGTAATAGCATGAATTCATGACCTCGTTACATTAGTAGTAAAATGACAATATATTAATAGCAATATCACAATCAAATAAAGGTTTGGAGGGGAACCAGTTGTCCGGAATTCGAAGTCGGTATTGATTGTTCGTGAGCTTGGCTGATGGCAACGCCTTCCTAATGTGGCCAAGCTGCAGCGGGGAAGGCCAGGGGTAGCTGCAGGGAGCTGTTTTCTGAGCAGAACCACGGGGAATGTGAAAGCAGCCCTGAGGCTGGGGGAACCCCTCCCCGAGGGAGTTCTTTGGGAATGCTCCTGTCAGAAACAGTGGCTTCTACACTGGCCGTTGGCCCATTGACATAAAATCTTGGCATGTCACCATAGGTCTTTGCAGAGGGGGGTTCTGGTGTGCCCCTGGAAGGCGTCCTTCAAGGGCAGTGGCACCCAAGGCCCAGTTTGGCAGTGCCCAGTGCCCAGGTGCCCCGAGGACATGGTAAGCCAGGTCTCTGTCTGGCAAAGGTGCAGGGTCGTGGTGGGCCATGCGTGGCTAGATCTGGTGGAGCCGCGGGCAGCCAGGTCAGGACCCATTCTGTGGATCCCTGGGTTTTGCTGTAAGGAATGCCTCCCTCCCACCGGGCGCCCCACATGGCCTTTGGGGCACACTGTGAGGAGACCCTTGTATAAAAGGAGGGAGGCGAGGTAAATCTGAGGAGAGCCAGTGGAGGGAGGGCCGGGCACTCGCAGGGCCTTGCAGGGCACAGTCCCCAGGCTATCTCTGTGGACGAAGGGTCTCCTCCACTGCTGGCTTCTTGGTCACCTCTCAGCCCAGGCCCACAGAGGGCACCTGCCTCTCTGGGGGCAGGAAAGTGAGGATGCTGGGGCTGGGGTTGCCAGCCTCAACCTCGTGGCTGCAGCTCCCGTCAGCTGGAGACAGCGATACCGACGCCCCTTATTGCTGGCTTGGTGGACACGGCAGACCATGCCTCTCCTCTGCATACTGGCCGAAGTCCAGGTGGGCCTGTCGTGGTCCCAGGGAAGTGTCAGTCTTTCCATTATTTGGAGATGAGGGGCTGGTCCTCACGTTGGGGGGCGGGAGTTGGCACCCTGACCATTCCAGGCCCTCTTGAGTCCTCACTATGCTGTGGTCTCTCAGCTTGAAACGTGCCCCCCGAACAGAGGCGAGCATCACAGCCCCACGGACAGGACGGCCTGGGTTCACATGAACACACCGGCCACTCCGTCCTCAGGGCGTCTCATCCCTGCTCCGAGCCTGTGCGTGGGCAGCCAGAGGGCTGTGCTTCCCAGTGGCTGGTGGGGG
>NW_006206814.1:1145667-1147362 GCF_000334495.1 Tupaia belangeri chinensis
CGAGAGCCACCCCCCCCCCCCCGGTTCTGTGCTGATGCCAAGCCCAGATGCAAAGGCTTCCCACGCCTAGTCGGGCTCTGCCGGTAACTTGGCCCTCCCTCCTCTCTGGGCGGCCTGCTGCTCTGCAGGGTGTGGGCAGCTGGCCAACAGGGCAGGCTGACAGGTCCCGCTTTTTGGCTCCTCACTTAGGAGCCCCTGTCCCCTACCCCTGGGCTGGTGAGGGGCAGGGGCTGCCCTAGGGGCATCCTGGTGGGAGAGCCCAGCACTGAGGATAGCCTGGGCCCAGGACCAGGGAAGATGGGCCCCCCACTCCGGCCCACCCGACCCAGGTGTGAGGCAACCCTCAGGAATATGGGGGTCTCTTGAGAGACTGGGCAGAAGGCACATAGCGACTGGGGCTTTCTTTCTTATTTAAAAAACAGAGAGGGAAGGACGTATCAGGTTAGTATGTACATGTGGGGTGGGGGGCTGGCAGGGTCCATGCCCGGAGCAGGGCTGCACCCCAAGTCAGATGAGGCCTGCGGCCTTCTCCTGCACGTCGTACTCCTTGTTCTTCTTCACCCTCCAGCTGATGACGAACAGCAGCAGCGTGCCCAGCGCCTTGTAGCCCACCTGCAGGCCCAGGTACCTGTGGGCAGAGCAGACAGCGCGGTGGGCAGGGGCTCCGCAGCCAGGGCCAGGGCTGGGACTGCCAGGGAGAGAGGCCGATCACGCAGTGGCCCGGGAGGATCTGTCAGCACCAGCTGGGGGTCACTTTCCGCATTCCTTTGACTCAGAAGGATCTGACTTCCCAGGAAGCAGGATGCGGCCCTTGACCCAGTGCTCGGTCCCCCGTTTGCTGCCCCAGCCTGCCCTGGCGGGGCCTGTCCTTCAAGCAGAGCCAGGGAGCAAGGCATCCTCTCTCTGCCCTCACGGTCTGCCCTGTCGCTGCCTTCTCTGCCACTCCACACCTGGCCCCCGCCCAGCTCCCTCAAGCCCTCTGTCCCCATGGTTTCCCGTGACGGTGGGGAGCCCTCTCGAGGGTCGGCACGCTGAGGCAGGTTGGGCCTCCCTGGCCGGGACCTCTACCAAGGCCGTGGAAGGAGGCTGGCCTGGCATCATTCAACAGCCACGATCTTGCCCTCGGACCCGTCCAGCCCTTCCTCTGCCAGGACTTCCTTCTGCTAAGCCTCCCGAGGCCCTGGGGCAGCACGCGGGGCTGACCTCAGCGTGGCCTCTGGCTCTTGGCTCAGAGACTCCCTGAGGTCTTGAACGACTTGTCACGGGACCTCTGTGCCTGGTCCATGGCAGGGCCTGCAGAGGCAGCCCTTCAGGTCCTCCTGCCAGCGGGCCGACGCCCACTCTGCTCAGGCCAAGGCCTGGCCACCTTGGCACATGTGTGTGCGAGGCGCTCACCTGTCGCGGAGTGCGTCGTTGTCGTAGTATATGCAGGCCCCACGCCGGCCCGAGCACTGCGAGCTCCACAGGATGCAGGAGTAGTCAATGGTGAGGCCGTAGAGGGCCGGAGCAGGCAGCCAGGCTGTGGGTGGGGGCAGTTCAGAGTCCAGGTCACAGGGCTGCGGGCGGAGGGGTCCAGCAGGCGGGGGGCGGGGGTAGTTCCCGGTGCCCCAGCCCCCAGCACTCCTGCACGGTTCATTTGAGAGCAGCACCCCCCCCCCCCCACACCCACACACAGGCCTAAAGTAAGCGCAAGGG
>NW_006206814.1:1147405-1147945 GCF_000334495.1 Tupaia belangeri chinensis
TTATGGTGCTGGACTCCCCCATGGTTGACCACGGTTCAAGTCCTGGACCCCGTGGCTTGAAACTCATGCCAGGCTCGTGTGCGTGCGTGTGCAAGATCCCGAGAGGAGAATGGAGGAGAAGGGATTGCGGTGTGGCCATCCCCCCCTGGGGGGTGATTTCCTGCATTCTGTCTCTCTGTCTCTGTCTCTCCAGCAAGCACATGTACCCTATAGCAAAAATCTCTCAAAAAAAGAACAGAGGCATTTGGACCATTCTTTCAGGGCAGAGTAAGTCACAGGGGCCATCTTGCTGCCAGCTCAGACATATAACCCATTGGGCTGTGGGAGAACTCATGATGTGTTTTTGCACAGGAAAACAGAAAAATACGTCACAGCTTCTCTGATGATCCAGCAGTCTCGCCTGAGCCTGGCCCGTGGGAAGGTACACTGCCCTGCACCGCGTGGCAGGGGACTGTCGAGGACACAGACTTCGAAAACCTCCCACTGATCCAGAAGCTTGGGTGCCCACATCGTAATGAAGAGGAAGAGGAGTGTGGCTGG
>NW_006206815.1:0-524 GCF_000334495.1 Tupaia belangeri chinensis
CCAAAGCAATGCACCACGCGATGGTAGCTTTTGGTGTGAAAAACTTCCTGCATGACATGGGCTGTAAGATAATAATTTACCTGAGCAGGGTGGCTCGGGGCCTGTCCATGTGCACCTACAGCCTCCTCACGGTGGTTCAGGCCATCACCGTCAGCCCCAGTGCTTCCATGTGGGGGCGACACCATCCAAAAGCAGCTCAGCACATCCTTCCCTGTTTGCTCTTCTTCTGGGTGCTCAACTCCTTGACAAACATGTACTTACTCCATGTCATCACAAGCAGCAGCAGCAGCAATGGATCACACATGATTGAAAATCATTACTATTGTCATTTTCAAGCACAAAACCAGTTAAGCCGATGGTTGTCTCTCACTGGCAAAACCCTGCATGATGCCCTATTTATGAGTCTCATGGGCTTGGCCAGTGGCTACATGGTGTTCCTTCTCCACAAGCACCACAGGCATGCGCTCTACCTACAGAACACCAAGTGCATCTACACCATGCCCCCTGAGATCAAAGCCGCTCAA
>NW_006206816.1:0-1059 GCF_000334495.1 Tupaia belangeri chinensis
TCTAGAATGAGTTAAGAAGTGTTCTCATAGCGTAACAGCTATGTTGTTGAACTCCCATGTAGTCGATGGCAGTTCGAGTCCCAGACTCGGTGGCTTAAACTCAGGTCGGGCGTGTGTGTGTGTGCGTGCCCAAGATCCTGAGAGGAGAATGGAGGAGAAGGGGTTGTGGCATGGCCATCGCCCCTGGGGGGTGATTTCTCGCTTTCTGTCTCTCTCTTTCTCTCTGGCAAGTGTATGTACCCTAGAGCAAAAACCTCTAAAAATAAAAATAAAAAAGAAGTGTTCTCTTCTCTATTTCCCCTTTCCTTTTTTTCTCTCTTTTCCCCTTCTCCCCATTCTCCTCATCTTCTTTCTTTTCGTTTTTCTTTTTTTTCTTCCACTTTGTCTCTTTCTCACCTCCTTCCCTTCTTACTCCTTTTTCTGTTGACATTATGTGGAATACTGAGAGAATAATCAAGTTTATTATTATTACTATTATGAAATCAATCCTTTTACTTGTTTTAGGCCTGCCTAATAACATTTTCTTTCTTTTTATTTGAGTTCGTTTTTGTACTTGGTGTGCTTCATAATCCATTGTAGATTTCATCTAGGTTATTTACTTCATTAGGATACACTTGTTTATAGTATATTACCTTTCAATCCTATTTATTTATCTAGATTCAGTAGCCATGTCCCCTCTTTCATTCCTGATGTTACTAATACGAAATTTCCCTATTTGTTGGATAATCAAGGTAGAGTTATATTGAGATTATTCGTATCTCGAAGGGCCAATGTTTAGTTTATTTCTATTTTTTCTTTATTTACAGTAGACTGCATGTGCACATATGAGAGAGAGAGAGACAGAAAGAGAGAGAGAGAAGTACCCTCCATTTGGTCTGGGCATGCCATAATCCTCTACTTTTGGTCCCTCTGTCTCTCTCTGCTGAGGGCTCATGTCCCTGTCCGTTTGATCCTGGGCATTTGCACATATATCCAGCATGTTTCAGGGTAACAAGGCTGGTGATTCAACATGTGGTTGTCTTGTAACTAGCTTCTCTTGTCAGTGCATGAACACTGAAC
>NW_006206817.1:0-3653 GCF_000334495.1 Tupaia belangeri chinensis
AGGCCATGTGGAATCCAGCATCTGAATTTCCTTACTATCTGTAGGCCCTACAGTAAAAAAAAAATTAAGGAGAGATTCCATTTGCTTGAAGCTATGAAATAGAGAAAAGTTTATCAAAGTGAAAGGAAGCAGATCCATATGAATAGGTTCAGTGATGGGGTGATTGACACAAAGGAGCACGAGAGAAATTTTTGAGGCAATGGAAATAGGTATCTTAACTCTAGTAGTCAAATGTCTTTGAGTTATATATGAACTTAAAATAAATACATTCTTTTGAACTGTAGTTATACCTGCATAAAATTGATTTAAAAGACAAAATAAGATGTATTGATGTCTAATTGTTCCCAAACTGGTCACGGCTGGCTTTTTAAATGATAGCACTTTATCTCTCACTACATCTGTCTAGTCACATAGCACTGATGCAGGCCTCACCTGCAGGACCTCTACGAAGAGTGGTAGACCATTATGAGTATTGGTATTTGGAATGGTAGTGAGCATACATGCTGCAAATGTATGAGCAGATTTAGCTTTTCTTTAAACAGTCTTTTCATAATAAAAGCAAAATAAAACAACTACAAGACACTCAATGTTGAAACCACTTAATAAACTTATGAACTAAAAAATTAGACATTCAGATAGGCTTTAATCTTTATATTATGAAAGCAATATATTTCAAGTTTTAAAGATTTGACAAGTTGTACAGAATTATTTTTTAAAATATTTATTTCATTTTTAAGCTACTATCATTTTTTAATTTCCTACAGGGCATGCACACTCACTAGAGTGAGACAGAAGAAGAGAGAGGGAAAGTGAGAAAGCAAACCACCAGGTCTGGGACTTAAACCACGATCAGCCATGTGGAAGTCTAGCACCTTAATCACTATGCCTCCTGCTGATTCCCAAAACCCAATTTCTTTCTTTTTTGTTTTAAATAATTATCTATTTACTTTTGTTTATCATTATTATTTTTAAAAACTTGCTACATGATATGTGCACTCACCAGAAAGAGGCACACATACACACACACACACACACACACACACACAGAGAGAGAAAGAAAGTCACCAGGTCCAGGACTTGAACCACGGTTGGCCAAGCGGTAGTGTCCAGAGCCCTAACCACCATAGTACCTGCTGGTCTCTCAGTATATATTTATTGAGTGAGGACATACAAAGTCTGTCTTTCATGGTCTGGCTTGCTTTGCTTAATGTTAAGTCTTCAGTATTCATTCATTTTGTATCAAATGTCAGAGTCCCTTTTTGAGGGCTGAGTAGTATTCCATAGAGTACATATGCCACATTTTTTTCATTCCAAACATCTATTTTTGGACATTTGGGTTGATTCCACGTCCTAGCAATTGTAAATAATGTTGCAATAAGCATAAACATGTAAGAATTTTTCTGACAAGGGGGTTTTTCTATCCTTTGAGTAAATACCTAAGAATGAAATTATGGGGTTATATGGTAGTTCTGTTTGTAGGTTTCTGAGGAATCTCCATATCACTACCCATATTTTTCTTAAACTTGCTTTTTATTTATTTTTTTAGAGGTTTTTGCTATAGGGCATGTGCGTTCGCCAGAAAGACAGAGAGACAGAAATGATACTGCAATGCATTCTTAAGTAAATGTGGTTATGTTACACATCATTGTAATGTTCATTTCTTGCTTTTTTAGGCTAATGGCTTATTACTTGCTGTTTATTTTATATGTATTTTATAACATGGAATTGATGTAAGATAAAAAGCAAATTAAAGTGATTTTGTAATTCAAGTTCCAAATGGGTTGTAAAGCAGGGGATTCGACTCACAATATTAGTGATGCATTTGGTCCGGGAACTGCTAATGAACACAAAGTGCAGTAGTGGATTAAGAAGTTTTACAAAGGGGACCAGGGTCTTGAAGATGAGGAGCATAGTGACTGATCTTCAGAAGTTGACAACAATCAGTTGAGAGCACTCATTGAAGCTGATCCTCTAACTACAGAAGAAGCTGCTGAAGAACTCAACATTGACAATTTGAAGCAAATTAGAGAAGTGATAAAACTAGGGGCTGGCAGATGGTGTGGTAGATAAGGTGCTGGACTCCCACACTGTGGACCGAGGTTTGAATCCTGGACCTAGCAGCTTCCTTTCTCATTCTCCCTTTCTCTCTCTTTTGTCAAATTGAAGAATAACAATAAATTTTTAAAAATTTAAATTAAAGTGTAAAAGCTCAATAAATGGTGGTGCCATGAGCTGTCTGAAAATCAAAACAATCATTATTTTGAAATGTTGTCTTCTTTTATTCTGTGCAACAGCTAACCATTTCTTGACTGGATTATGATGTGCAATGAAAGTGGATTTCATAAGGCAATCTGCAATGAACAGATCAATTAATGGACACAGAAGCTCCAAAGTACTTCCCAAAGTCGAACATGTACCCCTCAAAAAAGGTCATGGTCTCTTGTTGTCTACTGCCAGTCTGTTCCACTCCAGCTTTCTAAATCCTGGTGAAACCATTACAACTGAGAAGTATGCTCAGGAAAGCAATGAAATGCACCAAAATCTGCAATGCCTGCAGTTAGCTTTGGTGAACAGAAATGGCCCAAATGCCTCGTTATGGCAATGTCCCACCACACGTTACACAACCAATGCTTCAAATGTTGAATGAATTGGGCTATGAAGATTTGCCCCCCTCTGACCTGAAGGAAGAATCCCATAAAGAAATATACACACCAAAACAACAGCAACACCGACAAAACAACAACAACAACAACAACAACAACAACAACAAAAACAGAACTTCTGGACATGAAGAATACAATGCCAGAAATCAAAATCTCCCTTGAAATCATCAATGACAGGTTGGACTACACAGAAGAATCTCTGATATGGAAGAAAAAGCCTATGAATTAATCCAAACCACCAACAAAACAAAACAAAAGGAAACAAAACAGAAAGAAAGAAAAAGTAACCATAAAAATGAAGAAAATACACAGGAGATACAAGACTTTTTATTTTTTTTAAAGAAAGATTTTTACTGTAGGGTGTTTGTCTTCCCTGGAGAGTCCAAGATACAGAAAATGACAAATCGTTCTCTGAGGGGAAGGCCACACTACAATCCCTTCTAAATTCTCAAAGAATTCCAAAAGATGACAAGTGGGTAAAGGTATAGAAAAACTATTACATGAAATACTATCTGAAAACTTTTCAAAACTAGAGAAATATAAAGACATACTGTAAGAATAAAATTAAAATATGCCTATCCTGTTTTGTAAAGATAAAGTCTAACCTTTGCCTTTTTCCGCTTTTGGTAGAAAATTAAAGAAAAAGACAAGATTTTAAAAGAGGCAAGAGTGGGAACCAGCAGTTAGCGTAATGGCTATGTCGTTGGACTCCCACGTAGTCGACCACGGTTCGCGTCCCGGACCCAGAGGCTTAAAACTCTCGCTGGGCACATGTGCGTGCGTGCCCAAGATCCCGAGAGGAATGGAGGAGAAGGGATTGCGGCGTGACCATCCCCCCTGGGGGGTGATTTCTCGCTTTCTGTCTCTATGTCTCTCTCTGTCTGGCGAGCACCCCCAAATTCCAGTCAGAATGGCTGAAATTTAAAAAATAAGGATGGTAAGTGCTGGTGAGACTGTTCTGAGACTCCTACACTGTTGGTGGAAATGTAA
>NW_006206818.1:0-8711 GCF_000334495.1 Tupaia belangeri chinensis
ACCCCCAAGGGGGTGATTTCTCCCTTTCTGTGCTCTTTTTGGGTTTCTGTTTGCATCTTTTTCTAGCCCTTCACTTTTAATCTATGTATTTGTTTATCCATGAAGTGGGTTTTATGTAGGCAACAGATGGATAGTTTCTGGGATTTTTTTATCCATTCAGTCAGTCCATGTCCTTGATTGGAGAATTAAAGCCATTTACATTCAACGTTATTATCAATATTTCCAGACTTGTTCTTACTGTTAAGTTGGCCATTTTCTAGGTGGTTTTCTACTGACTTTTTTCTGTTCAGAATTTCTTGAAGAGCTGGTCTGAAGTTGGTCAAATCTTTCAGGTTTTCCTTATCTGAGAATGCTCTTATGGTTTTTCCCCTATGAAGGATAATCTTGCCGAGCATAGTATTCTTGGTTTAAGTTGTTTTTCATTCAATACTTGGAATATATTTCCCCATTCTTTCCTTGCTTGCTTTGTTTCCAATGAGAGGTCCGGTGTTAGCCTGATGAAATCATCTTTGTAAGTTACGTGCCATTTCTCTCCTACAAACTTTAGGATTTTGTCTTTTTCTGTGGTTTTGACCAGTCTGGCTGGTGTGATGTGCTGTGGAGATAATCTTTTTGAGTTTATTCTACTTGGGGTCCTTTGTATTTATTGGTTCTGCATGTTTGAATGCTTCTCTAGACTTGGAAAGTTTTCTTGCTGGATTTCATGGAATAGGTTTTCTATTTTTTTTTTTTTTTTTAGAGAGAGATTTTTGCCATAGGGCGCGTGCGCTCGCCAGACAGACAGAGAGAGACATAGAGAAATGAGAGGTCCAGTGTTAGCCTGATGAGATCATCTTTGTAAGTTACTTGCCACTTCTCTCCTACAAACTTTAGGATCTTGTCTTTTTCTGTGGTTTTGGCCAGTCTGGCTATGATGTGCTGTGGAGAAAATCTTTTTGAGTTTATTCTATTTGGGGTCCTTTACATTTATTGGTTCTGCATGTTTGAATGCTTCTCTAAACTTGGAAAGTTTTCTTGCTGGATTTCATGGAATAGGTTTTCAATGCCCTTAACAGTTTCTTCACCTTCTGGAATTGGGATACCAATTATTGGGATGTTTGAATGTTAAATGGAATTTAGTACTTCTAGTATATTATCCTAATTTTTATTTGGTAGTTTTTTTTTTTTTTTTATCTTTTTGGAGTCTTTTTCTATTTCAGAGGTTCTGTCTTCTACATCTGAGATTCATTCTTCTACATGGGCTAGTCAGCTTTTTATACTCCAATGGAGGTTTTGATTTCCTTTATTACAGTTCTGTTTGATTCTTTTTTATGGTGTCTATTTCTTCTTGCAAATCATGGACAGACTTCATCTCCTGTAGTTCATTGTCTCTTTTCTCTTGACTCTTCTGGAATTCATTGTCTCTTTTCTCTTGTATCTCATTAAGTTTTAACTCTAGGAATATTCTGAATTCTTTATCTGTCATATCCATGAGTTCCATTGTGCTGTCTGTTGATAATGAGGAATTGTTATTCTCCCTTATGGGAGACATACTTTCTTGCTTTCTCATACTTCTTGGGCCTCTCCAATGGTTTCTGGTCATTTGATAAGTTATACATTTTTTCTGGACTTCTTAAGTTAATTTTAAGCTTTCAAAGGTGTGTGAGAGGATGTGATCCATGATCTCTTTGTTGCCCCCTTTCCTGATACTTACCCTGTGACCTCCCTGACACTTACCCTGTGACCTGGACTTTTGATGCTGAGACTGAGTGTTCCAAAGGCCTTCCAGATTCTAGAGAACAGATGCACCTGAGGCTGAACCATTGGGTCTCAATTGAGGAAGAAAGTATGGCACACCATACACTTCAAAACACTATGTAGTCTGTGACAAAGGGAGAAAGTTTTTCCACAATCGTTTCTGCTGTGCTGGAGCCTGGCAGAAATGCAGTGCAGAAGTTGGGAGCAGGAAGGTATCTGGCATTGAAAGAAGGGGCTTACAATTTTCAAGGCAATCCCTAGCCTCGGTCTGCACACTCGCTTCTGCCATGCAGGAACTAGGAAGAAAGGTGAGGTGGAAGTTGGGAGAAAGGTGGCACCTGGAGTGGATAAATGGGGTGCACAAGTTCCAAGGTGGTCCCTAGTCTTTGCACACTCACTTCTGCCATTCAGGATCCAGTAAGAAAGGTATGGAAGAAATTGGGGGCAAGAGGGTACCTGGAGGTGATGGACGGGATGCCCAGGTTCCAAGGTGGTCCCTGGTCTTGTTCTGTACACTCTCTGTTGCTCTGGAGCCAGAATGAAAAAGCTCATTGTGGTTTAGATTTGTGTCTCGCTTGTAATAAGTGTTTTTAAACGGTTTTTTTTTCCATATACTTTTTGGTTGGTTGTATGTCTTCCTTAAAATTTTTTTTTTTTTGATAAGCCATTTGAGTTCTGGTTATATTATTCTGGTTATCAATCCCTCATCTGAGGCATAATTTGTAAAAATATTCTCCCATTTCTTTTGCTGAACAGAAATTTTTTTTACCCCAATGTAATTTTACTTGTCTTTTTTTTTTTATTATTACTTATATTTTATGACTCTAATTTAAGAAGTGTTTGCCTGCTCTGATGTCACCAAGAGTTTCCCCTGTGTTATCCACCAGTAGTTTTATTGTTTGAGGCCTTTGGTTTAAATCTTTGATTCATTTTGAGTTCATTTTTATTTATGGTAAGAGATACAGGTCCAGTTTTATCTTTTTGCATGTGGATAACTCTTTTTCCAGCATCATTCACTAAGGAGATTCTCTTTTTCCCACTACATTTACTGGTACCCTTTGTCAAAAATCAGTTGGCTGTATGTTTTGGGGTTTATTTCTGAAATCTCCGTTCTCTTCCTTTGGTCCACATGCTGGTTTTTGTGACAATACCATGCTGTTTTGATTATTACAGCTTTGTAATATATTTTGGGATCAGGAAGTGAGACACCTCCTACTCCACTCATTTTGCACAGAATTGCTTTGGCAAGATGGGGTATTTACGGAACCAGACACAGTCTGTGATTTATTTTTCTGAACCTGTGAAGGATATCTCTGGTAATTTGATTAGGACTGCTTTAAATTTGTACATTACTTTGGGCAGAATTAACATTTTGATTATATTAACTCTCCAATTCAGGAACATGAGATGTTTATTCCTTTTTTTTTGAAAATTGTCATTTTCAATGTTATTTTTTAGCTTTTTTATTGTTTTACTTGAGGTCTATGACTTCTTTGGTTAGGTGTATTCTACATATCTTATTTCCTTTATGGTTATTGTAAATGGAATTTCTTTCTTTAATTCTGCCAAATTTGTTCAGTATTGGTGTATTGAAATGCTACAGAATTTTGTGTCTTAATGTTGTATCCTGCCACTTCACTTCATTCATTTAATACTTCTAGAAGGTCTTTTGTGGATTTGGGGAGGTTTTCTATGTATATGATTATGTCATATGCCAATAGAGATAATTTTACTTCTTCTTTCCCTCCCTATTTAAATTCCTTTTATCTTAGTCTCTAGTCAAATTGCATTGGCTATGACTTCTAGTACTATATTGAAAAAGTAATGAAAAAGGTGTGGACCTGGTGGCTTAAAACTCACTCCGGGCGCGTGTGCGTGCGTTTCAGTGGAAAAGCTTTCCCTTTTCCTTCATTTGGTATGATGTAACCATTTTCACAGATGGCTTTTTTGGGTTGAGAAATGTCCCTTCTATGCAGATTTTGCTGAGAGCCTTAATCTTGAAAGAATGTTTTATATTTTTCAAACACTTTTTCTCAATTGATTGATATGATCATATGATTTTCTTTCTTTCTGTTAACATAGAGTATTATTGAATATATGGTTTTCATATGTTGAACCATCTGTGCTCCCCTGGAATAAAGCCTTACTTGGTCATGGTGTATAGCCCTAAGCATTAGGTATCTAAACACCACACTATCTCTTTAAATCATATGATTTTCTTTCTTCTGTTAACATGGAGTATTACTGAATATATGGTTTTCATATGTTGAACCATCTGTGCTCCCCTGGAATAAAGCCTTACTTGGTCATGGTGTATAGCCCTAAGCATTAGGTATCTAAACACCACACTATCTCTTTTGGACAGATTATCTAGAAATAAGTAAAAAGATAAGGATCTAAATGATACCATTGACTTACAGACATCTATAGAACTTTCCTCCCAATGACTACAAAATATATATTTTTCTCTCCACTGCATGGAACCTTTTAAAAAATTGACCACCTGAAAGAGCACAAAACAGGCTTTTTCAAAGGCAAAGGCACTGAAACTATATCAAGCATCTTCTCCAACCATGACAGAATTAAACTAGAAATTAATTTCAGAAAAATCCCTCACAAATACACAGACATATGGAAACTAAACAACCTACTACTGAATGGTTTCACAAGCACTGAATAAGTTAAGACTGAAATTAAACTATTTATTGAAACCAATGATAGTGAGTGCACAAATTTTCATACCTATCAGACACAGCCAAAGCAGTCACAAGAGGGATTTTCAAAGCAATTAGCACACATAAGAAAAAATGGAGTGAGTATAACCATGGGGAATGTAATGCATAATTAAGTACTATTCATTTCATTATATTAAGGGAGTATATTACTAATGCTCTCCTAACAGAAAATATGAAATATTTCAGGTGATATACATATAACTACATTTGTCCAACTATTCCATTTTAAAATCCTAAAGCTACTTTGTATTTTATACAAATACATATTATAACTTGTCTATATATACATTTTTTTAAGAAAAAAAAAGGAAAAAAAGAAAAAGTGGCAAATAGACAATCTAACAATACACCTCAGGGAATTAAAACACAACAGCAACAGCAAAAATGCAGGGAGAAAGAAGTAATAAAGTTTCAAGCAGAAAAAAACAAAAAAGAGAATAAACAAACCATGCAGAAAATAAATAAAACCAAAAGCTGGTTCTTTGAGAAGATAAACAAAATTAATACACTTTTGGCTCATTAAGAAGAGAGGAAAAAATACAGATAAATCAAATCAGCAATGGAACAGACATAACAGAAATGTAAAATATAATTAGACAATATTTGAGCAACTGTCTGAAAACCTGGATGAGGTGGACAAGTTTCTGGACATATATAAGCTACTGAGACTGGATCAGGAAGATATAACATGCAGTGAAATTGAATAAGTGATATTTAATCTCCCAACAAAGAAAAGTCCAGATTTCCCTTCTGAATCCTACAAAACTTTTTAAGAATAGCTAATCTCATTGTACTAAAACTATTTTTAAATATGTAAAAGGAAGGAACCGTCCTAAATTCATTTTATGAAGCCTCCATCACTATCGTCCTCAAAACAGACAAGGACATAAGAAAAAAAGAAAACTAGAAACCAATATCTCTGATAAATATAGATGCAAAACTTCTCAACAAGATACAGACAAATCATATTCAGTGACACATTAAAAAGATTTTTTAGGTTATTTTTTCCTTGATTCCCCCCCTCTCACCCTCCCATATTTCACATCTTCCTCCCACATTTCTCATCCTCTTCCCCTACTGTCTTCATTATTGTTCTCTATGCTTTTATGCCTTCCCATCACTCAGTTTATACCATAGATTACAGATATCTGGTATACCTTGAGTGGGGACATACAATGCCTCTCTTTAATCATCTGGCTTGCTTCACTTTGCAGTAAATCTCCCATATTTTTTATTTTCTATCAAATGCCAGGGTCTTATTATTTTTATGGCTGAGTAGTATTCTGTAGTGTATGTGTTCCACATTTTTAAAAATCCATTCATCTGTTCAAACATCTGGGTTAGTTCCATGTCTTAGCAATTGTGAATTATGCCACAAGCATGGATGTGCTTTTTTTGACTGAGAACTTTTCTGTACTTTGGGTAGATATCCAGGAGTGGAATTGCTGGATCATATGGTAGTTCTACTTGTAGGTCTCTGAGGAACCTCCATATTGTTCTCCATAGTCCCTGGACTAATTTTCATTCCCACCAACCAGTAGTGTAGGAGAGCTCCCTTTTCACCAAAGTCTCACCAAGACTTATCATTTTTATTGTTTTAATCTTAGTCATTCTGACTTATGTTAAGTGGTATCTCATTCTGGTTTTGATTTGCATCTCCTTTACAATAAGAGTGTTCACCATTTTTTCACACGAATATGCAGTGTATTGATGGGCAAATTCACTTGTTATGCTATAATGTTATAATGATGCAAAGTAATTAAAATGTAGATATAGATAGATAGATGGACAGATGATAGGTAGGTAGATAGATAATTTAGATGTTTTGTGTGGGAAAAAATGGAAGAGATTTCAATGTGCTTTTTTAAAGTGTTCAGTAACAAAAAAACAATTCAGTATACAAATAGTTGGTGCTGATTTATTTTGACCTAGAAAGGAGTTCAAATTAGAGAAATAACAGCATCTTCAGGTTTAAGAATGTGAGTAGGTTGAAAAAAATGTGTATGATAATGTCTTTGGACTAACATGATGGTGGTATGAGATTACATGAAAGACAAAGTGAGACCAATTACTGCAAACAATTGTCAGTCCATTGGAAACCTTATTTTCCTATGTTCACCTTCCATGCTGAGGCTGAGTTCTTTTTTTAATTTTAATAACACCTTACATGAACTCCATTGCCCACCATTCCAGCTGCCTGGTCTCATCCCACCTCCCTACCAGGAATCTTGAGCCCTGTCTAGGCAGCCTTTAGGATGAGTCCACACGCCGGGCCTGGGAATAGCTTTGAAACTTTTGGACTCTATTGCCGACCATTCCAGTGACCTGGCCTTTCTCCATCCACCTGTCAGGAGTCTTGAGGCTGGTCTGGGCCAGCATTAGGCTGAGTCAACTTAGACTGAGTCAACTCTTGGAGCCTTGGTTTCACGTTGAAACTTTATACTCCCTTGCCAACCATTCCAGCAGCCTGGCCTTGCCCCACCCACCTGCCAGAAGTCTTGAGCCCAATCTTGGCAGACTTTAGGGTGAGTTCGTGCTCAGGGACTGGGAATAGGTATGAAACTTTTGGACTCCATCACCTGTTTTTGGACTCCATCAAGCTGTTTCAGCAGCTTGACTTTACCCCGAGTCTTGAGTCTGGTCTGGCCAGGCTTTAGAGTGAATCCATATTTTGGACCTTGGAACAGCTTTGAAACTTTTAGACTCCTTGCCCACTATTCCAGTGGCCTAACCCTGCCCTGCCCGCCCTCCAGGAGTCTTGAGCTAGTCTAGGCAAACTTTAGGGTGAGTCTACCCTCAGAGCCTGGGAAGAGCTTTGAAACTTTTGGACTCTATCACACACCATTCCAGTGACTTGGCCTGGCCACACCCACCCACCTGGAGTCTTGAGTCTGAGCTGAGCAGGCTTTACATTGAGTCTGTGCTTGGAGCCTAGAAGAAACTTTAGAACTTTGGGTATCTCAACTTATATGCTGGGCTTCTCATGGCATGACTTGATGCTCTTCGCCAAGTTATATCTCCTTGGCTTGCTAGCACCTTATCAAAAACTGAAAGTTTGGTAAAGGAATCAAACACCTGAAGTTACCTGTAACTGTTCTGACGTAGGTGTTACAGTCCTCCAATAGAAACACACCTGGAAACTAAAAATAAAATGTCCTCTATCATAACTACAGAAACTACTCCAATAAAAAGTGAATATTGCATCAGATAACTGGAAACCAGCACAGATTCCAAAGAAACATGAGAAAACAAAGTGGTAGCTCTTCCTCAGGTGAGCATAGTAGCCCCTCACCCACAGTGAAGAGCACAGAGAAATACATAGAAATGTCAGAAAAAAAAAAAAACCTAAATATTCATAGAGACAAAAGTCAATGAGATGCGAGAGAAAGGAGACAATATGTTCCAGGAAATGAGTAAATAATTACAGGGTAAGAAAGAGGATTTCATAAAGAAATAGACACCCTAAAAAGAGTCAAGCAGAATTTCTGGAAATGAAGAATACAATATAATAAATTAAAATCTCCCTACTCATACAGAAGAAAAAATTTTTGCCCTCCAAGACAGTCTCCAGCATAGGCCAAGTCAACAAAAGGAAAGAAAAGCAACCCCTCCCAAAATGAAGATAACATACAGAAAATCCTAGACACCATGTAATGCCCACCTATCCATATAATGGGTATTCTAGAGGGGGAGAATATGCTAAAAACATGAAAAACCTCTTTCATGAAATGCTATTTGAAGCCTTTCCAAATCTAGAGAAATACATAGACATCCAGATCAAGGAAATACAAAGAATGCTAAATAGAATCAACATTAAGAAGATCCTCCCCATGGTACCTCATAACCAGACTGGTGAAAATCAAAGACAGTATCCTAAGAATGTCAAGAGAGAGGAGTCAAATTATCTACTAAAGTTTATTAGGCTAATATCAGACTTTTCAACTGAAATAATACAGGCAAGGAAAGAACGCGAAGACATTTTCAATACCCTAAAAGAAAAAAAGAAAATTCACCCAAGAATACTATTATCCTATTAGATTATTCTTCAAATGAGAAGAAATAAAATCATTCTCAGATAAACAAAGACTGAAAGAATTCTGCAACACTAGTCCAAATCTTTAAGAAGTAGCAAAAGGAATACTGTATCAGGAAAATGAATGGAAGAGAAATATAAATAGGAGATTAAGGTTATACCATTAAGCTAATGTCAGACTTCTTCATTGAAACAAAGCAGACAAG
>NW_006206819.1:0-1927 GCF_000334495.1 Tupaia belangeri chinensis
ACCTTTGCATTTCCAGAGACCTCTGTCATACATGAAATCAGTCCTGTGACTTCACTAATAAATTTTCTGTGTGTTTCCTTGTCCTTAGACTCTGGTGAACTGAATAGCGGGTTTTGGGAGGACCCTGGCTATTGAAGCCTAAGGAACCAAGTCCCACTGGCACTGGCCTATGTTAGGATTAAGGTCAGATCCACAGAGTCAGGTCAGCCAGGCAGAATACAATACCAGATCATGAATGGTGCTTGGCACAGGCTTTCAAGGAATGGGCGTTCTGGGGCCAGGAGGGGCTCTATGGGAAGGTGTGGGCAGTTCAGGGTGGGCTGAGCAGAGAAAGGCTGGTAACCTGGGATAAGAGGCAAGACAGGATGGTGTATGAACTCGGCATTTCCAGGAAGCACTGCAGGTGGCAGCATGCATGTAGACTTCTCAGGGACAGAGTCATCACTCACATGAGGGTGTCCACAGCTCTCTAGCCACTGCCTAACCCAGTGGGCAAGGACAGCAGCCTCTCCTTGTCTATCTCCCACCAGTTAACAGCAGGCTCTGTTCCCAGTCCATGTTGGATTTCGTGCTTCCTGGCCTGGACAAGATGTTGCTATCACACAGTGAAGCTCTCTTATCTCATTCCCACCTAGAAATTTCCATCAAACTACTGACACTTGCCCCAAATAGAAGAACCCACAATGTTGAATCTGATGCCAGGAGTGGCTCATGCTCCACCTATGTGACCAGGAGTCTCTTCCACAGTTCTCCCCTCCCCTGTCACTGTGACTGCCCTGGGTTTATGCTTCTTGTGAAGGCTTTGTGAAGTGTCAATCACACCATCCTGGGCTGTCTGACACCCGGTGGCCTAGTGGGTGCCCTCGTGACCTTGGGGAAGTCACCACCACCTTTCCAGCTCCTCCTCCTCTCCTGACCCAGACATAGGAACTGCCTGGACACTTAGTCACGGGCCTGGGTCTGTTAGGAATCCTGTCCACACTCCTTCTCTGTCCTGACACTTTACCCATGAGTTTTCATGTGGTTTTTCTTATTTCTTTCTAGGATTTTCATCTTTTTGGTCATGTTTTTATGCTCCCCAAATTCCAGAGCTAGGATTTGGATTAGGACAGACTCAGAGGCACTGAATCAGCCACTTCCCCTCCTTTCTGACAGAATAAAATGACAGCGCCAGAGGAGGGGGTGCACACTCTCTAAGCTTTTGTGGACTCAGGATGGGAAAGTGTAAAAAGCCACACTTTGCACTCAGACAGCTGCATCCTCCCTCAGGTGAAGCCCACTCACTCAGGAGGTACCTGCCCCATCTCAGCCCCAGTGTTCTCCCCATGATGTAAGTGCTCTCAGTGACAGAGAGTGAGGTACACTCCCCTGGATTACCTCAGATTGTCCCAACTCATAGCCTGTCAGGAGAAGGGGCAGAAATTCTCTAAAGAGCAACCTTAATTTTAAGTATACTTGTTGTTAAAGTCTATGAACTGCCTTGTACTAAATGACAGTGACATCTAGGGATGCTACAATATTGCACGTTAGATCAGGAATGTGATCATACAGGGACATCCTCAGCTGGAACACACACACTGTAGGGAGCTGGCAACAAAATGGTAAAGACCATGGTGACCACAACACAAATACAGAAATGCACCAAAGGGAGGTGAGCAACCCTAGGAAGGCTAGTGATGCTGAGACGTCTGATGCAGGAGAAATGGAGGCTGGGAAAAGAGGATTCTCCCTTGATGCCTAAAGGCTGCTGCATCTTTCTGATTCTGCAGAAGCAAAGTGACAAAGAGAGAGAGAAATAGAAAGATGAAAAGTGAGAAATTAGCCCAGAGTGGAGATGGCCAAGCTTAAAATCCCTTCTACTCCAATATTCTTCCAGGACCTTGGGCAGTCAGTCATACAAGCCACTAGCTGCAGATCTCACACTGCT
>NW_006206819.1:9244-9924 GCF_000334495.1 Tupaia belangeri chinensis
CAGAAAGATGAAAGTGAAGCCTCATCTTTCACCATTAACAACAATCAACTCAAATTGGATCAAAGATCTGAACCTAAGACCTCAAACAATAAAACTACTGGTGGAAAATGCTGGGGAAACTCTTGGAGACATTGGAGTAGGCAAAGACTTCTTAAATAAGACTCCCAAAGCACAAGCAATAATCCCTAAAATAGACACGTGTGACTATATTAGACTAAGAAGTTTCTGCACAGCAAAGGACACAGTAGCAAGTGTGAACTGACAACCCTTGGAATGGGAAAAGATTTTTGTTAAATATGCCTCAGACAAGGGACTGAAAACCAGAATATACAGGGAACCCTAGTACCTTATGTAAAAACAATGATTAACCCAATTAAAAGATGGAAAAATGAGCTGAACAAAAATCTCTCTCGGGGTTGTTTCTTGAAATTAATCTTGAGTTTAATTCCATCATGGTCAGAGAAGGTGCTTGATACAGTTTCTATGCCTTTGAATCTGTAAAGGCTTGATTTGTGTCCTCACATATGATCAATCTTTGAAAAGGTTCTGTGCCAGGGTGAGAAAAATGTATATGTTGTAGATATATGGTGGAAAGTTCTGTAGATATCTGTCAAGCCCATTTGATTTATAGTAACATTTAAGTCTTGTATCTCTATTTATTTTCTGTCTAGAATATCTGT
>NW_006206820.1:0-1515 GCF_000334495.1 Tupaia belangeri chinensis
TTATTTGAAAAGATAAACAAAAGTAGCACAACGTTAGCTAGACTAAGAACAACAACAACAAAAAACAAACAAACAAAAAAAAAACCTCTCCAAAAAAATAAAAATGATGGGAACCAGCAGTTAGCGTAATGGCTATGTCGCTGGACTCCCACGTAGTCAACCGCGGTTCGCGTCCCGGACCTGGTGGCTTAAAACTCACGCCGGGTGCATGTGCGTGCATGCCCAAGATCCCGAGAGGAGAATGGAGGAGAAGAGATTGCGGCGTGACCATCTAAAAATTAGAGCAGAATAAGTGAAATAGAGAATAAATTAACTAAACAGAAAGTAAATAAAACCAAAAGTTGGTTCTTTAAAAAGATAAACAAAAGTAGCACAATGTTAGCTAGACTAAAAACAACAGAGACAGTAACCAGATAAATCTAATCAGTTATGAGGCAGACAATATTACAACAGACATAACACAAATAAAAATGATCATTAGACAATACAGTAACAAACAAGAAAATGTGGATGAGATGGATACATTTCTGGACACATATAATATACCAAGATTGAATCAGGAAGATATAGAAAACCTAAATACACCAATAATAAACAAACTGAATCTGTAATAAATATCCTTCAAACAAAGGAATGTCCATGTCCCAATGGTTTCTACATAACTTTTAAAGAGCTAACCCCAATTCTACTCAAATTATTTCTAAAGGTCCAAAGGAAGGAACTCTCACAAATTTATTATACGGACCGTCTATCGCCCTTCTCCCCAAAACAAATAAGGATATAACATCATAAAGCTACAGACTAATATCTCTGATAAATATAGATGCAAAAATTTTCAAGATATTAGAAAACTGTATCTATTAACACATTAAAAAGATTATACACCACAACCAGGTAGGCTTTACCCAGGGATGCAAGGGTGGTCCACCATATACAAAACCATAAATGTAATAAATCATATTCACAGAAAGATAAAAAGTATGCTTTTATATCAATCACTTCAGAAAAAAACATTTCATAAAACGTAACATTCCTTCAAGATAAAGTCCCTCAGCAAACTTGGTATACAAGGGAAATTTATTAATAAAAGCCATCTATGAAAAATGTATAGCTGACACCTTACTGAATGGGGAAACACTGTAAGCTTTTCCACTAAAAACTGAAACAAGACAAGGCTGCCCACATTCTAATCTCCTTTTCACTATACTACTGGAATCCCTAGTCAATGCTAATATTAAATAGAATAAAATAAAAGCCATTCAAACAGGGTAAAAAGAAGGAAAATTATCTCTATTTGCAGATGACATAATTATATACATAGAAAATAAAAATAATCCTAAAAAGAACAGCAACAACAAAAAATAACTCTTAGAATTAATAAATAAATGTAGTAAAGTGGTAGGATACAATATCAACATTTAAAAATCTAAGGCATTTTCTCTCTCTTCTCTCTCTCTCTCTGTCTTTTTTTTTCTTTTGAGAGGGTTTTGTTATGAGACAAGAGCACTTGCCTGA
>NW_006206821.1:0-891 GCF_000334495.1 Tupaia belangeri chinensis
GTTATCACTGAGAAACTTAGCTAGCTGAGTGAGAGGAAACCAGAATACTTGTTCACAGTATTTTTCTTTTAAGCAAATTACTTACTGTCTTTTTATGGCAAGAAGGAGAAAAAGTGTTAAAATGACTTCTAATGAAGTCAGAGATATTTACATGCTGAATGACTAATGTGTTTAGTAGAGACAAAATAAACCAATAAATGATTTTTAAATATATAAACACTGTATGATTCCACTTATAGGAGGTATGTAAAGTGGTCTAATTCAGGGCCAGCAGGTGGCACGGTGGACTCCCACATGACCAGCCATGGTTCAAGTCACAGACCAGACCCAGTGGCTTGAAAATCACTCCGGGCATGTGTGCACACTTGTCCAAAATCCCAAGAGGAGAATGGAGGAGGAGGGATTGCGGCGTGGCCATTCTCCCTTGTGGGGTGGTTTCTCACTTTCCCTCTCTCTTTCTCCAGTGAGTGTATTTGCCCTATGGCAAAAATCAAAACCAAAACAAACCAAGAAGTAGTCGAGTTCCTAAAATCTTAAAATAAAATGATGGCTGTCGATGGCTGTAAAAGGGGAAGGGTGAGATGTTTCATGGGTTTAGTTTCATTCTGCAAGATAAAAACATCTTAGAGATGTGTTGCACAACAAGGTGACTACCGTAAACACTACTGAATGGTATGTTAAAAACGGTAAAGATGGTGCACCAGGGTTTCGTGTCGGTCACCTACTCTCCAAACACCATTTATTCTTATTCTACTTCAGAATCACTGGCCCTAATCACGTAACGCCTTTAATAAAGAGGCTCACATTTTGCTTAAAACAAATGTATTATCAAAATAAAAGTAAGACAGGCCCAAAGAAAAATGAAAAATCTAGATTTAGCTTACGCATGTC
>NW_006206822.1:0-4173 GCF_000334495.1 Tupaia belangeri chinensis
TTATAAAACAATAAACACACCTTTTTCATAATATTCATCTTGTCAAATCCAATTTTGCTACGTCTTTTGGCTCTATGGTCAATTATAAGTAGAATATTCTAAATTTCCAACCATTTATATGAACTTTTCCTTACTTTTCTTGGTTTCCTGTTTCTCCCCTCCATCTGTCTACATGAGTGCTATTTTCTCTCTCACAACTCTCATGGCAAAACCTAGGAATGGATTTAATTATGAATGCTTCTCATAGTGACTGGCAGCTCACACTCATCCTCCAGTTCATGATTATCCTAGTCTTTATCTTATTTCTTTTTTTTTTTTTTTGGTTGCGGTTTTTTCCTTTTGGCAACTGGCACATGTGTTCACTGTAGAGAGACAGAAACAGGAAGAGAAAAAGTGAGAAATCATCCCCCAGGAGGGTGGACTCGTTGCAATCCATTATCTTCCATTTTCCTCTTGGGATCTTGGATATGCATGCACACATGCCTGGTGTGAGTTTCAAGTCACTGAGTCCAGGACTCAAACTGCAGTCCACCATGAGGGAATTCATCAATGCAACCACTATGCTATCTGCTGGTACCAGCTAGTTTTAATCTCAATTTTACTATACCAGACTCCACTCTTCCTTATAAAAGTCATCAACTGCTTCTAGGGTCATTCCAACTTATCCCTTAAAGGTGCCATTTCTTTGCTCACTGTCACTCTACAAAATTCTACCATACTTCTTGGTGATGTTAGTATCCACATAGTGGGTACTGAGGATCCTTCCACTAAACTGGCTAATTGACCAACCTTCTTCCAGGAGTCTTGTCACTGAATATCAAATGCTTATTATTATAGTCATACCTACACTTTGTCATTGCCATTAATCTATTATCTCAATCTCATATCTACTAATTTTTAGCCATATCTCCATTATTTCCGACTTCCTTCTATTAAGACCAGAAAATTCTTTAACCCACTGGGACATACAAACCACATTTCTGCCAACTTTTCCCATGAACCCAGACATGCTCCTGACTAGGAACCTCCACACAGGTTGTTCTCTGTGTCTCCTTTATCCTTCCTCCCAGTGTTTGTGCTCACTTCCTTCAGTTGATTATTCAAGTTTCTTCTTAGTAATGGAATTTCTGATTACCTCATAAAACTGAAAATCTCACACACCAACATTGTATGATTCTGATCCCTCCATTTCTGTTTAATTTTTTTGTCTTTACACTTACTATCACGTAATATGTTATTCAGTGTGGTTATTTATCTTGCTTATTGTGTATTCACTGAAATGTAATTTATATAAAGCCTGGAATGTTTGCCTAAAAAACAAAAAAGAAACTAAAACTTTACCATTAAATTCCCAGTGCCTGAAACAGTACCAAGCATGTACTAAGTAGTCAATAAATACTTTATTTTTTTTAGAAAGATTTTTGTTTCAGTGCATGTGCACTCACTAGAGAGACAGAAAACAAGAAATCACCCTTCGGGCGGAATGGCCAAACTGCAATCCCTTCTCCATTTTCCTCTTTGGATTTGGGGCAAACAGGCACATGTGCCCGACATGAGGTTTAAGCCTCTGAGTCCAGGACTCAAACCATATTTCACTACATGGGAGTCCAGCAACATAACCATTATACTATCTGCTGGTCCCCATAAATACCATTTGAACTAATAAATTAATGATAATAAAAATGTCAAAGAGTGAGTTGAATTTTGCGGTCACTTTTCTCCTAGGAGCATGTGTTGATCTGAAGTGTGGACAAGAGGTTGAGAATCTTGCCTTTGCCCAGGGTGGTCACTTCTGGAGATAGTGGGTAAGCAGGAAAAAAAAAAAAAACCAAAAAACCTGATGACAGGTTTGTCAAGAAGCATACAGTTGTTCCCCCATCATTAGCAGTGGGAATTTCAGCTGCTTTGTGACTTGGTTTCTTTTTCTGTAATCTTAACTGTCACATCAGAAGTGAGTGAATCTTGAATATTCTAGGGAGCAATAGATGGTGAATACCAGGCATCCTAGTACATCTTGAAGGTCCCAAGAATCTGAAGCCTTATTGGATATCAGAGAGAATTCCTCTGTTTCCTTCCCTCATGATTTTTTCTCATTCACTGACAAAGGAGTGTTCCTCTTCAGTGACTGATGAGCCTGAGTGACATATTGAGGAATGTGCTGTTATGTGTTAAAGGGAATCATACCACTATTTCCTCTCTTTCTCCTTGTTCTACAGGTCTTATAAAACCTCAGGTTATCTCTGATAATTATATGAATATGTAAAATAATCACAAAGTAGACTAAAGAAAGCTCAGATTATTTAGAAGCTCGCTTTTCTGAATTTGAGACCCATTTTTCATACCACATTCAGGACGTAATAGCTCAGTTTCAGATAAACCCATACATAGTCCAACTGGAGCCATAGTACAGAATTTTTAAAAATGTATCAAAATTATAGAAAAAGACATAGACATACCAATAAACTAAGTTCAGGAATGGATAACAACATATTATTTTATTTGGTTAATTGGATTAATAAAAATAGAGGTTGCAAACAAATGTGAAATCTTCTATCAGAATAGGATGTTATGCAAAGACAATATGAAGTTAACCACAGATTGTACCAATGAAAGTAATGCTGCTAAGGTCCTCATAATCACTGTAGCCTTATTTCTTCTTTCTCATTTCAACTGAAATTCAATACCTCACTTCTCTTCAAATAAAATCATATAGGAATTGCAGGCCCTGACCCTGTTTGCAGAGAAATGAGACAAATGCTCTGGCCAAGCTCTGGTTCCTTTCTCCTTTGGTGAGAGTCTAAAAAGATGTGATTACATCAGTCCTTTCAGAAGTCCCCAGTGAGTAGGATCAGCAGATGGCATAACGGTTATGTAACTGGATTCCCACCAAGTGTATTTGACTGCAGTTCCAGTCACAGACCTGGTGGCTTAAAGCTCATGATGGGCACATGTGCATGCATGTCTGAAATCCCAAGAGGAGAATAGGGGAGAGGGAATTGCGGCATAGCCATCCCCCCTGGGGGGATTTCTCACTTTCTGTCTCTTTGTCGCTATCTTTCCAGTGAACACATGCACCCTATAGTAAAAAATCTTCTTTAAAAAAAAAGCCCACAATGATTGTGTATGAATCTGGTGACAGAGTATAGAATGGTGTGGTACCTGATTCAGCATACGGTACTGCCCCATGCTCCTCCATGTCTGCTATGCAATGACAGGCCTGATTGTATTCATAGCAGAGCAAAGAAAATGAGAATAAAGCAATGCCTTTTCTCCCTTTTTGTAGGTGAGTAATGCTGCCTCAACTGCATGGAGTAAAACCTTATCCCCTGGACTGTCTCCTGAAACTCTGGGAGTCCTTTGAGCCTCAGACATTGAGGACAAACAGAACCTGATTTTCTTTTTCATGTCGACCTGGCCACAATATAAGTTACAAGGGACAGCCTGATCACCAGAGGGAAGCATTAATTATAACAATATTTTACGATTAGCTGTTTTTTGTGGTAGATTGGAAAATTATTCAAAATTACCTTAGGTCCAAGTTTCCCTTGCCCTTAGAGAAAATCCTCTGCTCACCTGAGACTGTTTGGTCCCTCCTAGCCCCCTTGCAGGAGTTCATTAAAGATAAACCTCTGAAAGAATTCATACCCTCACATACCCAAATACCAACTCCAATCTGCTTTCTGAGGTCCCTCCAGAGACTCCTTCTTGCCCCAGTTTGTTTGGCAACAGCTACTTCTAGCTATTCTAATAGGGGCAGAGAAGAGACCAAAGAGAGAAAGCAAAGAAAGAGGGTAAAAACTTTAGTTTTGTCAGCAGCCTTAAAAATCAAACCTACCCCTTGAGGTGCTCAGAAAGACTCCTCTATTTGTTACCAGTGCTGACAGGCTAAATATATGGAAAGGGATTGCCAAAGAAGAACATAAGCCTGCCCGCCCCATGAAGAATATGTCAAGGAGAGGACCACAGGTGGTGTAGTGTTAAGTTGCTGGACTCCCACATGACCAACCCTCAGTCCAAGCCTCGGACCAAGTGGCTTCAAAATCAAGCCAAGTATATGTGTATGCATGCCCCAAATCCTGAGGGGAATGGAGGAGAAGGAATTGTGCTTGGTCATTTCCAGAAGTGATTTCTCTCTTTCTCTCTCTTTCTCTAGCAAGTACCTGCACCCTATAG
>NW_006206823.1:0-897 GCF_000334495.1 Tupaia belangeri chinensis
TTTGAACTGTGGTTTACGATGTGGGAGACCATCACCTTAACCACAACCATCTGATAGCATAATCCCATGTGTTGTATCTCAACATGTTCTAAGTTGAACTAAATTCCATACCAGAATTTCTCCCTGTGTTTTCTATTTTGTTCTCTGATGTTAGTATCAGTCAATTCCCAAAACCTGAATTAACTCTCAACCTGCCTACTGGTCTCATCCCAGATTCAGACATGTTGAATACACTGATGTTCCAGCCTGTTTAATGTCTCTCAAGTCTAACCACATTTCATGGTGGTGGTGCCTTTCTTCTGCTCAGCATGTCCCAGCTCTCTAGTTCTGACGAGTGTAACGTCCCTGGTTTGTTCCTGCTACACATTTCCAGAGGCGTCTGTCATACCTGAAATTGATCCTGTGACTTCACTAAGGAATTTTCAGTGTGTTTCCTTGTCCTCAGACTCGTAGTGGACTGAAGAGCAGCTCTTGCTAGGACCCTGACTGTTGAAGCCTAATGAGCCAAGGCCCACTGTCACTGGCCTGTGTTAGGTATAAAGTCAGCTCCACAGGGCTGGGGCAGCCAGGCAGAGCAGAGCTCCAGATCGGGAATGGTGCTGGGTACAACAGTCTTTCTAGGAGTGGGCATCCTGGGGCCAGGAGGAGCTCTGTGGGCTGGTGTGGATAGTTCAGGGCAGGTCGAGTAGAAGAAGGTGAGTAACTTGTGATTAGGGGCTATCAGGAGACAGGACAGTGTGTGAACTGGGGATTCCCAGGAAGTGTTGTGGGTGGCAGCGTGCAAGAAGACTTCCCAGGGACTGAGTCATCATTCACCGAAGGGTGTCTGTGACTTTCTCCAGCTGCTGCCTAACCCGGGGGCCAAGGACTGCAGCCTCTCCTGGTCTGTCCCCCCCC
>NW_006206823.1:917-6813 GCF_000334495.1 Tupaia belangeri chinensis
GCAGCCTCTCCTGCTCTGTCTCCCACCCGGCTAACGGCAGGCTCTGCTCCCAGTCCACACTGGATTTCGTGATTCCTGTCCTGGACAGGATTTCATTCTTTCACAGTGAACCTCCCCCATCTCATTCCCACCTAGAAATTTACATCAAATACTGACACTTGACCTAAAGAGAAGAACCCAGGAAGCTAAATCTAATTCCTGGAGTGGCACATGTTCCACTCACATGACCAGGAGTGCCCTTCCCCAGGTCTCCCTTCCCCTGTCACTGTGGCTATCCTGGGTTTATGCTTCTCATGAAGGCCTCAGGTGGTGTGGACCATGCCATCCTGAGCTGTCTGCCACTGGGTGCCCTCGTGGCCTAGAGGTAGTCAGCCATGAGCTTTCCAGCTCCCCCTCCTCTCCTGGTTGTTGGGAAAATGGGCCTGCATAAAGGGCTCCAAGCTGCCTCACATGACCTACTGCCCAGCAGTGAGCACAGTTTCCAGCAGGCCTCGACAGCAAGAGCCCCAGCTCCTCACAGACCCAGACACGGGAACTGCCTGGACACTTAGTTGGGGTCATGGGTCTGTTAGGAATACTGTCCTCTTTCTTTCTCACCTCTGACTCATTATCCATCAGTTTTCTTGTGATTTTTCTTATTTCTTTCTAGCATTTTTATCTTTCTGGCCCTGTCTTCACCTTTCCCAAAATCCAGAGCTTAGAATTGCATTAAGATACCTCTGAGCACTGAATAAGCCACTTCCCTTTCTTGTGACTTAATGAAATGATGGTGTCAGAGGAGGGGGTGCCCTCTCTCCAAGCTTTTTTGGAGCCAGGACAGGAAAGTGTAAAAAGCCACACTTTGCATTCAGAGAGCTGCGTGCTCCCCCCAGGTGGACCCCACTTGCTCAGGCGGTACCTGCCCCATCTCAGCCCCAGTGCTCTCCCCGTGACATCAGTGATCCTGGAGATAGAGACTGAGGTACAGTCCCCTGGGCTACCTCGGGTCATCTTAACTCATACCCTCTCGGGAAAAGAGGCAGGAATTCTCTAAGGAGCAGCTGTAACTTTAAGCATAATTGGTGCTAAAGGTCCCATGAACTGGCTTGTACTAAATAATACTGAAACCCAGGGATGCTCCACTACTGCACGTCAATCAGGAGTGACTTTAAGGATGGACACCCAGAGACAACCTCAGTTGAACACCCATCCTGTAGGGAGCTGGCAGTGGATGCCAAAGACCATGGTGTCCATATAGGAAATACAGAAATGCACCAAAGGAGGCAGGAAACATTTGGGAGGCTGGTGATGCTGAGAGGTCTGATGTAGGGGGAAGCAAAGGTTGGAAAGGTGGCTCCTCCCCTGAATCCTAAAGGCTGCTGTAGTTTTCTGATTCTGCAGAAGCAAAGTGATAGCCGTATGCACATATCACCCCTGAGCTATCTGAACATCTAGATCTGAGCTGAGGCATGAGGATGCACAAGGGGCAAAGCAGCTAGAAGGGTCCCGCCATCTTTCTGGATCCAGGACCTACCTGTAGGTCAGAAGTGAAGGTCTCAGGACTCAGCCCCTCTGCTGAGCTGCCTCCCTTATTCAGAGGGAAGTGAGAAATGTGCTTCTGAGGAGGAGTTGACATGGCCTATGGAGTGAACAGGGGCACTGCAAAGCCTACTCACTGCGGTGGCCATGGTACTGTTAGGCCTGAGCAGTCCTTCAGGCCTGGGGAGGCCTCCAGGCAGAAATTTCACCTCTGGACTGAAGAGTCCAGGGCTGATGTAGACCATGGCCCCATTTTCTTCAGTTTTGAAGCTGTCGCTTGGTCAGGATGAAGAAACCCTCCATGGAATCCCAGTCCCTGAAGGACACCTTCCCTGTCCCTCCACAATTACAGCATCTGTTTCACTCCAAACATAGTTCAACAGTAATTAGTGGCTGATTATCTTAACAGAAGGATGCAGAGTGGGAAAGGGATGACAAATCAAACTTGTGTATCTAGGGTCACCCACTTTTCTGGCCCTCTCTTTGCTGTCCCCAGGCTCCAAGGCTCAGAATGAGGACTTGCCCTGGGACAATAATCAGTCACATCCCTTCTCTCCGGAGGCCCTCTTTGCACACAGGGGTACAGTAAATTTCCCCGCAGTGATCTTCTACCCTTATGGAAAGTAGACATTATTATTACTGAGTGGTTTCTAGACCATTATATTAAGCAGAATATTTTCGGCTAAAAAAATAGGCCATGTTGACTCCTCCTCAGAAGCACATCTGGACTTATATTCCTATTCCCAGAAATTTCTACTTTTGAGTTTGATGTTCTAACATTAATTTTTCAGATGTATTAATAGTATTTGGTTAATTTACTATCTTCTTTTTATATTAACAACTTTAAAGAGGTAAGCAAAACTTTTGGTTACACTCATGGTCACAACAGACAATTAATAATTAAGAGCCCTTTAAAATCTAAGAATGCATGTACTGGTCTCATACATATTTCAATTCATTTTGCATTACCAACATTGATATCTTCAGGATTAAAGGTATGGTTTCAGTCATTCAGCTCACTCTTTCAATTATTCACATAGTGCCTGCTTGTTTTATCTTATTTTTAACCAAAAATGGATATTTTTTCAAGAACAAGTAGAAATAGTTACTTTCCTAAATATTTGAGAAAAGGCCAATTGTGTGTAAAGGGAGAGTAGAACTAAGTCCGCCCTCATCTGAGTTTCCCATGGATGTCGCAGATGTACCCAGTGATTGCCTGGTTCCTAGCCTTTTCCCTTCCTGTCTCCAGCTTAATTTTCTAAAGTTAGACTAGCAGGGTCTTAGTGCTGTCCAACTGCTCAGTTTATACTTGGAACATTTAGAGCATCTTCACTGATTTCTCTGAAATATGCACTTAGTAATAGTAATAATCTCAAATGCCCTGAGACTCAGTGGTGCCTACAGTCCAGTGTCAGTGTTCCACTTCCGTGACAAGAGAACCTCTTCCCCTAGAAAGAGCATCTTCCACTCATGTATAGAAGGGGCCCCAACATAGGGCTGTCCTGAGGCATTAGATCAAAGGTTAAATGCTTCCATGTGGACAAGAACTAATCAACCTGAACCCAAAGATTTCCCAAAGAATCAGACTCTTCTTACACAACTGGGAACACTTCTCTTCACTTTGAATGGAACTAAATAGATGAGTTTCCTAACATCTATACTGAACACAGTTGTTTGTGGGTCAGGTACACTTCCCCCATGGAAACATATTAGACTAACTTCTCTGTTTAACTATAAACTCTTGTTTTCCCTTTATTTCTATAGTAAAATATACATTTCCCTTTCTTAGTCCAGTTGGAGATGGTAAATCATTGACTTTTATACCAGTAGGAACTCAGACAAGGAGGAGGAGAGATTATTACAGATGAGTAAATAACAACATCATTTCCCACAGGAGGAGACCCATGTGCCTTTCATGTGCCAGGCATGTGCTCGATGTCCACTGCCCTTGTCTAAGCTGTGCAGATCCCAGTGATGACGTGCTTAGTTGTATAGGCAAATATGAGTCTATTCAAGTTGTATAGGCAAATATGAGTCTATTCAGAATTAAACTCAAATATCTTGCCAAACAGAAGGCATGAATTAAGACAGAATTACAGAAGACAATTGGAAGAATATGGATTTACTACTGAGTGAAGCAAGCCAGGTTATGAAGGAGAGACACTGTATGTCCCTACTTAATATATATCAAGTGTCTGCACTCTATAACTGAAACTGATTGACCTAAGGTTGTACAAACAAAAGAGATGGGGGTTAGTGCCAGAAGAAAGTGTGTGGAGAAGAGCGACTTAAGGAAAGACATTTGGAGGAGGGATACGGAGACAGAGCATTGACGGGATGGGGAGGTGTGGTGTTGTTGGTGGAAGATATTCTAATCAATTGGACCGGGGAGAAATGTTCACATATTGAAATGTTCACTTTGTAAGCTAAATGATATGATTGAATGTATATAAAAAATTAAAACAAAAAAGTGAAAAAAAAGAAAATTGAGAACAATAGGTATCAAAATCTTCAACAAATGAGAGTAAGACAAATTCACCAAATTTCTTTTTTTTAATTAATTAATTGATTTTTGTATATACATTCAATCACATTATTTATCTTACAATGTGAACATTTCAACATGTGAATATTTCTCCCCAGTCCCGTTGATCAAAATATCTTCAACCGATAACACCACACCTCCCCATTCCGTCAATGCTCTACCTCCGTATCCCTTCTCCAAATGTCCTTCATTAGACCCACTCCTCCACATACACCTCATCTGACATTCACACCCATCTCTTGTGTTTGTACAACTGTTAGTCAACCAGTTTCAGTCATTGAGTGCAGACATTTGGTATATATTAAGTGGGGACATACAATGTCTCTCCTTTATAGCCTGGCTTGCCTCACTCAGCAGTAAATCTTCCATATTCTTCCACTTTCTGTCAAAAGCCAGGGTTTTGTTGGTTTTTATGGCTGAGTAGTATTCCATAGAGTATATGTGCCACAGTTTTTCAATCCCCATTAAAAGATGGGAGAAATAGTTGAAAAAAACACTCTCTAAAGATGACATATGAATAGCCAAAAAGCATATGAAAAAATGTTCAACATACCTCATCGTAAGGGAAATGCAGATGAAAACAACAATGAGGTACCACCTAACCCCAGTCAAAATGTCTAAGATTTAGAAAACAAAAAATGATAAGTGTTGGCGGGGGTGTGGTGAAAGGGGAACTCGTTTACACTGCTGGTGGGAATGTAAATTGGTCCAGCCACTGTGGAGAATAATTTGGAGATTCCTCAAAAACCTACAAAGAGATCTACCATATGATCCAGCAATCCCACTCCTCAGTATCTACTCAAAGGACAGAAGAATTCTTCATTGGAAAAGTGCTTGCACATCGATGTTTATTGCGGCACTATTTACGATTGCTAAGTCATGGAACCAACCCAAATGCCCCCGTATGGTGGAATGGATTGAAAAACTGTGGCACATATACTCTATGGAATACTACTCAGCCATAAAAAACAACAGAATCCTGGCTTTTGACAGAAAGTAGAAGAATATGGAAGATTTACTGCTGAGTGAGGCAAGCCAGGCTATGAAGGAGAGACACTGTATGTCCTCACTTAACATTTACCGAATGTCTGCATTCTATGACTGAAAATGATTAACTAACGGTTGAACAAACACGAGAGATGGGTGTGAATGTCAGATGAGGTGTATGTGAAGGAGTGGAGCCTAATGAAGAACATTTGGAGAAGGGATACAGAAGTAGACCATTGACAGGATGGGGAGGTGTGGTACTATCGGTTGAAGATATTTTGATCAACGGGACTGGGGAGAAATATTCACATGTTGAAATGCTCACATTGTAAGCTAAACAATGTGATTGAATGTATATACAAGAAAAATAACAAAAATAACAAAAATAAAAAAAATATTTAAAAAAGAATTATTTATTTGTCTTTTTTATTCACAAGGTGGGTTTTTTTTTTGTTTGTTTGTTTGTTTTGCTATAGGACACGTGCACTCATCATAAAGACAGAGTGAAACAGAGAGATGGATAGTGAGCAATCATCCCCCAGGGGGAATGGCCACGCCACAATCCCTTCTCCATTCTTTTCTTGGGATCTTGGGCACACATGCACATGTGCCCAGCATGAGTTTAAGCTACTGGGCCCGGGACTCAAGCCATGCACGACTACATGGGAGTCCAGTAACATAACCATTATGCCAACTGCTTGTCCCTAGAATTATTTTATTTAATGTATGATCATCATTATTTGTTTAGTTTGGCAAAGAGAGAGAGAAAAGGAAAGTGGAAAGCAAACCACCAGGTCCAGGACTTGAACACAGTTGGTCATGTGGGAGTCCAGCGTTTTAACCATC
>NW_006206824.1:0-1548 GCF_000334495.1 Tupaia belangeri chinensis
TCTAAGTACCAAACCAAATACCTGTGAGCTTTTAATCACAGAGAATGAAAATGTTAATAAAAGAATAAGTGAGAATTTACTGTCAATTTAGATTTAACCAGAATAGTGTCCGAAATTAGACTACCTGATTCAGTGGCATCAATTCCACTCTTGCTACTAGAACTCCAACTCAATCCACCAGTTCCAGAGCCCTGTTGCCCAGAGTTCCCAAAACCAAAGCCCACACTTCCTCCTGACTCAGCACCAAAAACGCCATTCCCAGTTTTTTCGCTGGTACCACCTGCAGAATGCACAATTGTTGTCATCAGAATACATTCCAGTAAGCTTATGATTCAAACCTTTTATACAGAGAAATTAAATATCAACTTTCTAATTACTTAGACTAGATTTTTCTATACTTGATATATTATATACAAAAAAGTCAGTGTCCTCAAATTGATTTGAACAAGAATCTCCAAAAGCAAAAGCTATCCACCCTTCCTTTCTCTAAGTACCAAATCAAATAACTAGGAATGTCTCACTCACAGAGAATAAAAATGTTAATAAAATAATGAGTGAGAAGTTAAAGTCAAATTAGGTTTAACCAGAACAGAGTCCAAGAATCGGCTACCTGATTCAGTGGCACCAGTTCCACTGCTGCCCTTAGAACTCCAACTCGATCCAACACTTGCAGAGCCCTGTTGCCCAGAGCTCCCAAAACCAAAGCCCACACTTCCTGACACAGCACCAGAAACGCCATTCCCAGTTTTTACGCTGGTACCACCTGCAGAATGCACAATTGTTCTCATCAGAATACATTCCAGCAAGTTTATGATTCAAACGTTTTATTCATAGAAATTAAATACCAACTCTCTAATCACTAGAACTAGATTTTTCTATACTGTTTTTGTATTTTGTATTCAAGAAGGCCATTGTCAGAACCAGCAGTTAGCGTAATGGCTTTGTCGCTGAACTCCCATGTAGGCGACCGCCATTTGAGTCCTGGTCACAGTGATTTAAACTCATACCAGGCACATGTGCATGCATGCCCAACATCCCAAGAGGAGAATGGAGGAGAAGGGATTGTGGTGTGGCCATCCCCCCTAGGGGTGATTTCTCGCTTTCTGTCTCTCTATCACTCTCTACCTTTGTGACAAGTACACACGCCCTTTAGCAAAAACCTCTAAAAATATAAAAAAATAAGGCCATTGTCATCAAATTGATTTGTATCAGAATTTTCAAAAGCAAAAACAATCTACTCTTCCTTCCTCTAAGTACCAAACCAAATACCTGTGAGCTTCTAACTCACACAGAATGAAAATGTTAATAAAAGAAAGAATGAGAAGTTACAGTCAATTTAGATTTAACCAGAATAGAGTCCAAAATTAGACTACCTGATTCAGTGGCATCAATTGCACCTTTGCTACTAGAACTCCAACTCAATCCACCAGTTTCAGAACCCTGTTGCCCAGAGCTCCCAAAACCGAAGCCCACACTTCCTCCTGACTCAGCACCAAAAACGCCATTGCCAGTTTTTTCGCTGGTACCACCTGCAGAATGCACAATTGT
>NW_006206824.1:1920-4831 GCF_000334495.1 Tupaia belangeri chinensis
TTAATAAAATAATGAGTGAGAAGTTAAAGTCAAATTAGGTTTAACCAGAACAGAGTCCAAGAATCGGCTACCTGATTCAGTGGCACCAGTTCCACTGCTGCCCTTAGAACTCCAACTCGATCCAACACTTGCAGAGCCCTGTTGCCCAGAGCTCCCAAAACCAAAGCCCACACTTCCTGACATAGCACCAGAAACGCTATTCCCAGATTTTACACTGGTACCACCTGCTGAATGCACAAATGTTGTCATCACAGTATATTCCAGCAAGCTTATCATTCAAACGTTTTATTCATAGAAATTAAATACCAACTTTCTAATCACTTCAAAGAGAATTTTCTATACTATTTGTATTTTATATTCACGAAGGCCATTGTCGGGACTAGCAGTTAGGAACTCCCGTGTAGGCGACCGTGATTTGAGTCCGGGTCACTGTGATTTTAAGTCACACCGGGCACATGTGCATGCGTTCCCAACATCCCAAGAGGAGAATGGAGGAGAAGGGATTGTGGTGTGGCCATCCTCCCTGGGGGGTGATTTCTCGCTTTCTGCCTCTCTATCACTCTCTGCTTTTGTGACAAGTGCACATGCCCTTTAGCAAACAGCTCTAAAAATATAAAAAATAAGGCCATTGTGATCAAATTGATTTGTACCAGAATTTCCAAAAGCAAAAACAATCTACTCTTCCTTCCTCTATGTACCAAACCACATACCTGTCAGCTTCTAAGTCACAGAGAATGAAAATGTTAATAAAAGAAATGAGTGAGAAGTTAAAGTCTATTTAGATTTAACCAGAACAGAGTCCAAGATTAGACTACCTGATTCAGTGGCATCAATTCCACTCTTGCTACTAGAACTCCAACTCAATCCACCAGTTCCAGAGCTCTGTTGCCTAGAGCTCCCAAAACCAATGCCCACACTTCCTGACTCAGCACCAAAAATGGCATTCCCAGTTTTTACGCTGGTACCACCTGCAGAATGCACAGTTGTCATAAGAACATATTTTAGCAACTTTACGATTCAAACATTTTATACATAGAAATTAAATATTAACTTTCTAAACACTTGAACTAGATTTTTTGGTACTATCTTGTGTTTTATTTTCAGGAAAGCGATTGTGACCACATCGATTTGAACCAGAATCTACAAAAGCACAACCTATCTAACCTTTCTTCCTCTAAGAACCAAACCAAATAACTGGGAGTTTCTCACTCACAGAAAACAAAGATGTTAATAAAATAATGAGTGAGAGGTTAATGTCAATTCAGATTTATCCAGAACAGAATCCAAGAATCGGCTACCTGATTCAGTGGCACCAGTTCCACTGCTGCCCTTAGAACTCCAACTCGATCCAACACTTACAGAGCCCTGTTGCCCAGAGCTCCCAAAACCAAAGCCCACACTTCCTGACACAGCACCAAAAACGCCATTCCCAGTTTTTACGCTGGTACCACCTGCAGAATGCACAATTGTTGTCATCAGAATACATTCCAGTAAGCTTATGATTCAAACTTTCTATACGTAGAAGTTAAATATCAACTTTCTAATTACTTGAACTAGATCTTTCTATACTATATTGTATTTTACTTCTACAAAGGCCAATGCCATCAAAATGATTTGAACCTGAAATTCCAAATCAAAATTGGGAACCAGCTTTTTTTTTCTCCAAGTCCAAATCAAATAACTGGTTGTTTCTTACTCACAGAGAAATGAAATGCTAAAAAAGTAATGAGTGAGAGGTTCAAGTAAATTTAGAATTAACCAGAAAAGAGTCCAAGATTAGACTACCTGATTCAGTGGCATCAATTCCACTCTTGCTACTAGAACTCCAACTCAATCCACCACTTCCAGAGCCCTGTTGCCCAGAGCTCCCCAAACCAAAGCCCACATTTCCTGATTCAGAACCAAAGACGTCATTCCCATTTTTTGCAGTGGTACCACCTGTAGAATGCACAATTGTTGTCATCAGAACAAATTTCAGTAAGTTTATGATTCAAACGTTTTATTCATAGAAATTAAACACCAGCTTTCTAATCACTTAAACTTGATTTTTTGGTACTATTTTGTGTTTTATTTTCAGGAAGGCCATTGTCACCAAATTGATTTAAATCAGAATCTCCAAAAGCAAAAGCAATCTACCCTTCCTTCCTCTAAGAACCCAATCAAATAACTGGGAGTTTCTCACTTGCAGAGAATAAAAATGTTAATTAAAGAATAAGTGAGAGGTTAAAGTCAATTTAGATTTAACCAGAACAGAGTCAAAGAGTCAGCTACCTGATTCAGTGGCATCAGTTCCACTGCTGCTCCTAAAACTCCAACTCAATCCACTACTTCCAGAACTCTGTTTCCCAGAGCTCCCAAAACCAAAGCCCACACTTCCTGACTCAGCACCAAAAACACCATTCCCAGTTTTTACGCTGGTACCACCTGCAGAATGCAAAATTGTTGTCATCAGAACAAATTTCAGTAAGTTTATGATTCAAATGTGTTGTACATAGAAATTAAACATCTACTCTCTAATCACTGGAAGTAGATTTTTCTATTCTACTTTCTATTTTATTTTCATGAAGGCCAATGTCACCAAATGGATTTGAACCAGAAATTACAAAACAAAATCCGGATACACCCTTCCTTCCTCCCAGTCCTAATCAAGTAAATGGGACTTTCTCACTCCCAGAGAATAAAAATGTTAATACAATAATGAGTGAGAGGTTAACATCAATTTAGATTTAACCAGAACAGAGTCCAAGATTAGATTACCTGATTCAGTGGCATCAATTCCACTCTTGCTACTAGAACTCCAACTCAATCCACCACTTCCAGAGCTCTGTTGCCCAGAGCTCCCAAAACCAAAGCTCACACTTCCTCCTGACTCAGCACCAAAAATGCCATTCCCAGTTTTTACGCTGGTACT
>NW_006206824.1:5210-11119 GCF_000334495.1 Tupaia belangeri chinensis
GCCAAATCAAATAACTGGTTGTTTCTTACTCACAGAGAAATGAAATGCTAAAAAAGTAATGAGTGAGAGGTTCAAGTAAATTTAGAATTAACCAGAAAAGAGTCCAAGATTAGACTACCTGATTCAGTGGCATCAATTCCACTCTTGCTACTAGAACTCCAACTCAATCCACCACTTCCAGAGCTCTGTTGCCCAGAGCTCCCCAAACCAAAGCCCACATTTCCTGATTCAGAACCAAAGACGTCATTCCCATTTTTTGCAGTGGTACCACCTGTAGAATGCACAATTGTTGTCATCAGAACAAATTTCAGTAAGTTTATGATTCAAACGTTTTATTCATAGAAATTAAACACCAGCTTTCTAATCACTTAAACTTGATTTTTTGGTACTATTTTGTGTTTTATTTTCAGGAAGGCCATTGTCACCAAATTGATTTAAATCAGAATCTCCAAAAGCAAAAGCAATCTACCCTTCCTTCCTCTAAGAACCCAATCAAATAACTGGGAGTTTCTCACTTGCAGAGAATAAAAATGTTAATTAAAGAATAAGTGAGAGGTTAAAGTCAATTTAGATTTAACCAGAACAGAGTCAAAGAGTCAGCTACCTGATTCAGTGGCATCAGTTCCACTGCTGCTCCTAAAACTCCAACTCAATCCACTACTTCCAGAACTCTGTTTCCCAGAGCTCCCAAAACCAAAGCCCACACTTCCTGACTCAGCACCAAAAACACCATTCCCAGTTTTTACGCTGGTACCACCTGCAGAATGCAAAATTGTTGTCATCAGAACAAATTTCAGTAAGTTTATGATTCAAATGTGTTGTACATAGAAATTAAACATCTACTCTCTAATCACTGGAAGTAGATTTTTCTATTCTACTTTCTATTTTATTTTCATGAAGGCCAATGTCACCAAATGGATTTGAACCAGAAATTACAAAACAAAATCCGGATACACCCTTCCTTCCTCCCAGTCCTAATCAAGTAAATGGGACTTTCTCACTCCCAGAGAATAAAAATGTTAATACAATAATGAGTGAGAGGTTAACATCAATTTAGATTTAACCAGAACAGAGTCCAAGATTAGACTACCTGATTCAGTGGCATCAATTCCACTCTTGCTACTAGAACTCCAACTCAATCCACCACTTCCAGAGCTCTGTTGCCCAGAGCTCCCAAAACCAAAGCTCACACTTCCTCCTGACTCAGTACCAAAAATGCCATTCCCAGTTTTTACGCTGGTACTACCTGCAGAATGCACAATTGTCATAAGAACATATTTCAGCAAGTTTATAATTCAAACATTTTGTACATAGAATTTAAATATCAACTTTCTAATAACTTGAACTAGATTTTTCTATACCATTTGTATTTTATATTATAAAAGGCCATTGTCATCACATTGATTTGAACCAGAATCTACAAAAGCAAAAGCAATCTAATTATCAAATCAAATAACTTCCTTCTTCTAACTATCAAATCAAATATCTGGGAGTTTCTTACTCACAGATAATAAAAATGTTAATACAAGAATGAGGGAGAGGTTAAAGTCAATTTAGATTTAACCAGAACAGAGTCCAAGAGTCGGCTACCTGATTCAGTGGCATCAGTTCCACTGGTGCTCCTAAAACTCCAACTCGATCTAACACTTCCAGAGCCCTGTTGCCCAGAGCTCCCAAAACCAAAGCCCACACTTCTCGAGACACCATCATAGAGTTTATCTCCTTTTATTGCACTTGTATCACCTACAAAATGTAAAATAATTGTCATTTGAACATATTAAGTTTATGATTCAAGCTTTGCATTTATAGAAATTAAATATCATTATCTGAATTACAGGAACTAGATTCCATAGTAACTTTTAACCCTTTTTCATTAAAGCCTTTGTCACCAAGTCTATTTGAACCAGAAATTGCAAAACCAAATCCAGATCCACCCTTCCTTTCTCCAAGTTCAAAATCTAATAACTGGGAATTTCCCACTCATAGATAAACTAAATGTTAATGAAATAATGGATGAGGAGTTAATATCAACTGGGATTTCACCAGAATAGCGTCTAAGAGTAGGCTACCTGACCTGGTGGCATCAGCTCCACTGTTGCTCCTAAACTCCAACTAGACCCACCATTTCCTGAGCCTTTTAGATCCAATTTTCCAAAATGAAAGCCCACATTTTCTGATAAATGACCAAGAATTTTATCTCCACTTATTGCAGTGGTATCATCTATAGAATGCAAAATGGTTGTCATCAGAATATATTTCAGTAAGTTTATGATTCAAACTTTTTTCCATAGAATTAAATATTAACTTTCTAACCACTTGAATTAGATGTTTCTATACTACTTTATATTCTATTATACTAAGGCCACGGTCACCAAATTGATTTGAACCAGAATTCCAAAAGTCCATGCATCCACCCTTCCTTCCTTCCTCCAAGTCCAAAACAAACAAACAAACAAAAAACAAAACAAGCAAACAAAAAACCCTGGGAATTTTCCACTTGCAGAGAAATAAAATGTTACTAAAATAATGAATGAGAATATCAATTGAGATTTCACTAGAATAGAGTCTAAACATAGACTCCCTGATCCAGTGGCATCAGCTCCACTGCTGTTTCTAATACTCTAACTAGCTCCACCACTTCCAGAGCCCTGTTACCCAGAGGTCCCAAAACCAAAGCCCAAACTTCCTGATACATCACCAAAAACTTTATCCCCACTATTTGCCCTGGTATCACCTGCAGGATGCAAAATCATTGTCATCAGAACACATTTCAGTAAGTTTATGATTCAAACTTTTTATACATAGAAATGAAATATTAACTTTGCAACCACTGAGACACCATTAAAAACTTATCTCCTTTTTTTCACTGGTATTCCTAAAGAATGTAAAATAGTTGTCATCCAAACATACTAAGTTTATGATTCAAGCTGTGTATGCATAGAAATTCAAAATCAACATCTGAATCACTAGAACTAGATTCTATTGTAACTTTTATTCCATTTTTATTAAGGCCATTGTCATCGAGTCCATGTGAACCAAAAATTTCAAAACCAACTTCAGTTCCACCCTTCTTTCCTCCAAGTTCAAAATCAAATAACTGGGAGTTTCCCTCTGGCAGAGAAATACAATGCTATTAAAATAATGGATGAGAAGTTAAAATCAGATTTCACCAAAACAAAGTCCAAGAGTCCAAGATTAGGTTCCCTGATCCACTGGCATCAGCTCTACTTCTATTATCATTCCAGATAGATCCACCACTTTCAGAGCCCTTTTGTCCAGAGTTCCCAAAACCCAAGCCCACGCTTTTGGAGACACCACTGAAACATTCATCTGCATTTTTTACATTGGTCTCACCTGCAGAATGCAAAATGACTACCATCTGAACATAGTCCAGTAAATTTTGCTTGAAATATTTTATGCATAGAAATTAAATATCAACTTAATTGCTAGAACTAGATTTTCTAGTACTTTGTATTCCATTTTGTGCTAAGATCATTATCATCAAATTGATTTGAACCAGAATCCCAAAATCAAATGCACTCTGATCTTGTTTCCTCAAAGCTTAAACTCAAGACTCAGCCCTCCAACTAACTGAAAACTATCAGAAATTCCAAAACTAAATTTAGTTCCACCCCTCCTTTCTCCAAGTCCAGAATCAAATAACTGAGTTTCCCACTGGCAGAGAAATAAAATGTGAATTAAATAATGTATGAAAAGGTAAAGTCCATTGGGATTTCGCCAGAACAGAGTCCAAGATTAGGCTATCTGATCCAGGGGCATCAGCTCTACTGCCACTTCTAAAACTCCAACTAGATCTAGAATTCCAGAGCTCTTTTGTCCAAATGTTCCTAAATTAAAGTCTATACTTCCTGAGACACCATAGAAAAGCTTATCTCCTTTTATTCAAAAACAAAATAATGAATATTTGAAGCTGAGTTGGCTATCTCAGGAGCAGAACCTGGTCATAATACTAAGCTACTAGCATCAAATCTGTGGCCTTTGAATCCAGTCCCAACAGATATACTACCACTTAATTCTTTTCCTCCCATGTTGTTGATCCCAAATTCCTGTTGACCAAAAGCCCATAAATTGAATCTCAGATTTCTAGAGTTACTATCAACAAATTCATTTACACTTTTCAAACTGGTATCACCTACAGAATATACAAACATTTTATTATTCAGAAATTTTTATATATGAAAATAAATATTAATACCTAGATTACCGGAAATGGATCCTCCAGAACTACCCACTTGATATCTTTCAACTGTTTTGCTACTAAGATCACTGTCACCAAATGTATTTGAACCAGATAATCCAAAATCAGACGCATCAGCACCCTTCCTTGTTCCAAGTTCCGAACCTGAAGACCCAGTTCCAACTAATGGAAAAAGCAAAATGTTATAAAAAATTAATCTTAGTTATTGAATTTGTTTGTTAAATAACAATAAAAGGAAAGTGGTTTTAGCCAGTTAATTCATTAATTTAATTTTTTAAGAAAATAGTTTTCCTTAGGATACCTGAGCTATGGCACCAGATTCAAAGACTATGGTTTCACCTGCAACAGATCTATTGCTGCTAATCTCTCTTTTATCTGCTACACTGATTTCTGATCCCTTTGGACTAGATGTCCCCAAACCAAATCCCAGACCTGCAGAACCACTGATGCTAAATTCCAACCCCATTTTTTGTGTTGATACTATCTGCTGAAAATAACAAACATATGCACACACTCACAAAGCAGTGTCACCAAGGAATACAAAAGGTATCTTATGATTCTTTACTTTTAATGAACAAAATCTAAATAGCAACCTAGATCACTGGAATGTGATTGTCCAGTACTCCCTATTACATTTTTCACCAAACCTTTCGGTTCAAGACCACTGACATCAACTGCCCATGAGTCAGGATTACCAAAACAGATTCCAGTTCACCTTTCTTTATACCACCAATTCCAAAGGCAAAAGGCAAAATGCTTCCACTAAATGGGAAATTCAAATACAAACAGGAGCAATAAACAAAGAAAAAAGTTTATTTTTAGTTTTTATTCAGAGTGTCTGGGTCAGAATCCCTGCACCACTAGCAGAAGAGCCACGGCCAATAAAGATGCCACCAGCAAACTCCATGCTGTTCATGTTTCCACTAAGGTACACATCTTCCCAACATAAATCACTCCAACATACTTCATAGTTCCTCACTTCTTTTAATTTCGGAAAGTAAAATTATATTTACCCATACTGCTGTAAATTTTTTCTGGCATTCCTTACTAAGAAAACTATCAAAAGTTCAAATATAAGTGATAGAGTTTTTAAAAAGTTAGCATTATAAATGTCATACAGAAACATAAGCCCCCAATTTTTCTTTCCAGGAGACAAAACTGGGAAACAAGACAGACAAATGGTTTTCCCAGCATCCATAGCAGGAGAGCAGGAAAACCTAGGGGGGTAGAAATTAGGTAGCTTCCTCCCAGATTCAAACTCTTTCAAGAAAAGCCTTAAATCTGTTCACTTCTTTGCTAAAGCAATTAAATTGCTGATTTCAGTTGAAGATAACACAGATTTTTTAATATATATATTTTATATATAATATATGTATATATACATAAATATATACGTGTGTGTGTGTATGTGTGTGTGGGATACATTTAAAAATATTAATATATACAGTAAAAACAAAAGTCACAAATATGATGGATCATAGGCCCAGTGTGATAGCATGCTTCACTAATTAATCAATTTTTTTTCTGTCTACATCAGAAACTGAAAAACAGCTTAGAATACCTATTTCTCTGAGAGCAGAATCAAAGCCAGTCAGTCCCTATTTTGGCCAGGTGAATCCCTACCAATTTCTTTTGGGGTTGAAGCAGTGCCACCAAATTCTATACCACCAGAGATGCTGTTGGCAATACC
>NW_006206824.1:11130-27832 GCF_000334495.1 Tupaia belangeri chinensis
TGCTGAACTGGTTTGAGCTGCCATACAAAATAACATTGTTATCAGAGAAGAATTGTTTTCATTCACAGAGTATAGAAATTAACCATTTACACTGTGCGAATAAAGTCTACATTCTATCAGTAGTTTCTGATGTATTCCTTTACCTCTGCAGCTCTCCGAATAATTCAACCCAGTGGAATCAGGTGTGCATATGACATCTGATTTACCATGAGGTTTGAGAAATCCCATCCTAAAAGTCCATTGGGTCCATTTTTTTTCATTGTTTTCTTTTTGTTTACCATAGGGCATGTGCATTGACCAGAGACAGAGAGACAGAGAAAGAGAAAGGGAAAGTGAGAAATCATCCCCCCAGGGGGACAGGGGTTGTTACTGGCCATACCACAATCCCTGGTCCTCCATTTTCCTCTTGGAATTTTGGGCACACCCACACATATGCCCCACATGACTTTCAAGCCACTGGGTTTGGGACTTGAACTGCAATCAACCATGTGGAAATCTGGTACCTTAGCCAGCATGCCACCTGTTGGCCCCAAGGATTGGGACCATTTAAGATAATTATCTACTCTGTTCTATAGGACACAAGAAAATGATCAACACCTTAGTACTGTAAGTGATAGTAGATATAGCTTCCTTAGCTCTATAGTCATAATCAGTTTGTCAATACCAAATCAAATGACTGACAGATGAGAATTTTTTGTGTTCTTCTAAAAACTGTGTCAGCCACATTTCTAAACCTATAGCTGTCCCCTCTTTTCAGCTCTCACCACACAGATTTGAATATTAGATTTTAATATAAAATGTTGAAGTTACTTGGTTCACTGGACCTCCATTTCTCCCACTTTTTTAGAAGTACAAACTACTGAGATTTCAGGTATAAAACAAGTAAAGTCAAAGTCTATATAGACCAGTAAGGAAAATGAGTTGAACCATGCCTCACCAAAAGAAGTTTGTTTTCTCACAAATAAAATAAAATTGCAGGCCGAAAACTGTTTAAAAACTATATTTTATAATAGTATTCTGCAAGTTGAGCGCACAACTTAGAGAGACTCTTGGTATTAAAAATTATTGTGGAGGGACCAGCAGATGGCATCGTGGTTAAGGGCGCTGGACTCCCACATGGCCAACTGCAGTTTGAGTCCAAGATCCAGCAGCCTGCTTTCTTGCTTTCTCTCTCTCTCTCCCCTACCAAATTGAAAATACATAAATAAAGTTAAATACAATAATTCTTTTAAAAAACTTGAATTGTGGAACCAGTCAGAATGGCTGGATCCTGCATGGCCGACTGCATGGTTTGAGTCTTGGACTCAGGGGCTTAAAACACACTCTGAGTGTACATGTGTGATTGCCCAAATTCCTGAGAGGGGAAATGGAGGAGAGAAAATTGTGGTGTAGCCATCTCCCATGGGGGGAGGGGGGTTCTTTGTTGCTTTCTCTCTTCTCTCTGACAAGCACGTTTAATTTTCCTCTGGCAAATTTTTTTAAAAAATGAATTGTGACTTGTGATTGGATATAGAAATATGATTGAAGAGATCTACACTACATTTGTGTCCACGGTAAATTTAAAAATACTAATGTATACAGAAAAAGAAAAGGTACAAAAGTGATGGTTCATAGGCCCCGTGTGATAGCATGCCTGGTAGATGTTGCTGCTCAGCAGGCATGGGAAATGCCCACATGAGAGTACAAGGTTTGACGTCTGACCCACCCTAAAAGTCAGGCTCAATGGTGCATGCCTATAGTCTCAGCTACTCGGCAGACTGAGGCCGGAGAATATCTGCATAGCAAGACCCTGTCTTAAAAAATACACGTCAGGACCATAGTTAGTGTAATGGCTATGTCACTGAACTCCCATGGAGTCGACTGCAGTTTGAGTCCCGGACCCAGTGACTTAAACTCACACCAGGCATGTGTACATGTATGCCCAAGATCCCGAGAGGAGAATGGAGAAGGGACTGCAGTGTGGCCATGCCCTCGGGGAGGGGGGGAATGATTTCTCGCTTTCTGTCTCTCTGTTTTTCTGGTGAGCGCACATGCCCTATACCAAAAACCTCTCCCCCCCAAAAAAAGAAATAACAATACACATGTCTGGGACCAGCAGATGGTGTAGCAGTATCATCACTGGATTCCCTATGGCCAACCGTGGTTCAAGTCCTGACCCAGTGGCTTAAAAATCACACCAGACACATGTACATACATGCCCAGGATCCTGGGAGGAGAATGCATTGTGGCCATTCTCCCAAAGGGTGATTTCTCACTTTTCCTCTCACTGTGGCTCTCTCTTTCTCTCTCTGGCAAGTACGCACGCCTTAAGGCAAAAATCTCTGAAAAATAAAAAAATACATGACTGATTATCATGCAAGTGCTACCAGTAGTGGTTAAGGTAGCTGGATCCCACGTGGCCAACTGTGCAGGCTGTCTTGGACCCAGTCGCTTGAGAAACACAGTGTGTGTGTGTGTGTGTGTGTGTGTGTGTGTGTGTGTGTCCATGTCTAAATTTCCAAAAGGAAAGAGAAATGGAGGAGAAGGGATTGCAGCATGTCCATGTCCCATAGGGGGTGCCTTCTTACTTTCTCTCCAGTAAGCACATACCTTCTGACAAATTAAATAATAATAATCCATGTAGAAACACAGCATGAAAAAATTTTAAGTCATCAGAAAAAAAAAAAGTAATGCAAATATCTTGGCTAAAATTTTCCAAAGACAGAATTCATCATCTTTATTGGCACTGAAATTAGTGCCTTTAGAGTTTCCAGTACTACAGTATCATGTACTGCAAATAGAACAGATTCAGATTGTTTCAAACGAAAAAGAAAATAGCACTTCCTTCCTCAATAAGCATTTTTTTTTCCTCTAGTAGTACCTGAAGTAGAGGTGTCTTCTAACTCTAAACTTTCAGTATCCCGACGTACTCTGGAATTTTCTTTAGTCTCTCCTGAAGTACCATGTCCAAAGTCGGATGAATCAACAAGAGATCTCTTTCTTCTGTGTGAATTACTGGAGGACAAACTACTGAACAAAAAGCCACCTAATGCAAATAATAGATGTTATTTGAAACATAGACATTATGTTCTTTTGTCCCCACCCTAGGAAGAATAATTGTTGAATCAGACAGATGAACATAAGTAAGGTATATGGAAGGGAAATTATTTTTAAATAATAGGACAAATGCATTATGTTGTCTGAAATCAGTAAAAGTATCAAAGTGTGTATCAAAAACAATGAAGTCCTAAAGTGGCCTATGGATCCTTTTCTCAGATACATGAGTTTCTATCTCCATGAAGAATAAAGACTGGAGGAAAACATTCCCCTTGAATTTTTCAGTTTTATGTTGGCTAGTTGAGTGGTTGGTTGAGGTTTACTTGCTTGGCCTTTTTAGCCATCCAACATAAATTTACCATTTAATTTAACTCTAGAGGCCCTCTACAGATCGTTCTAAATAATATCTAGAACTGAAAGTTTGCCTGACAGACAAAAGAATAAATTTAATTCCTCAGGATTTCCAAGGATTTTTCAGAGAATTATAGAATTCCAGATATTCCCTCAAATCACTCTAATTTCTTGAATAGAAGCTTAAAATAAGATGCTGAAGACTCATATGCCCCCATTATTTTAACTAACAACCAGCTTTTGTATACTTTGAAGTACAGAAGCTCTTGCTATGTCATTGTGACAGAAGTTATTGATTTTCCATAGCTTATTTTTCATTTTGGTAATGAAACAAAGGAAAAAATAGATAGTGATATTCGATCACCAAAAGTCCAATAAAGCTTGTGGACTAGGACTGATTTTAATTATAATATATTATAAGGGGATTAATTTTGGAAAACAAAACAAAAGCATGATCTGTTGATGAAAATATAGAGAAGTAAAACCTTAAATCTCTATACACATTTATATTTGTCTTTTAGAAAAGCAAATAACCAGGGCAATTTTACATGTTTAATTTCACCATCTTTATAAATATTGATTGGATATCTAAATGTTTGGCCCAAAACAAAAGTAAGGCATGTTCATTTGTATAATAAGAGATTTTATGTTTTAAATGCTGTTAAGCATTTTTTGCAAGGGAAGATATATATATTCCCTCAAAAAAAAGACAAAAAAACCACAACCACCTCATTACATTTGAGTATAAGCAGTGTAAAAAAAGAAATGATAATAATTTACCTGATCTTTCTGCTACTTTACCATCTGAAGAAAGAAAAAAGAGAATTGCTCTTATTAGTAGCTTCTCTAAATGGTAAATTTGCTAGTTGGAAGAGAATCTTGATTAGAGCCATTTCCTTGTGGTTAGAAGGTATTCCCAAGAGTTCACTGAATTCAGTACCAAACATGAATATAGTAATTAGCCACTGGCCATGATGTGCATGAGGTCTTCAGAAAGCTCAAGGAAAATACGTATCATGAAAAAACTATGAATGGATTTCAAAACTTTTTATGCCCGCAGATAAACTCATGCTTTAATTGCACTTCTTCACAAACTTAGTGAGGTACCCTCATAGTGATATCCCTCCAGAACACCCTAATAAAGGAGAATGACTGGGCAATCTGGAGCACAGCCAAGTGAATGAATTAAAACACAGCAAAATTCTTGGATGACAGAAAAGACGTTTCAAAGAGTTATTATTCTATGGGCAAAATGCAGATATTTTATTTATATGATATTTTTGTGTGACCAAAATACTGGGTAAACTGAATATAGTTAATCTAAATCAAATGCCTATAATTTCCACTGTATAGCTAGATACCAAAATGTATATACACACAACTTACCAATTATTTAAAAGTTATTGTGAATCAAGGTAAATGTTCTTCATATTTTAAATAAATGGCATGTAAGTTTCTAAGCTTGCCAAGCTATTATAAATATAATTAAGTAGAAAACAATAAAAATGAATACTTTACAGCAAAAGCTAAAATTACATGCAACACACTTACTTAAAGTTTCAAAATATTTTTATCATGCATATCAAAGCATTGGCCTTCAAAATATTTTCTCAATAGCTATGTGAAATAACAACAGCAGCACAGTTTTGCATGGAGTTGCTTGTTGGTTACATATTCAAAATACCACAAGGAAATTTTAGGTAGTATTTTTATTTGGAAACTTGAAGGATCACCATTTTTAATGCTTCTCTACCCTCTATAAGCTTCACATATTTTCTACACCCCAAATGACTACATTATTCAAAAAAATAGTGAAAGCATATGGCCTGATACTGAGATAAACTTTTAGAAGTTGTAACTGTTCTAGAGAATCCAGGACTTCCGGTCAGCAAAGCTATGTCAGTTACAGAAATATAAATCAAGACAAACAGCAGAGTCAGTTACAGGATTAAGGGTTTCCCATGTGTTCTCTTAAATTGTGTGTAACTGCACACACATTCTTAGCCAAGGCTAAGATGAAGTAGTTTACAGATATGGTTTGGTGACACAATGTAAATGTTTCTAAAGAAAAATTTCAGCAACATTCTGCATTTGGATTAAATATCTGAAAAATTCTCACTATCTGAAATGGAGGTTGCAGTCAAAAAATTATCACCAAATCCTCTTGCAGAGGATTTCAGAAATGTCACCAAGCTCATGCATGAATTCTTGATGATTCACTTTACCCATCAGGAAAAAAATTCCTCAGGGCCTTACTGAGAGTGCACAATCTCAGCACAGGTGCAAGGCGAGTGAGTTTGATGGTGTTCTCATTCTAAGAGACTGAAAGCAGCAAGTTAGAATCAGAAACGGGAGCTAAAAGCAGACACAATGATCAGTTCTATGCACAGGCATAGAACTGATGTTGAACAGAAGTGAGGAAACAGAAAGGCAAATCAAAAGCAGACACAAAAACTCCAAAACCTTCTCTAGATTAAGGACAAACTGTTCTATACCAGTCAATAGATCCCACGGGCATCCTTGTACAGTACACAGCATGATCATTGACATTTATTTTGATGTTCTCAAGACAAGCTTAAATTATGTTGAAAAGCTCATTGCCTTCTTGGGTAAAAAGATAGGGTATTTGTGGTTCATTTCAGAACATTTACTTTGTAAAGAATTTGGTTACACTCATGTAGAAAATCTTTGTATGCAAAATAAATCTTGTATCTACAATCTCACATTATGTTATTAATTTACAACAGATGTATACGGCGTACCTGCTCCATAGCAGCCGCAGTTTGGGGCATTACAAATACAAAGTGAACAGCACAGACCAGACTTTCTTGGAAAGGTTTACAATCATGTACAACAAATAAAGGAGTCATGGCAGTTCATTCACAAAATTAGATGTGTATGAAACACTTCGATTTTGTGTGCTCCAAAAGCAGGCTCCGAATACACACTGATATTTCAAAATAAAGATTAATTACTGAAAGATACTGACCTGGTTTTTGTTTGTAAAATCGTGCTTCCCCATCTATTAATAAAAAAGTAATAATGAGTTATAAAGTGTTTTTTTAATCTACCTTAAAATTCAATGTAAGAAATCACTTTCATTTCTTATAACTATGATATATTAAAACTAATTTATTATTTTAGAACTTTTTTATTTAATAAAACTCATCTCTCTGATCTAGGCAATGATTTATTTACCAACATGATTAAAATAAAGATTTTTCAGAGTCAATCAGCCTTAGAAATATATATATAGTCAAATAAATTACATTCACAAATTAATATTAACCAATACACTACATTAAATCTTTTTCTCACTATTTCAGGTGTTGATCTGGAATTTATTTCTGATTTCAAATTTTACTTTTCCTATATGTTTTCTGGGTACTGAGTTCATAGCAGCAAAATTGACAGAAAAAGGGAAAAGGAAAAACTGAAAAGACAATCAATTGTATGGCTATTAATCTAATGAGAATATAGAATAATCTGGGAAAAAGGCAGAAAATGGCTAGCGATTGCTGCCAAATCTACTTCTAATGACTGATATTTTTCCACTTAGCCAGGGCACTCTTTTTTCTTTCTTTCTTTTTACACAATGATAGTTGGTTAAACAACACAAAGCTTCTAATTGTATGGATGCTGCCTAAGTCTCTGCATTCTGCAGCTTTCAGGCCCCTATAACCTACTGAGAATGAGAGGAGTCTGTGTTTGAAACCTGAACCTCATTGACTATGAACAACAAAAAGTCATTTCAATTAGGGTACTTGTAATTTCTGCAAAGAGTAGTTTTTTTAAGTATGTTCATATTTCCCACCATGGCCTCATAAACATATACATAAACTCATTTTGTTGATAAATTGATAATCTATGGAAAGCCCATTGAAATGCTCCTGATCATTTCCCAGAACTACTTTTGATACCCAGGTATTTACTCCAACATTACCCAATTTTAAGGTGAATGTAATATGCTTAAATAAATACCTGTGTTGTGACATGATGTCATTTAGTAATTGCCCTGAAAATAGTATGTCCATGCTCTATTGCTTAAGAAATATACATGCTTATATAAAATAGGAAAAAAAGATTATTTATATTTTTTCTTTTTAAATTTATTTTACATTTATTCATTGTATTTCATTACAGCATACAAAATGAATTTTCTCATCCAGAATACACTGACTATTGACCCAGTCAAAGATATTACCATACCTATTATCTTCAACAGATAATTTTCTATTTTGTGGTTCTTAACTGTTTTACTTCATTCTTTTCTCTTTTGATTATTTATATTTTATACTATGTAGAAGCAAAGCATATAGTAAAATGGTACATACAATTACAAAAGTTACCATAACCAGAAATAATCTTTCTCTTATGGTTCATCAATTTCCTAGGTAGTTGGGTTATTAATAGAACTTTTTTCCCCTTAATCACAAAAAAGAAAATGGTTCTCTGTATTCTGACTTCTTAAAGAAAAGTAAAAGATGTGCCTTGTGTCCTACTCCCCAAATTATAAAACAGATTAGAAACAAACTTAGAACAGATCTGTTTGAAGACTTCTTCCCCTTTGTCTGAATAATGTTATTTCTGTTTCTGCCTTTTTAGAGACTAAGCTAAAGGGAAAGAAATAAATTGTTTCTAAAGAATTTTTTCAATTTTGTGCGATTCTTAATTTTAATAGAATTAATGATGTCTTCTCTTTTAATAAATTTGGCATTAACTGGTTGACTTGCTGAAATATCTGGGAAAGTTATTAGTTTAAGCAATGTTTTCTCTATGACATTATCTTTTGATAATGAATCAATCATTTAATTGGTGATGCTTTCATGATTTGAGAAAACTAAGATTATCAGTGTGGGTCTTTATTCTTAATACAGACGTGAGTTCAAGATAGAGTCAACAAAGGATAAATTATGATAAAAATGGGTAATAAATAATATTATATATGTATCTTGTGTAACCAGCTTCACTACTATTTCTAAGCAGATATGTTGGAAAATCACCTAAAAGTAGGCTTGTTAGAGCTTAATTGATACTTCAGTTCATAGGAAGATGAAAATCCAGGTTTTTTAAAATATATTATCCTACTCTGAAGTATAAGAAAGATTTCCCAAGGGGGAAAAATGTTTGAAGTAGAAAACACTAAACATTTCAGCAACTATATATTGTACATTAGTCCATCACACTTGAAAGATTCTTTAAATTAGCTCCTTACCGTTGCAGAAGACACAAAGCACCACAACCAAACACAAAAGAATTAACTTCATGGTGGGGATTTGGGACCTAGAAACAGACACCAGTCATGCTGGAGAACCAGGCCCACAAGGGCCCCTCTAACTTGAATTTTTATACCCACTCATTCCACTGTCTGTCGTCATGAGCTAGGTGTGGTAGACTTGGTGATGAGAGAGCAAAGGCAAATATCATAGCTTGCCAGAGATGAAATCCGTCTCAAGTCAATTTAGTGCCTTATTTCTGTGACATCTTCAATCCTGGACCAATTCCAGCTCATGCCAAACACAGACCATGGCTTCTTGCCGCCCTGTGCAAACAGCAAAGTCAGGAACTAAAAGCCTCAGGATTAAAAACCAAATATGCTGATGATCTACATGTACTGTATCCTATTAATCATTGCAGAAGTCTTAATACCTCAAGAAACTCAAACACTGTGATTAAATATTGTAATTGTCTCTCCCTTAACAACAAAATGTATGCTAAACATTAACCTACCTTGAAACAAAGAACTCTCTGCTTACCAATATGTTAGTAGGTACTTCCTTAGAGAAATGTCTAACTATTACATAGGTATGGTATAGACCCATTAAGACATAAAAGTGCACCATGGCTACAGCAATAGCTTTATTATTCAAAAGGATAGTTAATATTTAACGATATATTTTTTTTACCATGATCTCTATAGTCAGACATATAAATCAGTAGAAAATATATTAAAATGAGAACATCAGAAGAGGAATGTTTTAGGACAAAATCAAATGAAATAGAAAAATACCTTTCATGAATTACATATCACAATACTTGGAAATAGAAGTTAAGTTAGGAGGGGAGAAGATCTGGTCTGTGCTAGGCAGATAGAGAAGACTGACAACCAGAGGAAGCTTTGACGCTTGTCAGATGGACCAGCCTTAATGATGTCACTTGCTCCTCTGCCCCCAGATGCTACTAAGAAAATATTTCAGTAGCTAAAAGGAAAACAGTTCTTAGTTTATTCTCCCTAGAAAAGCGAAAGAAAGAAAGAAAGAAAGAAAGAAAGAAAGAAAGAAAGAAAGAAAGAAAGAAAGAAAGAAAGAAAGAAGAAAGCGAGAGAGAGAGAGGGAGGAAGGAAGGAAGGAAGGAAGGAAGGAAGGAAGGAAGGAAGGAAGGAAGGAAGGAAGGAGATAGTGTATTAGTTACATCACTGGACTCCCACATAGCTGACCATGATCTGAATTCCAGACTTGGTGACTTAAAACTCACACAAGGCACGTGTGCTTGCATGCCCAAAATTCCGGGAAGAAAGTGGAGAAGAGATTGCAGTGTGGCCATCTCCCCAGTGAGTGAGTGTTCACTTTCTGTCTCTCTCCAGCAAACACATGCACACTATGGAAAAAAACAAAAAAACAAAAAAACTCTCTGTCTAAAAAAAAGAGAGAGAAAACCTTAATTCTGACTTTAGAACAAATCTATAACACAATCTCTTCTCAACACCTCTACTGCTACTACTCTGATTCCCTCCATTCATTTCACCATCACCACTCACCTAAATTACCCAATGGACTCTGTGCTTATATACATACCCAATATGGACTAATCTTAGAGAATTAGACAGAATGGGTCTGTACAAACTGATGTGAATAGTGAATCTTCTACTCAAACTCTGCATGGAGCCCCATTTCCTTGATATTAAGGCTTAATATCACTTATATCACCTATAAGGCTTTACTTCATCAAACCCCGCTGCAGTCTCACCTCCTACTGCTTACTTCTACTTTCTCTTCTCCAATCCACCCTACTTTTGGAGCCCACAGACTCAATCCCTCCTTAGAATCACACTCACAGTACCACCTTTGTAGGCTGTTTCTGTATTCTGAAATACTCTCTCCTTAGATACCTACAGAATATGCTCTCTACTGCATTACAACTCCAGTTTTAATGATACATTTTGCAAATAGCTAGTATCCACTTCTACATGATGTAATTACTTCTTTCTCCAAATAACTTTTTTTCAGAGTTATAATTAGACTTTAATTTTAATGAGTTAAAAACTATATGTAAAGGATTAAAAATATGGATATTTTGCAGGTCTTAAACAGATGCCCAAAAAGATGGATAGATAACATAAATTTTTGGCAATATTAATATTTTAGATAAAATTCCAAAATAGTAAAGGTCTTTTAAGTTTCTTCCAATATTTCTAAAAATTATTTTATTTAATTTTATTTATTATTTTTATTATTTAATTTGACCAGAGAGAGAGAGAGAAAGAGGGAAAGTGAGAAAGCCAGATGCCACATCCAGGACTTGAACTATATTAGGCCATATGGAAGTCCAGTGCCTTAACCACCTGCCAACCTCACTTCCAAATATTTGAACACTTTTATGTAATTGCTAATTCCACCAGACAACATTCATTTCCTTTATTTAGGCCTTTGCTTATATGTGGACCTTTTATCAATATATTATTTTAATTACAAACCTCACTCCATGCCACTCAACTGTGTGCTTTATTTTTCTCTATAGTATTCACCACTATCTATATACATTTTAACTTAATCTATTTTACATATTTAATTCTGTGTCTGTTTTTAGTACTAGAACACAAGTTCAATTATGACAGGGATCTTTGGGTATATTATTTATTGTTGAGTCCCAGTACCTAGAAAAGACCTTGGTACATGTCAAGTGCTCAATAAATACTGAATGAATGATTTAGTGAATAATATTGTTGGGTTCAAAATAGATTACACTAATTAATAAAAGCAATAATAATCATCACAAATATGTGTTACTATGGCAGTTGTTAACATTAAGAGATATAATGCACAAGCCAGTGGTTAAGTTTCTGGACTCCCACATGGCCAAGTGCAGTTTGAGTCCCAGACCTAGAGATTTGCTTTCTCACTCTCCACCACTCCCCATTAAATTAAAAAGATAATAATAAATAATATTTTTAAAATTAATTAATTTATTTTTACATTTTCCACATTTACTCTACATAAAAATAATATTAAATAAGATAATTATTTTTAAAAATAGATAATTCAAAATGCATTGACTTAGACATGCTATATTAAAACTAGGAAAATAATGATGATCAGAAAAGATTTCTACCATTTGAAACTTCTAATCCAGATTTAACTGCAGTGAATTATTACAAAGGTAAAATGTTGTACAAGTGATGTAAATAATCTTTAATTTTACCAGTTCAAAATTGAAAGCAGTGAAAAATATTCATGAAGTTCTTAGGATCTTTCCTGGAATTTTTTCACTGTAATGTTAATAAAACCAAATATAAAACCTGGATTATAGTTAAGCTAAAAGACAAAATTATAATAAAATTTCAGTATACTATATATACTATATACTAGTATACTATAAATATGTACTATACTATATATACTATACATAGTGTATATATAGTATATATAATAGGTAATTCAATATAATACAAAATGTATTGACTTAGACATGCTATATTAAATATAGATATACACTATATACAGTATATATTTTATATACACACTATATACTATATAATTATATATATACTATATATGGTATAGTGTTTATATATAGTATATATACACACACACACACGTACACACACACACACACACACACACACACACACTATAATATACTATATAAATGGGACTAGCAGTTAGCGCAATGGCTATGTCACTGGACTCCCATGTAGTTGACCATGTTTCGCGTCCCAGACCCGGTGGCTTAAAACTCACACCGGGCGCATGTGCGTGCATGCCCACGGTCCCAAGAGGAGAATGGAGGAGAAGGGATTGCAGTGTGGCCATCACCCCGGGGGGTGATTTCTCGCTTTCTATATTTACATTTGCTGCCTTTGAGATTTTTTTTTTAATTTTCATGAAGGGCCTGGTAATTCAACAATTCTGTGTGAAATTTCTTTTACTTTCTCATATTTTGAAGTATTTATGATTGATATCATTATAAGGATACACATACAAGGAGAATTCAAAAAGTACAAAAAAGCTTTTATATCCATGCATAGTTTCTTCATAAGTTGCATATTTCATGAACTATTTAAAGATCCCCCATGTTTGTGTGTGTGTGTGTGTGTGTGTGTGTGTGCAGTATTTATAATATAATACATGAATTATACTGTAAATTAAGCCAATGTCAAATATCCTTAAAAAAGAAAATAATTCTTTTTTTCCCATCAATTAGACTCTTTTTGTTCTGGAATTACTCTTCAGGTAGCTTGTTTTTACAAGGATATTAAGTACTTTAACTCTTTTGTAATAGTATATAAATTAGATAAAACCATCTAATAATATGAAAACATCTACTGCATAACTACTGTGCATGACTTAAAGGCATATCCATCAAAAAGAACAATAGCGAAATGTCTTCTCAATTTAAAAGGACATGGCTTAAGTATCTGTACACTGTCGGAGAAAAGGTCAACAGTTAAAAGAACAATAGCATCAGTATGGGCAAGATAGTTTGTTTTTATAACAACACTTGTGCCAGAAGGAAATACAGAAAATGTTAAACAGTATCTATTTGAATTGTGGAACAAGAAGATCTCTATTTTCATAAATATTATCATCTGAAATTATACTTGAAAGTTGAGTTTCTGAAAATTACAAAACATTTGTTGTATAGAAGAGATTAAAATACAACTAAATTCTCAAAGAAATGTTGTTTAAATTGATACAATTATTTAAAGTATAAATAATGTTTAATGTTAAATATAGACAAATCATTCTTCACAGAAATTTACTACCTCCAATTTCATTTTCAAAATTTTAACATAGTTTTTCAATAGACAGAAGAAACTGACAATGTTGGACTGAACTTTAAGTGATTTTACAAGAGAGTAAACAAGAATTTTTTTTCACACTTCTAAGCAGGCTATTATACTGGTGTTGATATTTACAGCTGTCATATAAATTTCCTCAGTAAAATTTTAAGAATTTGAACACCGGCCTTCTTGTAGTACAGTCTATAGTAAGCCATATTCCTGACAAAACTCTAAATCTGTGTCTTCTCTCTTCATTTCATTGAGAACAGTTTCTAGTGCTCAATCTTAAGCCATATTTTAAAGGTCACACTCTTATTTGTCCTGCACAATTTAAGTTATTGTATCAATTCCTTCTTTCCAACTTTCCTCTTCTACTTTTTTTTTTTTTTTAAGAGATTTTGCCTCTAAGGACCATGTGCTCCTCAGAAAGACAGAGAAAGAGAGAGCAAGAAATTACTTCCTTGGGGTGGGGGGTGGCCACACTGCAATCCCTTCTTATCTATTCTCAGGATCTTGGGCACACATGCACACATGCCTAGCATGAATTCAAGCCTCCAGGTCTGCTTGAACCGTGGTCAACCATGTGGGAGTCCAGCGACATAACCATTATGCCATCTGCTAGTCCTCCTCTTCTACTTCTTAACAATCAATGCTTTCTTGCCATTTTTATTGCACTTTCTCAGTGGGACACACTCCTTTACTCCCTTCAATCAACCGTCTACTCTTTTCCACTCTATAAACTCTGTTCTGTCAGTTGTCATCACCTACAGCTTCATCAACAAATTTGTTTAACTTACTTAGCTCAGATAGATTCTCACTGAATGTTCTGCCTTTGTTTATTCCATTGATCATCTTCTAACTCCCTCTCAGTCTCTGTTCCCTCTATCCCCTCTATCTCTATTTTCCAAAGCTGTCTTTTCTCAGTGTGCTCTGTACTTGGGCTAGCTCATACTGTGCTCAATTTTAGATGATTGAGTTATGGGCTGAATTATGTGCTCCCCAGAACCTTTTTCCCTGCCCTGCAACAAAATTCATATGCTGAATGTGTAATTTCTTTTTCTCTTTTTGGAGAGGTTTTTGCTATAAGGCGTGCATAATCTCTAGAAAGATAGAGAGAGACAGGGAGACAGAAAGTAAGAAATCACCCAGCAGGGGGGATGGCCATGCTGCAATTCCTTCTCCTCCATTCTCCTCTTGGGACCTTGGGCATGCACACACACACACACCTGGTGTGAGTTTTAAGCCACCAGGTCTGGGACTCGAACTGTGGTCGACTACATGGGAGTCCAGCGACATAGTCATTACGCTAACTGCTGTTACCTGAATATGTAATTTTCAGTACCTCAGAATATAACTCTATTTGAAGAGAGGAGCTTTAAAATGGTGACTAAATTAAAATGAGGTAAGTAGGGTGATCCCCAATCTGATATAGTAGTGCTTTATAACAAGAGGAAATTAGATTATCAAAGCCCCTGCCAAACCTGGGATGTGGGAGGAGAGGCTATCTCAGTCTTCAGGACCACCAATCTGGTTCCTCTAGTTGCAGAGTTAGAAGGAACAAAGGGAAAGCAGGGTTATGTAGCCTCAGCTCAGCACCAAAGCCCCCTGCCAACTCTAGAGTGGGGAGGAGGGGTTGCTTCAGCCTTCATATTAGCATTTCTGTTCTTGTAGCTACAGAGCTAAAAGTCAAAGAAGAATATTGGCACAGAGCTAATTCACATCAAAAGGAAGCACATGTGCACACAGCTACAGACACCTACTCCAAAGAAGTAGCAAGAAGTGAATTCATTGCCAAATGTCTAAAAACCACAGCAGACCCTCAAGAAATATAGGAAAAGCTGTAAAAATTTCCCCCACAAAAGAACTTTATACCAACAATAATAAAACAAACCACAGAAATGTCAGAAAAATAATTTAGAATATATATCATAATTAAACTCAATGAGACACAGAGAAAACAAACAAGCAATTCCAGGAGATAAGAAAGCATTGCCATGACTTGAAGAAGGAATTTCCTAAAGAGATAGACACCCTGAAAAAGAATTAAACAGAAGTTAAAGAATACAGTGCAGGAAATCAAAACATCCCTCAAAAGTATTAACAGATTAGATCATGGAGAAAAAAGAATCTTTGACCTTGAAGATAAAAATTCTGACTTAATATAAGCAAGTGAGAAAAATGCACAACCACTAAAAATAAGAACAACATATGAGAAATCCTAGACACCATTAAACACCCAAGTATTCAAATAATGAGTATTGCAAAAGATGTACAGATGGGTACAGGCTTAGAAAATATTTTTCATGATATATTAGTTTAAAACTAAAACTCTAGAGAAATCTGAAACCGTGAAATACAAAATCATCAAACAGATTTAACATAACATTCTCTCCAAGGCACATCATAGCCCAACTGGTAAAATATCAAAGAGAAAGACAATATTCTGAAAATGACAAGAAAGAAGTGCGAAGTTACCTATAAAGTTTACCCATTAGACTAACATTGGACCGCTCAACTGAAACAATGCAGGGAAGGAGAAAATAGGAAGACATACTTAAAACTCTCAAAGAGAAATAATTTTGACCAAGAATACTATACTGGGCAAGATTATCCTTCAAATGGGAAGGAGAGGGACCAGCAGTTAGCGTAATGGCTATGTCGCTGGACTCCTACATAGTCGACCGCGGTTCGAGTCCCAGACCTGGTGGCGTAAACTCACGCCGGGTGCGTGTGTGTGCATGCCCAAGATCCCAAGAGGAGAATGGAGGAGAAGGGATTGCAGCATGGCTATCCCCTCTGGGGGGTGATTTCTTGCTTTCTATCTCTCTGTCTCTGTCTGTCTGTCTGGCAAGCACACGTGCCCTATAGCAAAACCTCTCCAAAAAAATAAAAGAAGAAAATGGGAAGGAGAAATAAAATCACTCCCAGATAAACAAATGCTGAAAGAATTGACCAAAAGTAGGCCAGCCCTTCAGAAAATACTTAAGAGAATACCACACCTGAAAGACTAAAGAGCAATAAATCGAAACAAGAAAACACAAAATAACTAGGGAAAAAACAAAAAAAAGAAGAAATGGTAGAAAAGTCTACATATATCAGTAATAACCTTGACTGTTAATGGATTAAATTCCTCAACTAAGACACAGATTGGTTCAATGGATGAAAAAAGCTGGAACCCTATATATGTTGCTTGCAAAAACACACCTCATTGACAAAGATATACATAGGCTGAAGGTGAAGGGCTTATTGTTTCATGTAAAAAGAAATTTTTAAAAAAATGCAGAAGTCGGCGGGGCGGCGGCGGAAGCCGCGGGG
>NW_006206824.1:29855-51608 GCF_000334495.1 Tupaia belangeri chinensis
CTGCTAACCACAAGATGGCTGCTGTGCCGCATCAACTGATGGTCAACTCTGCTTGCCAGAACCGCCTTCCTGAAACTGTATTCCATGGAGACTCACCTACAGTTGCGGAACTGCACGAGACCCACACTTGATCCAACCTTGAATGGAATCTATTTTCCCTATTGTTAAAAACTTTGGACTCGTGACCCCTCTCCCTCTACTCGCAGGTATCGCATTTTCAATGACCCCTCTGGAGGATAGCTGTCTATAGCAGAGATAGAGTAATTGGGAGAGGGGGAAAGGGCTGAGGGTCAAACATAGGATAAAAAACATATTTATATGTATGAAAGTAGAAATGGAACAGTATTGGTGACGACATGCTTGATTAAGACACTATGTAGTTTATCCTAGATGGGAAACTACACTTGGTGTGTTGTGATGATACTCAGGGAATGAGTGTTAGGCAATATAATTTAATATAAAAAAAGTAATAAGCAGGAGGAAAAAAAAATGCACATTTGATGACTGAAGAGAGTTGTATGGACACAACTGGGGTCTACTTTATAATATGTTCATTCTACTCCCTGGGGTTTATGCCTAGGATCAGATTTGGATACATGTGTAAGGATATGTCAGCTGTGCTAGCTAGTGGATATACTTAGACTAATTGAGTTCATTGGTAGAACAATTGAATGGGGGGGGGCGGAAGCCATTGAGGGCAATCATGAATGTCAGGGACAATGGAGGAGGAAGATGGGACATGGCAGAGGGTGGGGATGGGGAACCTAGGATGGCAAAACAAAAGGCAAGGTATGCAGGACACAAAAATTGGGAAATCATTTGCTGAGAACATATATGTTGATGTGCTTGATTGAGCCAATGCACAGTGTATTTTGGATGGAAAATTCATATGTGTGTTGTGATGAGAAAAAATTTATAATAAAAAACAAAGTATAAAAAAAAAAAAAGGAGGGAGAAGAGGATAAAGACAGCAGTGAACAATAGAGAGGCAGGATGTTAATGAGAAATAGATATGGTTTATTACCTGTTGATGATGACATGTATAGTATTCTCAACTGAACCGGTCTGGAAAGTATTTCATGATGGGTGAAGTCTTTTTAATAAGCAAAATGAGAAATAGTGATTGACTGTTTAAAAAAATTATAATAATAATTATTGGGAAAAGCATGGAAAAGATATTGAATGATAAAGCGGGGAGATTGATATCTCTGTATTGACTGACATGCATGGCATTCCCTTTTGAAAAAGCAATGGAAGTCAATGTAAAGTTATATGTAATCTAGTGTAATAGAAAGAAGATTATGATGATAATAAAATAAAAAAAAAACGCAAATGTAATAAAGCTGCCACTCACCATTGTTAAAAAAAAAAATGCAGAAGTCATGATATTGAAATCGAACAAAATAGACTTTAGGATAAAAAAATAAGAGACAAAGAAGGGCACTACATAGTTCTAAAAGGATTAATTCATCAAAAAGATATGACACTCATAAACACTTATGCAGCCAATGCCAGGGCACCCAAATAGGTAAAAGAAAGACTGCTATATCTAAAGAGAAATATAGACTGAAACACAATCATTGTTGGGGATTTCAATACCTACTGTCACCAACAGAAAGTTTATCTAGACAAAAATGAAGCAAAGAGACACAGGAACTAATACAATAAACCAGATGGATCTGACAGACATATACAGAGCATTCCACCCAGCAACTACAAAATACACTTTTTTCTCACTTCTACAAGCAACATTTTCAAAGATTGACTACATATGGCTCAGAACAAGTCTCTACAAATTTAAAAGTATAGAAACTATATCCAGGGTCTTCTCTGACCACAATGGAATTAAATTTGAAATTAACCACATGAAGTATAAAACAACCTGGAACTTATAAGCATCTCAAGACTAATAACTGCCTGTTTCCCCACAAGCTAATTGCACCTCCCCTAAACTACTGAGCAACCTGAAGTGAGTCAGACTTCCTGCTTTTCTAATACCTCCACATTAAGACAAACTTTGAGTCCCTTCCCTTATTAGGACATTCCTAGCATGTTGAGACTTCCCCTTCTCCAATTCACCCATAAAAAACTGTGTCCAGCTCTCAGTTGGGCCAGTTATTCAGAGTATTAACTCCTCGATACCTGCTGACATAATAAAGAATTCTCCTATCTCTCTGAGTGCTGTTTTCCGTTTCTTGGTGTCTAGTTTTCTGCAACAGAAGAACCCTTAAAAATACACAAAAACATGAAAATTAAGCAACCTATTCCTGAATGACTTTCAAGCTACTAAAGAAATTAAACGTGAAATAAAAAAAATCATTAAAACCAATTATCGTAAACAAATCGTCTCTGTAAACTTTTGGAACACAGCAAAAGTAGTCATAAGAGGAAAGTTTACAGACACTAGGGCTCACAAAAAAAAAGTAGATAGGCGGCAAATAAATAACATTGCATCTGAAGGAACTGGAAATGCAACAACAAAAAAAAGAAGAAAAGAAATAATGTAGAGTTGAATTAAATGAAAGAGAAGATAAAATAACTATACAAAAATAAACATAACAAGGAAACAAAAGCTGGCTCTTTGAGAGAATAAACAAAATTGATAAAACATTAGCTAGACTAATCATGAAAAACAGAGAAAGAAACCAGATAGATAAAATCAGTAATGAAATTGGTAATATTACAACTGATATATCAGAAATACAAAAAAAAAAAGAGAGAGAGAGAGAATACTATGAGGAACTATTTGCCAACGAACTAGAAAACCTAGATGAGATGGACAAAATTCCGAGCATGTACAAGTTACCTAGTCTGAAACAAGATGAAATAGAAAACCTGAAGAGACCAAAAAAAAAAAAAAATTATGAGATCAAATCAGTAAGAAATAGTCTTCCCAACAAAAAAGTACAGGTTCAGATGTCTTCACCTCTGAATTCTACAAAACTTTTAAAGAAGAGCTAACCCTAATTCTTCTCAAACTATTTGTAAAGATTCAAAAAGAACAAATTCTCCCAAACTCATTCACTAAAGCTTTCTTCACCTTGATACTAAAACCAGACAAGGACATTATGGAAAAAGAAAACTATAGACCAATATCCCTGATAAATACTAATAAAAAAAATTTTAAGATACTAGCAAACCAAATTCAACAACACATTAGGATGATTATTCACCATGACCAGGTAGGCTTTATCCCAGGGATACAAGCAAGGTTCAACATATACAAACGACTAAACATAAAATACAACATCCCTCCATGAGAGGCAAGACTCTCAGGAAAATGGGAGTAGAAAAGGACATTCTCAACACAATAAAAGGCATGTATGACAGACCCTTTGCTAACATAAAACTTAATGGGGAAAAGCTGAAAGCTGAAAAATAGAAAATACAAGGTTGCCCACTTTCTATGATCCTTGTAAACACAGTACTAAGAGTTTTGACCAATGCAATTAGACAAGAGAGCAAAATAAAAGGCATTCATATAGGAAAAGAAGAAGCTAAAGTGCCCTTATTTATATGATCATATATAAGTTGATATGATTATATACATAGACAATTCAAAGGAATTCTCCCAAAAATTCCTAGAAGTGATAAATGAATATAGTAAAGTAGCAGGACATAAAATCAATATACAAAAATCTACAGTATTTTGGGAACCAGCAGTTAGCGTAATGGCTATGTCGCTGGACTCCCACGTAGTCGACCGCGGTTCGTATCCCGGACCCGGTGGCTTAAAACTCATGCCGGGCGCGTGTGCGTGCGTGCCCAAGATCCCAAGAGGAGAATGGAGGAGAAGGGATGGCAGCGTGACCATCCCCCCTGGGGGGTGATTTCTCGCTTTCTGTCTCTATGTCTCTCTCTGTCTGGCGAGCGCATGCGCCCTACAGTGAAAATCTCTCAAAAAAAAAAAATCTACAGTATTTTTATACAGCAACAATGAACAGACTGAGACAGAATTGAAGAAAGCAATCCTATTTACGAAAGTCACAAAACAAATAAGATACCTAGGAATAAACCAAATCAAAGAGGTGTAAGACATCTACAAGTAAATCTATGAAAAACTGGAAAAAAAATGTAATAAAAAAATGGAAAGATGCCCCATATTCTTGGATTGTAAGAATCAATATAATTAAAATGTCAGTTCCACTCAAATTAATTTGCATATTCAATGTGATTACAATCCAATTACCTGTTATAGTCTTCCCAGAAATAGAAAAGAAAATTATAAAATCTGTCTAGAATCATAAATGACCCCATATCACCAAGGCAATACTGTCCAAAAAGAGTAAGACAGGAGGCATCTTACTACCTGACTTCAAAATATATTATGGAGCAGTGATAATCAAAACAGCATGATACTGGCACAAAAAAGACACATAGACCAATAGAATAGAATAAAGATTTCAGAAATAAACTACAATTCATATAGCCAATTGATCTTTGACAAAAGGTACAAGACAATGCAGTCAAGGAAAGAAAGTCTTCTCAACAAATGGTACTGGAGAACTGGATATCACTTGCAGAAAAATGAAAGTGGAATCCTACCTCTCACAACTCAAAGTGGATCAAAGTCTTAAACATAAACATAAAGCCTGAAACTATAAAACTACTAGTATAAAATGTAGGGGAAATTCTCAGAGACATTAGAGTAGGCAAAGCTTTCTTTTTTTTTTTTTTTGTAGTGTTCATCAGTATTTATTAAGCATTTTCTTATAAAAGACCTAGGATAAAGGTATTTTTTTTTCTATCTAGTTACATTTGTACATATGTTGACAAAAAATGTATCATACTTTGCATGTCTCACATTTTCTTAAGCTTAAAATATTTTTTCATTTTTTTATTTATTTTTAATTTTTCCACAAACATTTACTTTACATACCAAAAAATTTTAACTCAAACTCCATAATTTTTGACAGTTAATAAACAACTTTCGAAACTTAAAAATATTAAATTTTAAAGAAAATGTTCAAAATATTTCTTATAATTTTGTATAATTTTGTTTGTGACTCTATAACAACAGAAATAGAATGATTTTAAATATTTTTTGAGAAAATATTTACATGTCGACTACTCAAATTGTTGAAAAGCAAATGCCCAGCACACTAGTCACACATACACCTTCTCAATTCAGCCCTGCCCAAGTATTCTGTGATATACCATCTGCTAGCAAAGATCAGTCTTTTTTACTTACTTCAAAGTCTTTCTCGAAATAATCCTCTGATGTGGTTGCCCTTTTGCAGTCTCTACTGATTCCAATGCTGGGCTGGAAAAGTCCAGGTTATTTTGTGTTATAAATTCTTTCATATATCTTCTCTAATCCTTTCTGCCAAGCAGAACTATTTATGGGACCAGGCCATCTTTCTAAGAGCTTCTGTTGGCTTACTTGAGATCCACCTTAGTACCATAGTTTTCAATAACAATGTAGAATGTTAATTTTCAGGATTTAAATGGAAAGATTGGACCACAACAACACTACATATTCAACAGAAGAGAGTTTGAACATAAGACTGAACTGGCGAAATAGTATTTTATGACTTTTGAGTAAAACATTACTGATTTTTTTAACTATGCTTTATTTTCCCAATTTAAACAGTTTACTTTCTTTTGAGTTGTTGATAGGTTCAGCAATATGCTAAAATATTTTTCTTGTTTGTTTCCTTAAATGGAAACAAATTTTTCTTCCTTCCTGACCCCTCTGTAATTGAAAAATATTTGGGCATATTCTTATTTTGTGGCAGAAGGGTTATTTGCATAAGTTCAGTAATGTTTGTTGCATTGATTTAGAGTAGGCAAAGATTTCTTAAAATGACCCCTAAAGCATAGGTAGTAAACCCCAAAATAGACAAGTGGGATTACATCAAGCTAAGAAGCTTCCTTATAGCAAAGGAAACAAGAATTAGAATGAAAAGACAACCCTTGGAATGAGAGAAAATATTTGAAAATTATTCTTCAGACAACGGGTTGGGATCCAGAAACATTGGGAACTCAATCAAGCAGCTTGCCCATTTAAAAATAATAATAATACAATATAAAAAATGAGCCAATAGGGAACCAGCAGTTAGCGTAATAGCTATGTCGCTGGACTCCCATGTAGTCGACCGCGGTTCGCGTCTCGGACCCGGTGGCTTAAATCTCACGCCGGGCGCGTGTGCGTGCATGCCCAAGATCCTGAGAGGAGAATGGAGGAGAAGGGATTGCGGCGTGACCATCCCCCCTGGGGGGTGATTTCTCGCTTTCTGTCTCTATGTCTCTGTCTGTCTGACGACCACACACGCCCTATAGCGAAAACCTCTCCAAAAAAAAATGAGCCAATGGATTGAATAGATAACTCTCCAAAGAAGACTTATAAATGGCCAAAAGGCATTAAAAAAAAAAAAAGTTCAAAGTCCCTTGTCATAAGGTAAATGCAAATTGAAGCTACAATGGGATATCATTTTACCCCAGAATGGATAATGTCAGGACCATGCAGACAACACAAGCTGGTAAAGAGGCTGCCTCCCATGCCTAAGGCAAGGCCTGGGTTGAGAAGAAACTGTGAGCAAGGTTGGCAGTTTACGAGCCTTAACTCTCCATTTTGTTGCTGTACTGTCCAGCACTCAATTTCTCTGCCATGGGCCTTATTGCCATACCCCGGTACCCCATAAAGGCATCCCCAGCCTTACTATAACTTTTACAATAATCCTGAAGGAATGCAGATCCACTAAGGCAGCAGCTGTGAATGGGAATTATTCCCATGAGATTCACCCCACCCTCCTGGAAAATGTCAATAAAGAATGCTGCATTCACTTCTCCTACTGAGGATTACATAGATAAGCATTAGGAAGGTTTAGGTTAAAGCTACTAAATTGGTGAAACGATCTCAGTAGCTGGCAGGGGCTCAGGAACTCATCCACAAGGTGCTGTTACCCCAAAGACCATGAGCCACCTTTAATCTCAGGACAAGGGAAGATTGCCATTCCACACGCCACAGCCATTGTATAGAGCAGCATGTAGAGGGTCCCAAGTACACAGTAACCTTTAGGTCAGTCATTAAGCTGCTCACAAGACCACATTCCTTTCCCATGTAGACATTAGACTCACCCTCTTGGCTGTGGATTACCCCAGAGATAACATAGGTATTCCACTTTAGTATATATTAACCTTGTCTTTACTTAACCAGACAGGATTTATTTCTAGGCCCTTGTAACCAGCAATCTGCTGCCACCGTAGCCTGAGGCTGAAGTTCTCAAGCCGATCTGGGACTGAAGTTATCAAGCTGGCCTGGGACTGAGGTTATTAAGATTCCTGGGAGCCCTCTCATCCGAAAGACCCTTCCCAGTAATCAAAATCTAAGGAGAGAATGCACCAGGTGAATGGACTTCCTCATTCTAAGAATTATGATTGTATATACCTAAACAAAACAGACGTCATGTTTTATGATTATCGTTTCTATATTTTGAATGCTTTACCTTTTGGAGTAAAATCTTTCCCTTAATTCCCCTCACCCATCCTACTCCTGTAAAACTCCTTCAATAATAAATACGTATGTCTCCTGGCCATCAGGGCTGCAGTCTTGAGCTTACTGTGGCTGTAGCCAGCTGAGAACATGCTAAAGGGCATGAGGTCTCAGTCTGATTTTGTTCACCTGTGTCGCCTTCCTGTGTACCCACCCCGGCTGAAGCAGGGCTTCTGGCAAGATAGGATCAAAAAAATTAAGAATGACAAGTGCTGGTTAGGCTGTGGTGAAAGGGAAACCTTCTTACACTATTGTCGGGAATGTAAATTAGTATATCCTCTGTGGAAAACAATATGGAGTTTCCTCAAAAGCCTACAAATAGAACTACCATGTAACTCAGTAACCCCACTTCTTAGTATTTACACAAAGGATAAGAAAACACTCAGTTGGAAAGACACTTGTGAAAACACATCCATGCTTATTGAAGCATTATTCACAATTGCTAAAACATGGAACCAACGAAAGTGTCCAAAACCTGGTAACTGGGTTGAAAAACTGTGGCACATATATACTATAGAATATTACTCAGCTATTAAAAAATGAGATCCTATTGTTTTATTCAAAGTGGAAGAATAAAGAAGACTTAATGTTAAGTAAAATAAGTCAGACTTTGAAAGATGTACACTGCATACCCCCACTCAATGTATACCAAATAGCTGCACTCTATGGCAGAAATTCAGAGATCTGAAGATATAATAGTAGAGAGGATAAGTGTAGATACTACAGACTATAAAGGAGTAGAGTGGATATTAGAGGGTAAGTCGTAGAAGGTGAGTATGAGGTGCAAAGGGAAGAAACATTGATTATTAAACTAAAATTTAAAATTAATCTGAAAATTTTAAAAAGAGAGAAAATTAGAACATGGATAAGCACAGAGAGATGATATGAAGATATAGGCAGAAGACAGCTACAAGCCAATGAGAAAAGCCAAGAACAGTTAATCCCTCACAGTCAGCAGAAGGAACCAACCGCCAAACCCTTGAACTCAGACTTTTAGTATGTAGAACTTTGAGAAAATAAATTTCTGCCATTTAAATCCTTCAGTCTGTGATTATGGCAGCCTTGGCAAGCTAATACAGATGGCCTCTCACTTAATGAGTTACAAATCTACCTCTGATTCCACAATCTCTCATGAGTTTTAGATCAGCATTCACAATAGCCTATTAAAAATTTCCATCTGTATACCTCTGAGAAACTTATATAAATATGTCCAACATTAAATAATCATTTGCACCAAACTTGTTAATATAATATAATCTGAGTATATCTCAGTTATCAATAATTCAAGCTTAATGTTTTAGAATTGGGATCCAGTGCCTTAAGGCACATGACTGATTCAAATCCTGGACACAGCATCTTGAAAAACATACCAGGTGCATGGACATGTGTGCTCAAAATCCTGAGAAGAGAAAAGAGGACAAGGGATTATGCATAGTCATCCTCCATGGGTGCGTGGGGGTGGGGGTGGGGGGGTGATTGCTCATTTTCCCACTTGCTCTGTCTATCTCTGTCTCTCTCCAGCAAGCACACATGCCCGATGACAAAAAGGTTAATAAAAAAATTTTTTTCAGCACAATCTTGCATGTATACTCTCAATTATAATAGTAAAACCAAGTTTTACTGTTAGAAGGGGCCAGTAGGTGGCATGGTAGTAAGCCATTTTACCCTCACATGGCTGACCATGGTTTGAGTCCCAAACCCAGTGACCTGAAAATCATGCCAGACATGTGTTCGTGCTTCCCCAAAATCCCAGGAGGAGAACTGAGGAAAAGGGATTGCAGTGTGGCTATCCCCTTGGGGGCAAATTCTCAGTTTTTCCCTCACTGTCTCTGCCTTTCTCTCTCTCTGGTGAATGCATATGCTCTATGACAAAAAAAATCTTAAAAGAGAGAAAGATAAAGAAATGGAAAGGAAGGAAAGAAAAGGAAAACAAGGAATACTGCAGTAGCATTAACTGGAAAAAATGGCTTATTTTATTATCCAATTTCATTGTCATTTTCATTACTACTTATACCTATTAAACTATATGCCCTAACAGTTGGCAGGTTGGGGAAAATAAAAAATTAAAATGGAAAAAGGCTAGATGGCAGTGCAGTGTAAAACATGACGCTCTGCCTGGCTGACCCACATGGGAAGGTCTAAGTTCACATCCAGCGTCTTCCCTGAGAATGTTAGACATGAATACCTCCATTATCTGGCCAAAGCTGAGGATGGATTGAGCATGACACACATTGTTGGAAGCATCCCTCTCTTTCTGTCTCTGTCTTTCTTGCTCATGGAAGAAAGAAAAAACATAGGAAAAAAACCTAAAACTGGAGAGATTCAAAATTACAAAAATTAGGGACCAGCAGATAGCATAATGGTTACTGGACTCCCACATAGTCAACTGTGGTTAAAATTCCAGCCCCAGCAGCTTAAAACTCATGCTGGGCATGTGTGTGTGCATGTCCAAGATCCTGAGAAGAGAATGGAGAAGAAGGGAGTGTGGCATTGCCATCCTCCCTAGAGGTGATTTCTCACTTTTTGTCTCTCTCTTTCTCTTGTACCACATAGTAAAAACCTCTCTTAAAAAAAAATACAAAAATTTAAGAGTTGTTTTACTAAATATTTTCAGGACTTTTTACTTCACTCAATGAAGGTAAATTAATGTATTTCATTTTTAAATTAAGAACTATACATGAATATACATAAAACATAAATGGATAATTAAACATTTTAATATGTAACAAATACCCAGCTAATCACTAATTCAAGAAATTAATCATTTTCTAATATCCCAGTATCCCCCCACCTGTCTCTTTTTCAATCATAATTTCTTCCCCTTCTTACAAAGATAACCATTTTGATGTTTATAATAATTCTTACCTGTTTTACATTTTTACCACCTATCTGTACATTCTTACACAATATACTTCAGTTTTGATTTTCAATTCTATTTAAAAGGAAGTATACTATGTAGACTCTGTATTTTTGCTTCTTTCACCAGCATTGTGTTTGTGTGAGTTCTGTATTGTCACCTTTGTGTGTCAGTGTGGCAATGTCCTTTAATTAATCCTGACTTGGAGTCTCATGCTTCTAGCATGTACAATATTTTATTTGGGAGATTCGATAAATGTATATTTCTTTAGAGATGACATAGATTTTCTTCCTCCAGGAACCTAAACACTACTGATTAATCTACTTTGGATAAGCAATCTCCTGCTGTGTTTTGGAAACATCTGTGTTACAAATTTGGTTTGGAAACCTTTGTTGACTTCAGAGTTACAATGGCTCAGATGCCTTTATCTTCACCTTGCTATGCTCAACATGATAACACTTTTACTTTGGGCAGAGATGGGGAAAACTGTAAAAGTGTCTTATAAGTGGGATGGTTCCTATGATTATTCTAATAGTATATTTTAGTTTCTAGCTTTGAAGAGTGAATCTTTCATTCTTTTCCCCATGTTGGGTAGGTTTTTAGTTGTTTTCTGTTACATGTACACCCTAAGTCCTTGGAAATCTTATACAAATTTCACCAAAATCAACAAATGTGTTCCAAGACGTTGACTATTTACATTTTAGCTTTCTACTGTAGTTTAAGTTCAGTGCCACCTAGAGCAGAAGGACTCATTGTCTCCAGCTGCTGAGATTTTCAGCTTGTCTTCGAGTCCTCTCCTAGATACCTGTGCTGAAAGTGTTGCCATGCCCAAAGTCACCCTGCCTTCTTCAGACTTCCCACGTCCGACTGGTGTACATAGGTTAAGGCCTGGACCTCTTACCCTACCTTGGGACAACTCTAAAGGATTATGGCAGCCTCGAAGTTCTCCACAAGGTTATCAGTAACTCACCTACCTCACCCTCTACCACATCTTCCTTTCTTTCCCCCAGCCAGTACAGATAGAGAGCACTCTATAACACGCTTCCTGTACACTGATAGCTATGTCAGTGCCTGCTTACTCTTAATCCAGCCTGTGACTTTTCTTTCCATTGATTTTTATCTTACTTGCATTCTTGTTAAACGATATACTTGTTATTTTAGCCCTTTAAAATTAATGGAATTTGGACCAGCTAGGTGGTGTGGTGGTTTGAGTCCTAGCCCTAGCACCTGGAAAACTCTGCCAGGCATGTGTGCATTCAAAATCCCAGGAGGATAATGGAGAAGAAGGGACTGGGGTATGGCCATCCTACCTGGGGAGTAATTTCACTCCTCCCTCTCTGGAGCACACCTGCCCTATAGCAAATTAAAATCAACAGAAACTTCATTCATGGTTCAATTTATGGTCATTTTTTATGAATATACTTTATTTGGCTGAAAAACACATACATATATGGGAAAGTTATAAAATGCTCTTTTTATGTTCATCATATCAAAATTGTTTATTATGGTGTTAAAACTCTGTCCTCATTCATTAGTTCTTCTTTTGTGTAATTGATCTCTCATTGAGAGATGGCTATTAAAATCTCTGGTATGTCTAATCATTCTTTGTATTTTTATACTTTATGTATTTTGAAAACAAATGATTATATAAATTTAAGTGCATATTGTGCATATAAATTTAAAATAGATACATGTCCATTAGAAAATTAAAAATTATGCTTTTATCAAGTGATCATCTTTAGTTCTGGTAATGGTCTTTGCCTTAAAGTCTATTTTGTCTGATAGAGATCTTCAGGGTGCATATTTTGATAAAAATTAGGCATGCATCTCAAAATTTTTTGCATCAAAATATATTTACACTTTTTATTTTTTCACAATGTTTTAATGTCCCCTCCAATGGTTGCTCTAATTTCATTTTGTTTTTCATGTGTGTATCTGTACTTCTATTATTTTATTTGTAAGATTTATGTATTCTTAAATTTTAGATACATTTCTTATAGCAAGTATGTAGTTGGATTTTTTTATTGCCAGAGGATGCATATGCTCACCAGAAAGAGAGCAAGAGGAAGGAAGCACTCCTCAATGGAGCATGGGCAAACCACAATCCCTTTTCTTTTATTTCTCTATCCTGTCAAGATGTGCGACATGAACACACATGCCAGAGTGTGTGTTGTTTTGCTTTGTTTTGTTTTGGAGAATTTTTTGCTATAGGGCACATGCACTTGCCAGAAAGACAGAGAGAGACAGAGAGACAGAAAGACAGAAAGCAAGAAATCACCCCCCAAGGGAGATGTCTACTCTGCAAACCCTTCTCCTCCATTCTCTTCTTGGGCACACACGCACACGTGCCCAGCATGAGTTAAAACCCCCAGGTCCAGGACTCGAACTGTGATCGACTACATGGGAGTCCAGCGACATAGCCATTACACCAACTGCTGGTCCCCATGCCAGAGTGTTTTTAGGCTGATAGGTCCAGAAAGCATATAAAATTTCTTTTAGACTTGGAGATAAGGAGGCTCTGAAGAATATACTCCTCACCACTGCATGTAAGTTGTATTTTTATACTTTTCTACCCATGAGGACATAGATACAAAGAGAGATTGAGCAGCAGACCCACCATAAGAGGTGGGGGCAGACCCAGGATCCCAGAGCCCATGTTCCACACTGCTGCAGTTTCTTTCACTCTGACACACACACACACACACACACACACACACACACATACATACACATACACACATTAATCCTTTTGCCTGTGGAGACTTATAAAGGAGAATTTTCTACAAATTTTTGATACTCAGGATTCCAACTAGTGATTAAAAATGTACACTTAATATTTGTTTACATTGTCCATATAATGTGCTGTAAAAACCTCCTTCAGTGTTCAAATTATGTCATTTCCTTTCTTTGTATTTTCCTTTTACTTTTCTACTTTGAAAGCATAAAATTTATGTGAAAGAAGAATTAATGTATAGGCCAAATTATATAATAGCATTTAAAATATAAATAACTCCTTGGAAACCATTTTCTTTAATGTGAAGTCAATAATCCAAAAGGAAGAGTTTAAACATAAAATGTCAATAGTGAATGGATGAAGGGCAGCTTTTTTCTGTATCTGACACATACTAGTTGCCTTTATAGAACACCAAAGGATATAAAATAATTGAGAGCATTTCTTGAAAATGTGATTGAGTTGACTTAAAAGCTTAACATAAGGTTCATTTAGGGCATAACTACAATAACTACATATTGCTACCACTTGTGTTTACTTTTGAAATAAATATGTCAATGAAGACGTTCTACTGTATATGGCTAAAGCATATATTTATCTTTATATATTTATAGAAAGCTAAAGACACTCCAAGCTTTACTCAAGTACAGACACATGAAACTGAAATGATCTCACTTATTTTATAATTTCCTACTACAAGAAAGGCAAAACTGTCCAACCATGATCAGAAATGTGTAGAAGGTTCTGAATGTGAAATGTAATTCCCATACATAATGTGCCACAGATGTCGTGCTAGTCAATTAACATAGCTCAGATACAGTAGATATGAAACAGATAAATAGCAAAACCTCATGTTGTAGGAAGGGAAGCGTGGGCAGGGGAGCAGGGGTAAGGAGAGATTGATCATACCGTATGTGAATTATATAGAAAGATAATTCTATGCTAAGACAAAATTTCACCTCTGACCTTTCAACACAATGTTGCTCTCTTATGCCTTCCTAACCCCCTCAACAACAAAAAAGTCAGAGCAATTACACTCCCCTTCTGCTACACAAAACCTCAGTCTGCTCACTTTCTAAATGTACTAGCTGAAAATTGGCAGCTGTAGGCAATTCACTGGAGCAGAAAAAATTATTAAATGTTATCAGTCGCATGAATCTTCATCCAGCAAATTAAGCATGTCCGCAGTTAATACCTCCGATAGTGTTACACTGTGTTTATTTCAGTAATTGCAGACCAAATAACTGATAAATCTTTGCAACTACCATTTTCATTTTGATATAAGGAAATCCTTGCTGTTGCATGCAATTTAGATGAGGGTAGTACAGAAAAGTGGATTAGGGAGTAACGGTGGCATCAGACAAGAAGGCAGTGATATGGACATGATGAGGGCATAGATTGTTTTTCTACCTAGTCTGGCTACGAGTTTCACTGAAGAATAAAAATATAATTAGAGTCAATACCTTGCTAGTAGCTTCTTTTCCGACTCAAAGTTATTTGGCAGATTAGATCAAAGGCTACTGGCACCTGGGTTTATCATGAGTTTGTTTGCAGAAGCAGCTTAGAGATCCATGATATTTACAATAGTAATGTACAATTTCCTAGAGAAATATGCTTTTAGTGAACTGAGATGTAGGATGGAGTCCTTATGGGATGGCCCTTGGATGTGTCTTGCCTGGGAATTAACTGCATACTTTCATATGCATTTAGCTCATTTTATCCCTTCCTCTAGAGGTGAGTATACTACTCTTGTCATTTCACAGATAAGAAAAACAGTTTCTTTGGCTATTTGGGCAACTGACGTGTGTTCACTGAGCTAATAAAACACTAAATTTATACTGAAGTCTGACATTTAGACCAAAGTCCTTGTAATTCATAACTTTTTCTTGTTTTTTAAACTTTGTTTTTTAAAAGTAACTGTGAATAGAATTATACTAGATTACCTTTTTATGAGATACAGCTTTTCAAAATTTTATCATGATAGAAAATGCTTTCAGTTAGTTATTTGAGCTTCAGTTTATAACAAAATAGAGACAATCTCTTGTCATACACATACAAGGAGGCATCAAACTCTTCATGGAAAACATGTATTACAACATAAAAAACTATGTATGGATTTAAAAAAATACTTTCCAACAAAATAAACTGATAGTTGATTCCATGTTTCCACAGACTTTTTCAAATGCCCTCATGAATTCATAATTTCTTTCATGATTTCCTAACCTGAGATAAACTTGGCATTTGAAACATCTCTAGCCATTTCATCCTAACACCTCCCCAGAAATCTTATTATAATCTGTCATTTCCTAAGGAAATGCTCTCTCTATATGACTATATATTTTTTCTTGCAACTTTACTTACATTTCTCTTGTATGAGTATATACTAGGCGTACCCTCCAAAGGAATGGCGAGTTGTGACAAATTTGCTATTTGTCAGGGTACACTTAAAATAAGTACATGATCCCTTGATACCACATGTGTGATCATTTGCTTAGAAAGCTTATCTCAATCTAGAGATGGTTGAATATCTATTTAACTGGAAGTCTCTGCTTATTAGTCATTTTGTTGTGGTTGTTATTCATATTTTTTATTATTTTTTTAGCTTCCAGATCCTCCTCTCTCTGACCAGGTATTCTAACTTCCCATAATACTTGCTAACAGAGTATTTATCATGGCATTTTGTATTTCCAAAAGTAAATGATAATAATTCTTGGGACCAGCATTTAGCATAATGGCTATGTCGCTGAACTCCCATGTAGTCAACCGCAGTTTGAATCCCGGACCTGGTGACTTAAACTCATGCCGGGTGCATGTGCGTGCGTGCCCAAGATCCCGAGAGGAGAACGGAGGAGAAGGGATTGCGGTGTGGCCATCCCCCCTTGTGTGTGGGGGGGTGATTTCTCACTTTGTCTCTCTGTCTTTCTGGCGAGCACACGCGACCTGTAGCCAAAACCTCTCCAAAAAAAAAAAAAAAAAAAAGCAAATGATAACAACTCTTTGGTGGTGTTGAGCTGGGTAAATGTGGTGAGGCCCAGGTCAGAGTGATGCAGGTCAGGGACTCCATGAAGTCTAGTTTTTCAACCCAGACTGCCTGGGACACAGGTTCTCATGGAGCCCAAGCAGCAACCCCAAGAGTGGATGTGATAACTCACTGCTTCCCCTTTCCTATTTGAGCCTGAAAACCTTCCGAGCAGAGGCTTCCCAGGTGAGGTTGGAAAAGAAGGAGAAGGGAAGCACCATACATCGGGAGAAGCAGACCACCTCTGATGAGCCAGAGTGTACTCAGAGGCCTTTGGAAAAGAAAGATGCTAGGAACATTCAGATGTCCTGACAGATGAGAAAGAATCAAATGCATACCTTTTTTTCCTAAGACAGGATATTGCTTTCAAGATCCTCTTGGCTCCATCTTCCAAGAGGCACACACTACCACACCCAGCTGTTTTTCATCAGGGCTTGCTACATTGTTCAGGCCAGCCTTATGCCTGTAATCCTCCTGCATCAGTTCACCTGAGTTGCTCAGATTCCAGGTGCAGGCCACTGTCCCTGCCTATGTACTTTTAAGCAGCTGGATTCCGACACAAAGGTACCCTGGTTGAAAAACTGACAAGAAAGGAGGATGAGGATTTCAATTTTACTGCATTGCTGAGGAGTCTGCAAAAACATTTGGTTTTCCAAGATAGGTGTTCAGTTACCTAAGGTGATGGATTATATAAAAAAGCAAAGTGCTGGCCCAGCCAGTGGCTTGATGGTTAAGGCAGTTGGAAGGTGCAGTTCAAGTCCTGGACCCAATGGCTTGGAGGACAAGCCCAAAAGTCTGAGAGAGAAAGTGGAGGAGAGCGGACTGAGGCACAGTCATTGTCCCTAGGAGATGATGTCTCACTTTTCCTTTCTCTCTCTCTGTCTTTAGCAAGTGCATATGCCCTATAGCAAGACTAAAAACAAAAACACACACAAAAAACAAAAGGCCAAAGGTTTTAGATTTTCTCTCTCCTCAATTTCTCAAGGTATGTTCACATTTAATTGAGGAAAGTTTACAACTGCTTTTGTTACTTCTGCTGTTTCAATACATTCCAGTGTTCTGATGAAAAATAAGTTATATTTTAGTCAAAATAGTTCACATAATCAATAGTGTTTGTCAGAATTAGAGTCAGATATTCCTTTTTTTAATTTCAAAACTTCCCCCAAGCAGTATTTTATGTTAAGATAAAAATGTTTATGTTTTTCTAATGATTACCAACTTATTTTAGGGCTCTCCTCAAGAAAAACTTAAATGACCAAGTTCACTTTTTATATATAAGTTGTTCTAAAGTCACATATATATTTTTTTTCTTTTAGTACTCAAGACTGAACAATTTTACTTACAGAAAATGTTTATAAAAATTTTAAAATAGATATATCATGCCTATCAGATTTTACCCTAGATCCTGGAAACTAATTGCATTATAGATAACTGAATTTAAATATCCCACAAACCCTAAAGAAAAACATTTCTGTTAATTTCTTCTTATAGTTGAATGTTTCATATACAGATTAAAACAGTTTCATAAGAGATAGATAACAGACCTGTATGTAAAATGTAAAACAGTATCATCAAATTTTAGCATTCTTAAACATGCTTTAAAGATGTTTATTATTCCATTAAATTCAATGTTCATTTACATATGTTTCCATAATTGTCTTTGGTTAAAAAAAATCCATATACATACATAGTAGCAGCGGGAGAGAGCACAGGAACAAGCAGTTCCATCATGTATGAATTATTTTATTACATCACAAATTCAACCATAGATCCCTTTGAGAATGGGAAATTTTTCAAGGTTAAGTATTTGTTTACCTTTAATGTAAATAAATTTAAAGTCTTCATATAATAAAGGAGCAGTCAGCTCTGAGAATATAAAATAAACTAGGTGTTTTATCACAGGGAATTGTCTGAAATGATAAAAACTTTTGATAAATCTATTGACCTTGGCTGATATTTATAATTTCAGACAATTCACTATGATAAAACAATTAGTTTATTTTATAATGTCAGAGCTGACTGCTATTGTATTATATGAAGACCTCCTTAAGCAGAAATGACATGCAGATTATCGCTAAGGTACTTGGCCTTGATATTGCTAATGTGGCAAGATACTTAAACAATTTAGGTATAATTTAGAAGAGTGGAGCTCCTGCTTCAGCAAACCAAAGAGTGTTACATATTTGGTTTTGGTGGAAGCTGAGGAATCTTTAATGCAATAGGATTTCTGTCTAATAGATGTAGAATGTGCATCACCAATTTAGGGAAAAGATGACTAGAAGCCTTAGAGCAAAGCAAATTTTAAAAAGTGGCCTAATTTACTACTGAGAATCAAAACAAAAACATTTAGAAAGTCATTTGAAAAACTAAACATTGTGGCTTTCTGAGGCACCATGCGGGTTGGTGTGGCCTTTGTGAGATTCCACCATGGCGTACCAGGCCAGGACCAGAAAGTGCAGAAGGTGATGGGGCAGCCCATCAACCTCATCTTCAGATACTTGCAAAATAGATCCCGGATTCAGGTGTGGCTCTAAGAGCAAGTAAATATGAGGATAGAAACCCGTATCGTTGGTTTGGATGAGTGTATGAACCTTGTATTAGATGATGCAAAGGAGATTCATTCTAAAACAAAGTCAAGAAAACAACTGGGTCGGATCACATTAAAAGGAGATACTGTAATTCTGCTACAAAGTGTCTCCAACTAGAAATGATAAAGTAAGAACTTGCTGAGAAAACAGCAGTTTGTTCCCTTTGTGGAGAGTATAGTTCTAAAAATTTGCTCATATTGTTTTGATTACCCTTATGCTATTACTAATTGGCAATAAATGCTGTGGGGTTGTTTTTATTTAAAAAAAGAAAAACTAAACATTGTGTTTATATCAATGATAAAATTTCAGGGTGTCCACATTCAAAAACTGTGTTGAAAAATAGGAAGAGAATGATTGTGCCTTTCCTAGATAGGAAGACTTCGATAATATGCCTTCTTTTTCCAAAAAAGCCAGTAGTTTCAAAAGAATTATTATTTTATTTATTTTTTTATTTTTTAAGAGAGATTTTGGCTATAGGGCCCATATACTCATCACAGAGAGAGAGAGAGAGACAGAGATACAGAGAGACAGAGAAACAAAAAGTGAAAAATCACCTACCCGGGGTATGGCCATGCCACAATCCCTTCTTCTTCATTCTTTCAGGATTTGGGGCATGCAGGACTTGAACCACAATCAGCCATGTGGGAGTTCAACAACATAACCACTATGCCATCTGCTGGTCCCAGAATTATTTTTTAGATAGAATGATGTTATATGAGATGCACTATTTGCATCAACAGTAAAAGCTCATGAACCATCAAAGAGCAAATTTGTTCAACTAGTACTTACATGGATAGATCATAGTGCACTTAAAAGCAATATTTGAAGGAATATATTACATGGGAAAATGTCTTAGTATATTTATTCTATCTTGCAGAATCTCTAGAAAGTAAGCAAGCAATAGTCTTGCCTTAAGCACAAAATATAAAATAAAGTTTACCTTTATTAAGGACAGCAAAACAAAAAGCAATTCACTTTGTAAATTTTTTGAGTATTGAAATAATGTACTTTATAGATTTATTTTCATTAATTAATACACAAAAATAATTAGCATATATAGGAAATATATTTTAAATAGTCCTTTAAAACATACTTTCACTGGTTGATATTTTTACATATATTTAAATTAAAAAATAAAACATATAAACATTCTCTCATATATATACATGAGTTATTTCAAAGAGTGGAAGCACCCTTTGGAATGTAAACATTTTTAAAGAATATTTACAAGGGATGAGAATAATTTTTCCAACCAAAGACAAAGATTTCTGACAGCATTCTTATTCAACAGATGTTTTTCTCATTTTTTCAGCTAATTCTGTTCTCACTTCAATGTGTTTTTCTAAATTTTGCACTTCATGCGGAAGATTGATGTCCCAAACAGACAGGCAAGATTAGAACTCTAGAAAAAGAGAAAAAATGAAATGGTGTTTCAAAAACCCACAATAAAACTTCTTAATTTTATATCAACTTTGTCAACTTATATTTAGCTGACTTGGACAAATGCATATATAAATCCAGCTATAAATAACATACTAAATTATTGTCATTTAAAACAAACTATACCTGGGAAATGTTTATTACACATTATAGAAACTAACTACAAAATATCAAGAAGTGTGGAATTTCATTTACCAATCATTTCATTTTTTGACCGCTTTTGCAGCAGTGTTCAAAATTAGTCCTTATCTGTATATAAGTAAGTTATCAGGAAAAATATTCATATTTACTTTAAATCTGAAGAGCTCTCATTATACTGACTGATAGTTCTATCTATTATGAAGAAATATTTAACACTCCAAAATCACTGAAACCTAATTTTAAAAATTTATGTCTAAATATTTACACGGATAAGAGACTATCAATTGCTATCTGTACTAGATTATACATTATATTTGCTATAAATTATAAAACACATAATAGGTTATCAAGTGCATGTCACTGAACTGCTTGGAATTCAGTATCCTATTAACTGTTACCTTTTTGGTGCTGTGTACCTTCAGTACTTTTCTGGGTGTACCCCAAAACCAGCATGACGTTTTTAAGGCTTCCTTTACCAAAACAAGATAGAGACATCTATTAAAAAATATAATAAACTCAACTGAAAAGAGTAAAGTTCATATTTTAAGATATTAATAACCAAAAACTGAATTTACAATTCTATTTTTTAGGAGACACTTCAATTACATTGAATAGGAAAAAAAAAAAATAATAACACTCTCCAAGATGACCAGCATGGTATTTAAAGTAAGAAAATATATGATCTACTCCTTCCTCTAATTCTTAATTATGTGAATCTGAGAAAATGGCTTGACATTTCTATAAAAAAAAGGTTTAATACTTAGACATTACTCACTCTCCCAAGTTATAATATAAAATGAGATAATGTGTGTGCAAGAGCTTGGACAGAGAGTTGGATAGATGTTCATATTAAAAGTCAGCCAGATTATTATATATTCTTCTCTAATTCATTTGACAAATATTCATCTGAAACCTTTCATGTACTAGGTATTAGGCTAGGTCCAGGGAATAAAGGATGAAGAAAAACATGCAGACACAACCCACATGCAGTTTATACTCTTGAGAAGAACTGACATTTATATCCAAAAATCATGATTATGATCAATGTTATGCAAAAGAGGTCTTAGACGCACCAAAAGGGAGAATCGTAATCTAGTCACTGTTGCTGGCTCTGAAGTCTGACACATCAACTACTCTTTCAAGAGTATGGGTTACCTAAGCAAGAATGTTAACTCAGCAAAGAAACAACACGTGCAAACCCCTAAGGCAAGAGACGTGGTTAAGGCACTGGACTCTCACATGGCAGACCACAATTCAAGCCTGAACCCAGCTGCTTCAAACTCACACAGAGCACATGTGCATGCGTGCCCAAAATCCCAAGAGGAGAATGGAGGAAAAGGGATTGCAGCATGGTCATTCCCCCTAAAGGGTAATTTCTCACTTTCCCTCTCTCTGTTTCTCTCTGGTGAGTGCACATGCCCTATGGAAAAAAATCTAAAAAAAAAAAAAAAAAAAAAAAGGGATTTTATGCCCACCTTGAAT
>NW_006206824.1:52200-82705 GCF_000334495.1 Tupaia belangeri chinensis
CTCTGTGTCTCTCTGGAAGTGCACATAGCAAAAATTTCCCTCTCTCAAAAAAAAAAAAAAAAAAAAAAGAGGTATTGTATGCTCATCTAGATCAGAAAGATATGGAAAAAGTGGTAAATCAGAAAAGAACTTTTATAGGATAAGACTTGGAAGATAACCCACCAGAAACGTACTATTCCGCTTGTGTGGACAGGAATCCTGAGAGTTAGCAACTACCAGAGGCATCTATAATAGCCCTAACTCCTTCTGTGCAACTCTAACATCCATAAATGAAAACAGTTAATGGTGCAGGAAAGACGATCAATTCTTCCTTAATATATCCTTGCAAAGAGAACCTATTTTTCACCATGGTCAAATATTTTATTACTTCTTTTCTAAAATTACATAAACTCCAATTTTGTAGAAATAAATTCCACAAGATTATTTTTGTGTTCAACTTTGTGTCTGTATAAATACATATATACCCACACACAGATACATATATACACACACATATATACATATACATATGTATGTATCTATTATATATATAATTTTCTAAATCAAATTACTCATCAAAAGATAATGAAATGTATTCATGTAGAAAAAAATTTACATGCTATTATGATTTCTTCATATTTAGATAGAAAAGTAGAAGCAAGAAAAAACATGAAAGTTTGAGTAAAACTTATCAGATTTGTCAATGTTTGTCGAGTGTGGAGCTTATCATATATTGCTGTAAGAACATGCATTTGTTCATAGAATGAAAAACCAAATAGGATTCTTTAACAAGGGTGTGGAGTTTAGACTATGATTAAAATAAATATTAGCTTTAGTATCTTTGATCAAAAAAATAAAATATACTTAGCTTTATGTACTTCCTATTTTTGCCTTAGGTATAAAGAAAAAAAGCCAGCAAGACTAAAATTGAGTACTTATCAGCAGTAATCTGCTTTCTCATGGGACTAAGGGCCTCTGCTCATTCCAGTTTTTTTAATGATCCTATTTAAAATTTATCCTAGTTCTATGTCTCATTATGTTAACTTCCGGAACACTTGAAATGCATTGAGAAGTGAAGAAAAATCTTAAATTTAAAATAAAGGCATATTGGGAACCAGCAGTTAGCGTAATGGCTATGTTGCTGGACTCCCACGTAGTCGACCGCGGTTCACGTCTCAGACCTGGTGGCTTAAAACTCACGCCAGGCGCATGTGCATGCATGCCCAAGATCCCGAGAGGAGAATGGAGGAGAAGGTGATTTCTCGCTTTCTATCTCTATGTCTCTCTCTGTCTGGCGAGCGCACGCGCCCTATAGCGAAAACCTCTTAAAAAATAATAAATAAATAAAGGCATATTTTCATAGTCTTGAGAATACAAAAAGAAATCTGAAATAAAAAAACTTGCCTAACTGTGCTGTCATCATGGCTCTAACAGAATCACAAAAGTTGTGAATTATACGTATAACTCGACGAGTTGAAAGATCAAGAAGTAAAATATGGCCTCCTCCAGTTCCTATCCAGAGAGCAGTATTCTTCTGAAGACAGAGAGTTTTCACTCTCCCAGAATAAGCCATTTTGTGTTTCGATTCCTTGTTTATTTTTAGCATTATCTCCCTAGAACCATAAAGAAAATATGCATTAATAATTTTATCAACAATGAAGAGATAAAACAGACATGTCTATACACATATAGGCATACATAACACCTAAAATTATGAGTAAGTGGCAATACACTTAATGTATCATTAAAATTGTACAAAACTATTTTTGCTAAATATGAAATGCAAACAGCCAGATTCCCCTACTTGAAGGATAAATTATCAAAGATAACAGAATAGCCACACAACTATAAGAAATTCTGAGATAAATAAGATAAACACAATTTTTATGATTAGCAAACTTATCCAATCCAGTAAAAATAGAATAAATTTAGCAAATATAAAAGAAAGTTTCAAAAACTTTCCATGAAGTCTCAGAGTTATAAACTAAAATAATACTATAGTGATTTACATGCAAGGTATATCAATCAATACAAAACCACTGAGCCAATGAATAGCCTAATTCATGACAAAAAATGAGATATTCAGAAACAAAAGAATTCCTTTTTCTTTTTTTGAGAGGTTTTTGCTATAGGGCACGTGTGCTTGCCAGAAAGACACAGAGAGAAAGAGAGACAGAAAGCAAGAAATTACCCCCCAGGGGGGATGGTCACACCACAATCCCTTCTCTATTCTCCTCTCGGGATCTTGGGTATGCACGCATGCCCAGCATAAGTTTAAGCCACTGGGTCTGGGACTCGAACTGCAGTCGGCTACATGGGAGTCCTGCAACACAGCCATTACGCCAACTGCTGGTCCCAGAAACAAAAGAATTCTAATAATTTTGTGTCTTTAACAATTTTCTATCTTCAGGAAGTGAGACCCTTAACCAAACAGAGCTTTTAGCCTTTCTTCTTTTTTTTTTTTTTTTTGGTTTTGCCATAGGGCACATGTGCTCACTGCAGAGAGACAGTAAGAGGGAAGATGCAAAACTGCCTCCCAAGAGGAATGGCCACATTGCATTCCTTTCTCCTCCACTCTCCTCCTGGGATTTTGGACAACATGTACATGCTTCCAGGGTGGTTTTCAAGGCACCAGGTCCAGGACTCAAACTGTGAAAAGCCAGGGCACCTGTGAGAGTCCAGGGCACCTTAACCACCTTGCCCCTGCGGCCCCACTGCTAGCCCTTCTAAACATAAATTTCACAACCCAGAAGAAAACTGTAAGAGGATTCATGGAAAAATAAACCTTGAAGTTTTATATTATGGATATAGCTATATCCCTAAACTATAAATGTTCTCCAGAGAATAACAAAAATATATAGTAAAAACAAAATAAAACAAGTAAGGTAGGTAGCAAATAAACGGGCAACTGTCCCGTTTCTCAGTACCAGCACATAAAGGATGTGCTGATAGAGAGTCTGAGATTTTTCTCTCGGTATATATCAGATTTTGTACTGCCCTCTAATTCTGGGATCTTGATTTTCTCTCCTTAGTGCATTGGTCAGGCCAGTAGGCTTGTCCCTACCCCATATTTTTCTACTACTGAATTTCTTTTATTTAAAGCAGAGTATCCTTGTGCCTGTGGTCTAATTGTAAGTAATCATATTTGATCTTTATGATACCAGTAGATGTACAACCAGCAATGATTGTGCAACTATGGTTGCTTTCAATAATGTGATATATTGGGGCCAGCAGTTAGAGTAATGGCTATGTCGTTGGACTCCCATGTAGTCGACCACAGTTTGAGTCCCAGACCCGGTGGCTTAAATTCACGCCAGGCACGTGTGCGTGCGTGCCCAAGATCCCGAGAGGAGAATGGAGGAGAAGGAATTGTGGCGTAGCCATCCCCCCTGGGGGGTGATTTCTCACTTTCTGTCTTTCTGTCTCTCACTGTCTTCCTGGCAAGCGCACATGCCCTATAGCAAAAACTGCTCAAATAATAATAATAATAATGTGATACATTTAATTAAAACAGTCTTTGTAATTATCACATAAAAACACAGTCATTAAGTTACTATTCTTCTATTTTCTCAAAATGAATTTACCAGACACCAAAAGACGGTGCCGAAAAAGGCATTAACTATTTTTTGTTTCTGTGCTTTTAAAAAAGATTATTTTCTATTTAAAATCAGAAAGGAAGAAAAATAAGTCATAGTCCCTCCCTCTGTGAAGCCTGAAATGTAAAGACAACTTTTCCAGGAATAAAACAAAGAACCGAAAATTTACTTTAGAAAGTGCACACAGTCTATGAGTTCGCAGAGTTTTTCAGTTTTCTTATCCCACACTTCCACAACAGGGCTATTTTTCTTAGCAATATACAGAGCCATGTCCACCACCACGGCTATGATGTTGGAGTCGCTGAAAGCTGCATAGGAAAACCTGCAAGAGAAACAAGAGGGGTGTCACCACCGTTTTTTGTTGTTTCTCAAATACTACATACACCCTTATGATAGTTCTTAACACATGTAGAAAAATTAGCACTTACTGAAAAGTAAACAAGCTAGACCACTGCTATCGTTTCATAATCTCCCCTAACTATTCCGAATTGGGTTTGTAACTTACTTTGATACTTTACTTACTCTTGCTTACTTTTTATTGATTTCCCTTGATAACAAAAATAAAGATTATGAGGAATGTTTATTTCTGGTTTTCTTTTTAATTTTGTTCTATCTGGTTTGTCACAGAACTTTATACCCTACTTTAGTTTGTAAAAGAAACATCACAATAATTTTTGGATATTGCAATAAAATTATCATCATCATGAATACTTGGAAAATTGAGAGTAAACTATGAATATCTAGAGTTGTAAAACATAGAATGCTGAAATAAATTTTAGTGGCAGTGTCTTCAACCTCTAAAGTGAAGAATATTTTTGTATCAACACAGTCAAGTTATGAGAGAAAAAAAATCACATCATCTGAAAAAAAATTAAAAATTGTTTGCTACTTTTCTCTCTTGAAAAAAAAATTGCAAATATTTTTAAGCATCTCCCTTCCAACTTAAAACATTTGACCCTGTAAGTATTTCACAGTTTAGCTACCATGGGCCTCACCTACATGGCAAACTCCTAGCTAAACTTTGAGACTTAACTTCAGTGTCAGCTCTTCTGCAGGTTTTCTTGAACTAGCAAAATAGACCATTGATTCTCTTTACTCTTACAGCAGTAAATATAAAATTTTATTTCTTAGCATATATCTTACACTAGATAGTAAGTGTAATTTCATAAGGACAAAGACCATGTCTTTTCTATCTATCCATAACCCAATCAGGATTTATCATGGGTAAATGCCTCTGATATACCAGGCAGTTACAAAGACAGATGGATGGATGGATAGATGGATGGATGGATAAATATGAACTGACAGGATGAATGAACAACTAGGAAAAATAAAAAAAGGTTAAAATTGAAATTAAATTAGATAGATGACATGAAAATTCCACAGGAATATAACAATCATAAGAAGATGAGTTTTTGTTTGTTTGTTTTTCCTCCATTGTAGTTTTTCTATTCTGGCAAGGGAGATAAAAATGCAATGTGATGCTTGAGAGCCACTGTGTTTTAGGTAATTCCCTCCTGAGTGTTTGCTATATTTAATAGAAAATAGTTGTAATAAATACAACATTGACACAGAGTTTTACAATTTGTACAATACTTTTGTGCATTATCTTGTTTGATCCTCAATAAGGGTTTATAAGATATGGTACATCTCAAAGCGTGTGACTACAGAGAAAAAAAGTTATGGATGTTAAATAATTTGCTCAAGGCTGCATAATTAATATGCTGCAGACCCAGGAATCAAAACAAATCCTATGGAGTCTTCTGGCTCCAAAGACAGTCACCTTTCACAATGCAATTGGCCTCTCAGTCAGCGTGTGCTGATGATGTTAAGGAGTTAGTGATGAAACAGTTCCTAATTAATGTCTGCTTATTGTAGAAGAGGTCAAGGCAACCTTCTTAGAATAGACTTTCCTAGAATAAAACAAATATTTCCAAGTGTTTATGAAACTGGGCCATAATCTCTTCTTGGAGATGAACATCATTGGGAGCCTAAAATCTATGGATATTCTCTGGTGAAGCATCTATACTACAAAATTTCTATGGAATTTTATGGGTTGGTTGATACCCACGATCTCATAGAATGCTCTGTGAAATAAAGATGTTGAGGTCCTTTTTCTTCAGTTTTCTAGACTTGTGTAGTTGGGTTAAAACTAGGTTGTAATGAATGAGAATGAATTCATCTAAATATTTACAATGTGCTAGGAAATAAATCTGTGAATAAAAAGAGAACAAAATGCCTCAACTACGGTTAGGCATAATGGCTCGGTGATAAAATGTAATGCTCTGCAAGGCTGACTCACATTGGAAGGTTCTAGGTGTGTGTCTGGAGACCTCCCTGAGTGGCCACTCTTAAACAGAAGCGTGCCCATGATCTGGGGCTGGCTGAAGCTGGGATTGGACCATTACATTGGGACTCTTAGTTATGCTATCTCTCTCTCTCTCTTTGACTCTCTCATTCATGGAAAAATATATAAGTAAATAAACAAAAAAATCCTTCATCCATAAGGACTTAAAATATATAGAGGACTTCAAAACATTCACGGAAAAATAGAATTATAGCATGAGTTTGATTTGGTGCAAAAATCTTTTGAAATCCATGCACAATTTTGCCATAATACATATTTTCCATAACTTTTTTTTTTTGAGAGATTTTCACTGTAGGGCGCGTGCGCTCACCAGACAGACAGAGAGAGACATAGAGACAGAAAGCGAGAAATCACCCCCCAGGGGGGATGGTCACGCTGCAATCCCTTCTCCTCCATTCTCCTCTCGGGATCTTGGGCACGCACGCACACGCGCCCGGCGTGAGTTTTAAGCCACCGGGTCCGGGACACGAACCGCGGTCGACTACGTGGGAGTCCAGCGACATAGCCATTACGCTAACTGCTGGTTCCCACTACATAGTTTTTTAAAAATCATATTTAAAAACCAGCAGTTAGTGTAATGGCTATGTCGCTGAACTCCCATGTAGCTGACCGCAGTTTGAGTCCCGTTTTGGTTTTGCCATAGGGCACATGTGCTCACTGCAGAGAGACAGTAAGAGGGAAGATGCAAAACTGCCTCCCAAGAGGAATGGCCACATTGCATTCCTTTCTCCTCCACTCTCCTCCTGGGATTTTGGACAACATGTACATGCTTCCAGGGTGGTTTTCAAGGCACCAGGTCCAGGACTCAAACTGTGAAAAGCCAGGGCACCTGTGAGAGTCCAGGGCACCTTAACCACCTTGCCCCTGCGGCCCCACTGCTAGCCCTTCTAAACATAAATTTCACAACCCAGAAGAAAACTGTAAGAGGATTCATGGAAAAATAAACCTTGAAGTTTTATATTATGGATATAGCTATATCCCTAAACTATAAATGTTCTCCAGAGAATAACAAAAATATATAGTAAAAACAAAATAAAACAAGTAAGGTAGGTAGCAAATAAACGGGCAACTGTCCCGTTTCTCAGTACCAGCACATAAAGGATGTGCTGATAGAGAGTCTGAGATTTTTCTCTCGGTATATATCAGATTTTGTACTGCCCTCTAATTCTGGGATCTTGATTTTCTCTCCTTAGTGCATTGGTCAGGCCAGTAGGCTTGTCCCTACCCCATATTTTTCTACTACTGAATTTCTTTTATTTAAAGCAGAGTATCCTTGTGCCTGTGGTCTAATTGTAAGTAATCATATTTGATCTTTATGATACCAGTAGATGTACAACCAGCAATGATTGTGCAACTATGGTTGCTTTCAATAATGTGATATATTGGGGCCAGCAGTTAGAGTAATGGCTATGTCGTTGGACTCCCATGTAGTCGACCACAGTTTGAGTCCCAGACCCGGTGGCTTAAATTCACGCCAGGCACGTGTGCGTGCGTGCCCAAGATCCCGAGAGGAGAATGGAGGAGAAGGAATTGTGGCGTAGCCATCCCCCCTGGGGGGTGATTTCTCACTTTCTGTCTTTCTGTCTCTCACTGTCTTCCTGGCAAGCGCACATGCCCTATAGCAAAAACTGCTCAAATAATAATAATAATAATGTGATACATTTAATTAAAACAGTCTTTGTAATTATCACATAAAAACACAGTCATTAAGTTACTATTCTTCTATTTTCTCAAAATGAATTTACCAGACACCAAAAGACGGTGCCGAAAAAGGCATTAACTATTTTTTGTTTCTGTGCTTTTAAAAAAGATTATTTTCTATTTAAAATCAGAAAGGAAGAAAAATAAGTCATAGTCCCTCCCTCTGTGAAGCCTGAAATGTAAAGACAACTTTTCCAGGAATAAAACAAAGAACCGAAAATTTACTTTAGAAAGTGCACACAGTCTATGAGTTCGCAGAGTTTTTCAGTTTTCTTATCCCACACTTCCACAACAGGGCTATTTTTCTTAGCAATATACAGAGCCATGTCCACCACCACGGCTATGATGTTGGAGTCGCTGAAAGCTGCATAGGAAAACCTGCAAGAGAAACAAGAGGGGTGTCACCACCGTTTTTTGTTGTTTCTCAAATACTACATACACCCTTATGATAGTTCTTAACACATGTAGAAAAATTAGCACTTACTGAAAAGTAAACAAGCTAGACCACTGCTATCGTTTCATAATCTCCCCTAACTATTCCGAATTGGGTTTGTAACTTACTTTGATACTTTACTTACTCTTGCTTACTTTTTATTGATTTCCCTTGATAACAAAAATAAAGATTATGAGGAATGTTTATTTCTGGTTTTCTTTTTAATTTTGTTCTATCTGGTTTGTCACAGAACTTTATACCCTACTTTAGTTTGTAAAAGAAACATCACAATAATTTTTGGATATTGCAATAAAATTATCATCATCATGAATACTTGGAAAATTGAGAGTAAACTATGAATATCTAGAGTTGTAAAACATAGAATGCTGAAATAAATTTTAGTGGCAGTGTCTTCAACCTCTAAAGTGAAGAATATTTTTGTATCAACACAGTCAAGTTATGAGAGAAAAAAAATCACATCATCCGAAAAAAAATTAAAAATTGTTTGCTACTTTTCTCTCTTGAAAAAAAAATTGCAAATATTTTTAAGCATCTCCCTTCCAACTTAAAACATTTGACCCTGTAAGTATTTCACAGTTTAGCTACCATGGGCCTCACCTACATGGCAAACTCCTAGCTAAACTTTGAGACTTAACTTCAGTGTCAGCTCTTCTGCAGGTTTTCTTGAACTAGCAAAATAGACCATTGATTCTCTTTACTCTTACAGCAGTAAATATAAAATTTTATTTCTTAGCATATATCTTACACTAGATAGTAAGTGTAATTTCATAAGGACAAAGACCATGTCTTTTCTATCTATCCATAACCCAATCAGGATTTATCATGGGTAAATGCCTCTGATATACCAGGCAGTTACAAAGACAGATGGATGGATGGATAGATGGATGGATGGATAAATATGAACTGACAGGATGAATGAACAACTAGGAAAAATAAAAAAAGGTTAAAATTGAAATTAAATTAGATAGATGACATGAAAATTCCACAGGAATATAACAATCATAAGAAGATGAGTTTTTGTTTGTTTGTTTTTCCTCCATTGTAGTTTTTCTATTCTGGCAAGGGAGATAAAAATGCAATGTGATGCTTGAGAGCCACTGTGTTTTAGGTAATTCCCTCCTGAGTGTTTGCTATATTTAATAGAAAATAGTTGTAATAAATACAACATTGACACAGAGTTTTACAATTTGTACAATACTTTTGTGCATTATCTTGTTTGATCCTCAATAAGGGTTTATAAGATATGGTACATCTCAAAGCGTGTGACTACAGAGAAAAAAAGTTATGGATGTTAAATAATTTGCTCAAGGCTGCATAATTAATATGCTGCAGACCCAGGAATCAAAACAAATCCTATGGAGTCTTCTGGCTCCAAAGACAGTCACCTTTCACAATGCAATTGGCCTCTCAGTCAGCGTGTGCTGATGATGTTAAGGAGTTAGTGATGAAACAGTTCCTAATTAATGTCTGCTTATTGTAGAAGAGGTCAAGGCAACCTTCTTAGAATAGACTTTCCTAGAATAAAACAAATATTTCCAAGTGTTTATGAAACTGGGCCATAATCTCTTCTTGGAGATGAACATCATTGGGAGCCTAAAATCTATGGATATTCTCTGGTGAAGCATCTATACTACAAAATTTCTATGGAATTTTATGGGTTGGTTGATACCCACGATCTCATAGAATGCTCTGTGAAATAAAGATGTTGAGGTCCTTTTTCTTCAGTTTTCTAGACTTGTGTAGTTGGGTTAAAACTAGGTTGTAATGAATGAGAATGAATTCATCTAAATATTTACAATGTGCTAGGAAATAAATCTGTGAATAAAAAGAGAACAAAATGCCTCAACTACGGTTAGGCATAATGGCTCGGTGATAAAATGTAATGCTCTGCAAGGCTGACTCACATTGGAAGGTTCTAGGTGTGTGTCTGGAGACCTCCCTGAGTGGCCACTCTTAAACAGAAGCGTGCCCATGATCTGGGGCTGGCTGAAGCTGGGATTGGACCATTACATTGGGACTCTTAGTTATGCTATCTCTCTCTCTCTCTTTGACTCTCTCATTCATGGAAAAATATATAAGTAAATAAACAAAAAAATCCTTCATCCATAAGGACTTAAAATATATAGAGGACTTCAAAACATTCACGGAAAAATAGAATTATAGCATGAGTTTGATTTGGTGCAAAAATCTTTTGAAATCCATGCACAATTTTGCCATAATACATATTTTCCATAACTTTTTTTTTTTGAGAGATTTTCACTGTAGGGCGCGTGCGCTCACCAGACAGACAGAGAGAGACATAGAGACAGAAAGCGAGAAATCACCCCCCAGGGGGGATGGTCACGCTGCAATCCTTTCTCCTCCATTCTCCTCTCGGGATCTTGGGCACGCACGCACACATGCCTGGCGTGAGTTTTAAGCCACCGGGTCCGGGACACGAACCGCCGTCGACTACGTGGGAGTCCAGCGACATAGCCATTACGCTAACTGCTGGTTCCCTTTTCCATAACTTTTTAATGACTCCTCATACTTCAGGGTATCTGAACACTAATTACACTTTAGAATCACCTGATAGCTGGTGTATGTTATGGGGGAAGAGGAGGATGAAAAAATCCCTGAATATTGGGGCCCATCCAGATGTAACTGGGTTGATTTAATTGGTCTGAGATGGGGTGCAGGCATCAGGAGAACCTAGTGATATTTTTAAATAATTATTTATTTAATTTTACTTAATATTGTTATTATTATTTTCCAGTTAACGACAGGGACATATGCTCACCAGAGAGAGACAGAGAGAGAGAGAGAGAGAGAGAGAGAGAGAGAGAGAGGAAGCAAGCCACCAGGTACGGGACTCAAACCACAGTCAGCCATGTGGGAGTCTAGCTCTTAACCACCATGCCACCTTGAGCCTAGTGATTTCTAAAGCACAGCTATTATTGAGAACCAGCAGGTATAGTGGTATTAAGAAACCAATTTAGAAATGCAATTGTAAAAATATAATAGCTGTTGTAAAGGGAAATAGCAAATACAGCAGAAACACAAATACAAGGCACCTAACCCGCACATGTGGGGTTAAGGACAGCCACTCAGGGGAAGTGGCATTTGGACTAAAGCAGGCAAGAGGCATAAAAGTCACCCAGTCAAAGAGGAAACCACATTTGAAAGCTGAGGGTGAAAGGGAACAGGTTGTCTTTAAAAACTGAGACAATTTCAGTTTGGCTAACACACAGAAGACAAGAGGGTTGCAAAATATGAAAATAGAGAGGTAAGTAAGGACTATAACACAAAGGGCCTGGTAGGTTATCTAGAGGAATTTAGATTTCATGCAAGGGACAATAGACTGCCGCTGAAGGGTTTTAAACAGGAGAGTAGCATCAGATTGATTTTCATTTTAGAAGGGTGGTTTTGGCTGCAATGAGAATGAATTGATGGAAGCGTAACCAAAGGATGAGAACTGGAAAGAAAGATGCTGTTAACATAGCCATAGATAATGGGTGACATTCTGGCCCATGGTAGAAGCAGCAGCAGCAGCAGAGCAGTGAGAAGTACAAGATTTGAGAGATAATCAGGAGAGCCCCATGAGCAAAGAAGCAAAAGAGTCAAGGATTACTCTCAAGTTTCAATCTTTGGCACCTAGATAATACTGGGAAATGAAAGGCAAAGTTAATAATAATTGTAAAAGCTAACATTTATTGAGAGCTTTTCAGGTGCTGGCCCTTATGTTAAACTCCTTATGTTCATGTTTTTATTTAATCTTCCAAATAACCCTTTGAGAGAGAGAACTACAATCCTCAGGTAAGAAAAGACTGACATTTGAAAGGTTCTTGCTCGAGTTCACAAATCCAATAAATGACAAAGCCCATATCTGAGCTATATAATTCATGCTCCTACCCACCACCATGCACTGCTATTCACTGAGGAAAGTAATAAATAAGAACCAACTTACAAAGTTTCAGAAAAAAATACAATTTAAATGTTGAAAAAAATTGAGATGAGGTTTCTATTGTATTTATTTTGTTTGAAACTGATATCGCTAACTTGCTATAAAGTAGAGCTATGTATAACTACCAAATTTAGAAGGGAACAGTACATGTTTTCAACAATAAATACCTAATGGAAATGATTTAAAACTGCATATGTAAGATCCATAAATTTAGCAAAATACTGAATTGATAGCCTTCCAATTCTATATGTCTTATTTAACACAGGATTACAAAATTCCTAGAAGACTGTATTGAAAAATACTACTAAGATTACAATGGGTTTACATATTTTCTCTCAAAAGTGATTAGGCTGGGTGATTTTATAATATCCCTCTACTTTCTGAAATGTTCTAAATCTCCTATAACGAATGTTTAATTTTGTAATTAAAAAATAAATTAGGCATTTTACAAGGTCTTCATTATGGATTTTCTATAATATTACTGATGTGATTATATAGAATTGACATGAATAAAACGGTAAATTAGTTATATAGACAGAAAATAACTTACAGCTGATTTGTCCTTGTCTCAATGAGTTTTTGAATGATGAAATCATTAGAAAATGAGAAAATCTTTGTGCCACATCCTCCCCACATCATATTTTTCTCAGCTGAATTCGTGGATTCACTCAGACACATCAGCGGAGTGCTGACATCTCCTATATTTAGTATCTTCAAAGGAGCAGCTCCTTTACACTTCACCAAAAAAAGAAAACACACTGAGCAAGTTGAGTACAATAAAACACCATCACATGTGTGCTTTCTGAAAACTGCTTTCCATCCTAAATGATCAGGGATTTTGCTATAAAAATTCAAAAACACTTTCTGAAGTTTCTGGAAAGCCAGGATTCAATTAAAATGGCATTCAAACTATTATCCTTATAATTAATCTCTTCTCCATGAAAAAGAAATGTAAAAGAAATAACCTAGGGATTAAACTCTATGTCTGTCTCTCACAGATAATAAGCTTGTGATTAACAAGGAGTTTGAATAGGTAGGAAGCTGAATGAAGAGATGGAACCCCAAATGCATGGCTATATGAAGGAATAAATCCTTTACAGACTGTATCACAGACTGAAGAGCAGGAAGATAATGATTTCAACGCTAAAAATAAAGTTAATAGTGGCAAGTCAGATTTACAATTTAGGTGTTCCTTTTTTCCCACAACGTATTTAGAAGAAATTATCTGCTTCACTTATGCACAAATAGAATCATTTCCACTCCTAACATCAGATCTTAATCAGATCTCATGTATCATCTTATCTTCATCTCATTCATATAAAATATACAGACAATCAGCAAGCATTTCAGAGGATCTACTGTGTTCAAGATGTTATGAAGCAAGCAAAAGATAAAGGCAGAATTTATGAGCCTTGCTCTCAGGGAACTTATCATCGCATAGGAGGGGAATGAGATCTATGAAACAAAGGATTTAATATATATTTTTCATGTAGAATGCATTCAACATTTACCTTAACAGTCTTATCTTCAAAAATTGCTAAGTTGCCATCAGCAGTTCCCACCAAAAGAAAATTTTTTTGCTTGCTAGAAGGAAAAAAGTCAAAATTGTTACAAAAAGAACAGTTATATTGACTAAGATAGCCAAAAGTTCTCCCGCCTTGCCTGTGCTTTAGACAAGTTTTTTCCAAACTAAAAACCCTGACCTTCCTTTGGGCACTTAAAGAAACTTCCAAATTATTTCTCTGCTCCATTGACAAGTAAACATTTTCCAAAATTCTTTCTAGTTTTATAACCCAGGAAAGTCTTTTTGGAGAACCTGGGAGACAGACCTTTTAAATATAATCATCCGGTTGAGCAGGTGGCAGAGTGGTGAAGGCACTGGAGTCCCACATGGTCAACCATGGTTTGAGTCTTGGACCCAGTGGCTTGAGACAGGCTGGAAGTGTGTGTGCGCATGCCCAAAATCCCAAGAGGAGAATGGAGGAGAAGGGAGGGCCATCCCCTCTGAGGGGTGGTTTCTCACTTTCCCTCTTTCTGTCTCTCTCTGTATCTCTAGGGAGTGAACGTGCCCTATAGCCAAAGTCTCTCTTAAAAAATAACAGTGAAAAATGTCAAAAAGAACAGTGCCCCTATCTCCCCATCTCTATGGAAGACCACAGTCTCTTTGGGAGGGTAGGAGTATACCTCCAGTAAGGGGTAGTTAACAAACAGAAATGGCCTAATCACATCAACAATTTTCCCCTCACTACCCAACTCCCCAAAAATGTCCTTTGATATTTTTCACTAATTACTTGCTGGGCTTAAAACGCTCCCACCTTTTGTTTCAGTGGAATTAAGTTCTATCTCTCTAGCCTATTACAATAGTCTTGAATAAATTCTCCCTTGACTGTATTACTCCAATAAGGAAAATTTTTCTTTCACAATATCCAAATAATTTCAACTTCAAAACTGTCATGGATTATAGATACTAAAAATTTCGGCTTCGAATTTTCCAATACTATTTTTTCCAGTACTAACTTAAAATAGAGAGGTATGAGTATAATCTTAAATGTCTCCTGGAAATCATCGTGCCCCAAATATAACAGCAACCAACCTGTGACTCAGGTTTGAAATTCCACCACTTAAATAAACCTCTTTGAGATATGATTCCTGAAACTGATGACGGCTATGTCATTTCTGCCTATGAGCAATGTCTTAATCCAATCAACAAATGTTTTCTGATTTGGTAGTTAGATAAACTGTTTAAGCCGGGCACATAACAGGTTATTGAGATAGATATATTTGAAGAAAGAATTCATCTTTGAAGAGGCTCTAGCAAGATACATTTATGTGAAGACAAGTAAGAGACAAGGCAAGGATGAGGTAAAACTAGGAACAGAGCTGGTGGACCTGAAAAACAGTTAACTTACATTATGGCCGCCTTGGCTAGATCTGTATACAGAAAATAACAAACATCTTTGTGGCTTTCATACACACAAACCAATGTAAACAGGTTAAAAATGAGCAATCTTTGTTGATGCAATAACAATTCTGCACATAATCAAGTCATTTAAAAAGAATGTAATTTTCTTCAGGCAGTCAAACTTGCTACTTTACCTTTGCTTAGAAAAGGAATTGCAATATAAACAAGTGACAGAGTCGGTCATCTTTTCAAGAATATGTCTCTTTGTCCCATCTTCAGTATTGATGACTAGAAGAGTACCAGACTGTGTTCCACACACAATCCAGCTTTCCTTTTCAACAGCAAGATGCACCAATGCCAAGCACAATATTCTACTATCAGTAACTTCCTGTTAAGAAAAAGAAAATACATACTAAAAGAACTGTTTTAGTTTAAGTAACTGGAACTTACACATAGTTTACCTAACTTGATTTACATTTTCAGATTTACTTTTTTTTTTCTTTTATTTATTTATTTATCTATTTTAGAAACTTTTGCTATAAGGCACGTGAGCTCACTGGAGATACAGAGACAGAAAGTGAGAAATCACCTCCCAGGAGGGATGGCCATGCCTCAATCCCTTCTCCTTCAGTCTCCTCTCAAGATTTGGGGCATGCACATACACATGTCTGGTGTGCGTTTTAAGCCACTGGGTCCAGGCCTTGAACCACAGTCAACTATGTGGGAGTACAGTGACGTAACCATTATACTATATGCTGGTCCCTCTCAGATTTACTTTGAAAAACAATGTCAATTTTATTTCATTTTCAACAATAAATGAGTTAGCTGGCAAACAATTTTGCTCTGGAATACATCTGAAGCAAAAATTCAAAATTGAAAATTATTTTGCAGTATCAATTTTCATTCCATCAAAACCGTATGAGGATTGTTCAACCTCTCATAATTAATATTTAGGCACAGTTTTTATTTAAGGGGTCAGTGAAAATACTCGATTTTTTTCTAGTTTTTGCTCTTGAACATGTGTGCTCAATGGAGTGTGACAGAGACAGAGAGATACAGAGAAAGGGGAAATGAGAAATCACCCCCCTCAACGGGCATGGCCATGCTGCAATTTCTTCTCCATTGCTCCATCTTCTTGGGATTTGGGGCATGCCAAGTACATACACCCAGAGTGTTTTTCAGGTTGCTGAGTCCAGGAGTTGAATTACACAGTAGGCTATATGGGATCCAGCTGTCTTAACCTCCATGCCACCTGCTAGCCCAGGATTTTTTTTAAGTCTAAAAGTTTATCCTAGGGATAAACAGATGGCATAGTGGTTATGTCACTGGATTCTCACATGGCCAACTGCAGTTCAAGTCCTGGGCCCTTTGCCTTGAAAATCATGCTGGGAGAATATGTATGTGTGTGTGCCTATGATCTTAGGAGGAGAATAGAGGAGAGGGGATTGCTGTGTGGCCATCTCCCTTGAGGGGTGATTTCTCACTTTGCTTCTCAACTGTCTCTATCTCATTCTGGTGAGCACATATGCCCTAAGGCAAAAACCTCTAAAAAGTTATCCCATATTTGCAAAAGAATTGATTCACCATGTAGAGGCACACATAGATCCCTTTACCCATCAAATTCATTCATCCCCAGCTACTCTGGGGACTGGTTACTCACAACTCAGGGCTGCACTCTTTGCCACAGAATGCCCTTAGCAGATGGAATGGAAAATTTCTTGCCCAGAGATGCCCTGAAGGATATGGCACTCCCATTTCTGGGCAGACTGCAGCCAATGACTAGGTGAGAAAAAAAAAAAAATTGGCCCCTTTCCATGGTGGCAGGAAAATCTGGGCTGCTATTCACACTCAAGTTCCTTGTGTGTAGAGGCTGAGGCTAGACCTCCTCAGAAACTAAGCTATTGCTGAACTTCTTCCTCTGCCATTTCTGGCTTCCTTTACTTCCTTCCAATCTTTTTTGTCCTTAAGTAACTTGTACAAGATTATCTGGGGTTCTTTTATTAGGGACCATTACCTAAGACATACACAGTTATGATTTTAAAACACAACATTAACTAATTTCATGTGAAAACTCTTGTTTTAGCAGAAAGTTAATTTAATATAACTTCTACATTGGCTGTTATCTAATTTCTCTCATATAACTTGTTTGTGTGTTAAGCTATCCACTAAACAAGTGCTAAACGATGTCTAATGTAGAGTATCTGAATTTACCTCAGAAGTGTGTCCTTCCGTATTTAAGTCAAGAAACGAGAGCTGTCCTTTGTCAGTGTTCCCACAACCCAACCAGATGCTTGCATTCTTGCTGTTGTGATTTGTAGCAACCATGCACTCAACAATAAAGTTTTTGGGTATCAAAATGTGTCTCATGAGACAAATTAACTCAGCTGAGTTCAAAATGTCAAAGACCTGAGGAGGTTTAAAAATAAAACAACATTCATCAGGTTAACCCATTTCCTCTTAAAAGATCAAACATAGATCACATTACATGATATAGCTCTATCAAGGAAACTTAAACCTGTTAGTTAAACAGTGACCCGCCCAGATCAGTGAGATTCATAATCCAAACCACAGATAAAATTACATTACAAAGCTAATATGTGTTTTTAAGCCGTAAATGAAATATACTCTTTATGTATAGTATACTTCAAAAAAAAATACATTATTTCCTTCATGAGAGAGAGAGATAGAGAGTGAAAAGCAAGTATCCCCACCAGGACCACATATGTCAAATCTCCTCCCAGGCTTCCTAGCAAGCCTGAGTCAGAGGGCATGTGCCCAGTATACCCAGGTCTGCTGGGGAGCTGAACCTTTGCCCTTCTCACATGGTTTCAGCATCACTTGAGCAGCAAGTTACTACTGCACCACCGAGCCAGCTGTAGACAGTATGTATTTTCTTAACTCAAAAAAAAAAAAAGAAGAAAACTCTTAAAAGTATCAACTGGACAGAACTTTAGCACAACCACTCATTCCAAACTGCAGAGCCATATCAAGAGGAAGAGAAACATTCAGGCCAACCATAGAGGAACACTTCCACCACTTGAAAGAACAGATATTTCAATCTTGGTAACATAATCCCAAAACCATCTCCAGATTCTGTGTTTATGGTTTTCTTCCAAACACTAGAACTGGAGAGACAGTGAAAAATTACTGTAAGAAAATAGAACCAGGCGTTAGGAAAGTAGATTTCGAACCATGACATAGTCACTTGCCTGCCATTCACAAGACCCCAAGAAAGTTCCTTATTCTCCTCAAGCCTCATCTGATAAAGACAATGATTTTACTCATCTTGCCTAGTGTATTCTGTATTTAAAAGATAAAATGGGTATGTCTAAGCTTGCAGTACTGTCACATACTTTAAAAACTCAAGGTTGTGATGTACTCTATAAAACATTTGGTGTAATATAATTGAAAATGGAACAAAGAAAAGTACAGTAATGAAGATCTTAAAAATTTCACTGTAATGATTAGGAAATTTAAAGTTGAACACAACTTTTTTAATGAATTATGATACAAAATCAGGAGTCCACAACATAAGGATATCCTTTAGTTTGATCTGTTAAAATTTATACCAGTTTAAAATATGGCAAAAAGCTCTCCTACAGATAATATAGTTAAAGATGCCATATGGGCAAACTTTCCTTCTTAAAAAAAAAAAAAGACACTGAAAATGTTGAATAATTAACAAAAAAACAAATAAGAATGTATTCAAAACATGGAAGATCTAATAAGAAATTATCAGACCAAAAGTGTACTGAAAAACAAAAATGAGAGAGGTTAGTTGAACCCTAAAGCCAGATTTGACTTGAGGGATTTTAATCTACTGAAACAAAATTGATATGTACTTTCTGATGTCTTGTGCGGTCCATAGGAGAGAAGTTAAAGTTGAGGTCCTGCCCAAGGTAAAGAGTCTTAATGAAGGTCCTGTACCCATAAAGATGGACCCTCAAAGTGCTATGTATTTAGCATAAATGAGAACCAGAAATAAAGCAGAACATATTCCCTCCTTCACTGGTCTACAAAGAAAGTTGTTTGGGGACTGAGCACTTAAGCATGGAGAGAGAGGGTGGGGGAAAATGAGAAATTGCTATTCATGAGCTTGCTTTCAAGATTTGCAGACTATATTCATACCAGCTAGGTTGTTAAGGAAAAAAATCAACCCAGGAACTTTAATTTAAAGCAATTTGCAGCAAGGAAATCCAGCCAAAGTTATGCAAGACCCTGACACGGAATAACAAAACTTTATTGAAAGATACTTGAGAAGACCTAACTAAATGAAGAGATGAACCACATTCAGGAATAGGCAGACTAAATACCCTAAGGATATTCTTCCCAAGTTGTCTGTGGATTCAATACAAATCCAATCCAAAACAGAATATATTGTCATAGATTTTTAAATCTTATATACAAGGACTAAGCCTAAGAATAGCCAAAACACTTCATGTTGAGATAAATATGCAGAAGAGAGGACAATTATAAAGCTATAGGGATTAAGATAGAGTAATACTGGAAGAAGACTAGGTAAGTTGACCAATGGAAGAGAATGTATGTGTAGATGGGTATATATTATTAATAAATATTGTATTCATATAAAAATGCAATTACAGGTGGATTAAAAACTTAAATGTTAAAAGCAAAACTTTCAAATTATTGAAGAAATCATATATAAATATTTTTGTAACACTGGGGGAAAGAAAGACTCCTTAAAAGAGTACCCCAGAAGAAGGACCAGGGTTCAGACCATGGGTTGACCAGAATACATGGCTGGAAAGGCTTGAAGGAAAAACACCATGGCATGACAAAACCTTGTCAGAGTCTACTTCTCACTCTCATAAAATAAATAAATAAACCTTTTTTAAAAAAAGACCCAAGATGCAATAACCATAAGAAAAAACAAGGTTCGATTTATCTATTAGGTAGCTGGGAAAATGATGTATATTTCTATGTTTTTCTATGCAAAAATGTGTCATGACTTTTCCAATGACACAATATATTAAAATTAAGAAATTCTGTCCATGAAAGGTACCCTACAGAATATTAAAAAATAAAGTACAATCTCAGAGAACAGAAATTTGCAATTTATAAAATCAACAAAAGAATAACATACAGTATATAAGGAATATCTTTTTCTTAGTTGATGTAAAGGCAAATAACCCTATGGAAAAATGATGAACAGATATTTTACAAAAGAGAAAACATATATATGACGTAATCAGGAAGATGTATATGGAGGCTCCTGGGGTGTTGGCAATGATCTTGGAGCCTGGGATGCTGAGGATCATAGGAGTTTTACTTTATAATTGTTTTTAACTGTGTGTATGTGTGTTTATACATTTGAGCAAATATCTATAGATATCTTGTATGTGTGTGTGTATATATATATATATATATATATATATATATATACATATATACATATATATGTGTGTGTGTGTGTATGTGTGTATACTCACACAAAATATTAACAAATTTTGATTATAAGAGTACCTGGGCAGAAGTAGGTCTTTCTTGAGGATTTTCTTTCAAACACTTTTTAATTAACTTCTCAACCATAGGCCATGGGGCACAACCATATTCTTTAACTGGATCTAAAATATTAAAAACCCATTATTCTAACACACTAAACAAATCAGAAGTTATTTATTTCCTTTCAGTATATATGAAAAGCTCAGACATTGCAAAGAAAACCACTGATCTACACAATCTTGAATTTATTGATAATTTACCTTCACAGAACTAAAACTAATTTTATGAACTTAATGTTCACTAGAGACATCATAAATTTTTGACGATCTAAAAAGAGACACAAATACCAATTGAATAAGATAATCTATTTTCATCCTGTACTTGCAATTAAAATAGACTTTGAAAACACTTTTGCTCATATAATAATTGGGTTTCTATAGAAATTTTAATTTTATTTTAATCCTCAAAGTAGGCAATCATTTAATTCTCATATCCTCACAGTTATTCAGCCACATTTGTCTTTATATAGAGGTATGCCATTCTTGTGGTTGGTGTAGAATAGAGACCTAGATCCTTTCTATGGAAAGCTAGCTGATAAAATAATGGAGACGACCTATATTGTACATAAGGTTTACCAAATAATAAATATCTTTGCCTCACATTATCTCCAAAGATCCTGCCAAAAGAGGTGTTTAAAGCTATACTTCGAGGCTGGTGATATGCCTGGTGATTGAAACAGCCAAATCCCACATGGTCAACTGCCCTGTTCGAGTCCTGGACCGAGTGGTTTGAGAAACACACTGGGCACATGTGTGTGCATGTCCAAAATCCTGAAAGGAGGAAGAGATGGAGGAGAAGGGAATGCAGAGTGATCACGCTCTATGGGAAATGCTGTCTCCTCTCCCTCTGTCTCTTCTCTGGAGAGCATACACACTCTCTAGCAAAATAAATAAGTAAATAAAGAACAAAAAAACTATACTCCCTGCTCGTGGAACACAGTGTACACTCAAAACTATTTCTTTGAAAGAGAAAGCGAAATTACAAGAAACAGCTAAATAAATTTAAAAGAGTCCTTTGTAGAGGGAACTAAAGTAATAGTCAAGGGATGAATAACAAAGTCCTGGAATTTCTTGAAAATATGACAACCTCTGAAATGAAGTTTGATCTTATTAAGTACTCAACTGCCAATTCTTATTAATATTTACTACTAAAAATTATTATTATAAATTATTCAAGCTTTCATTCCCACATATAAATTATTTCATTCCAAGACAATGAAAACACTCCAGGCTAATAGGCACAAAGTAACTTTTTTTTTAAAGTTTTCTATATGGCATGTTTTAAGTTTCATAAGCTCACTGGAAAGAGACTGAGAGAAAGAGAGAGACCAGGAAAGCACCCCCACCCAGCGGAGATGGCCACAATGCAATACCATCCCCTCTATTCTTTTGGGATTTGGGGCATGCACACATGTATATCTGGCATATTTTTCAAACTGGCAGGTCCAGGACTCAAACCACTCAGCCAGCCATGTGGAATTCAACTGTTTTAGCAACCATGCCATAGGCTTTCCCAAAGTAATTTTTTATGAGAACTAGAAATCACCAAATCTGAAGTTCTAACAGTAATTTCATTTTTGAGTATTTTTATAAATATATCAATAATATGAAATACACCAATATTAACTTGGGATTTAAAAAAACTTAAAAATACTCATTTTTTTTCATGTGATTTATTAAAATGTATCATGACATATAAAAATATGCATTAAACAAAAAAATTTTGGCTATGAAATGAAGTATATGTATAATGACAAATAACTTGGGAATAAAGCTAATGACATTAAGAAAAAAACTTCTTTGTAGATAACATAGAACTTACCAGGTAATTTCCCTTGTATTGCTAATTCATCAAACTCATTTGGAAACTTCAAACCCTCTACTATTCTACCTCCAGCTGTCAAAATGTCATAGAGTAGTAAACCAAATGAATAAACATCAGCCTGTTGGTTATAAATAACATTTCCTCTGGCAACTTCAGGTGCACGAAATCCTGAAAGCAAACAAATATAAAAATAAATACATCCAACACCAGAGCCTATACACCAGGAAGGCATATACTTGGGCTGTCTATCAAAAGAATCAGGAAAATGAGGTCTAAATCTGGCCATGTGTTCTCTATAAGGAAACGCCTTTATCAAATCAATGAAAAGAACTGTACCAGGACATTTCACCACAAAGTAGACCTCAGAGGATAATATACTCCTTCAATCTTTATTATAATATCATATAATCTTTTCTTTTCTTTTTTTAATAATTTGCCAGAGTGCATGTGTACTCCCTGAAGAGAGATGAAGAAAGAGGGAAGAAGGAGCAAGAAGGCACCCTCTATCTCCTCCATCTTTTCCTCCTTTCAGGACCTTGGGCATGCACAAACGTGGCCCAGTGCATTTTTCAAGCAGAAGTTCCGGGAAAACTACCCAGTCAGCCATGTAGGATTCAGCCACCTTCACCACCATACCCCAGATGGCCCAATAATCACATTATAGGCTCTTCAAAAAGATTACCTTGAAGAATAATAAGAGTAAACATTTAAAAAGAAATGTAGAACTATATCGCAATTAAAGAAATGTATTCTAAGAGGAAAAAATAATTTTTTTAAAGATGACGTACTGCAACATAAATGAAAGGAAAATGTGGGATCTAATTCTGGATAGACATAATATTATTAAGTATATAAAAAAACCAACTGAATCAATTTATGGTAAGAACAATTATTTTCTTTTTTCTTTTCTTTCTTTCTTTCTTTTTTTTTTTTTGCTAGAGGGTACGTGTGCTCCTCAGTAAGAGAGAAAAGGAAGAGGGAAAGTAAGAAAGAACCTCCCCCCAAGGGGATGGCCATGCCATAATCTCTTCTCCTCCATTTCTTCTTCCTGGATTTTGGGCACACATTCACACACATTCAGTGTGATTTTCAAGTCACTGAGTCCGGGACTTGACAATGCAGCCACCCATGTGAGATTCAACTGCATTAACCACCATGCCACTGGCTGGCCCTGAACATCCTTTTGGTAAGGAATCACATGCCAAATATGTTCAAAATGACATAGCATAATGCAATGTAATTTCATATATATATTCAGACATGAGGAGAGTAAGAGAGAGAAAAACAAGTAGGGCAAAAAGTTAATAACCAATGAATTCATGCATAAGCTATATGGGTGTATGTTGTTCTATTCTTTTCTATAGGTTTAAACATTTCCAAAATAATTATGTACATTGGTGAGAATGTACATAATTAAAGACCAGAAAGAAGTATATTCAGGGCCCAGAAAAATTCATAGCAATTACATTGCTGGACTCCCACATGACCGACTGTGGTTCTTGTTCCAGACCCAGTGGATTGAAACTCAAGCCAGTCACATGTCCATGCATGTCTAAGATCCTGTTAGAAGAATGAAAGAGAAGGGATTGCAGCATGGCCATTATCCCTAGGGAGTGATTTCTCACTTTCCCTCTCACTCTCTCTCTCTCTCTCTCTCTCCCCGACAAGCATATGCACCCTAAGGCAAAACCCCCTAAAAACAAAAAAAATTCCAAACATAATAGTGATTATTTCCATGTGTGAAATTATGTGTAAATTTTATTTTTTTTAAATTTTTCATAATAAACACATATGATTGCTATAATTATTGAAATATGTAGCCAGAAAATATAGCAAAGCATAACTTCATAGCTTTCAAGGAGAAAATGACTGAATTTGGAAAAATTCTATTTGACAGGGTCTACTAGCCAAAGATGAAGCTCAGCAGTCCGTTCCCTGGTTGAAGGAACACAAAGAATAAAAAGAATAGAGATACCACATTTGAGCATAGTAGCCACTTCTGTACTAATTTTTTTTTGGAGAGGTTTTTGCTATAGGACACGTGCGCTCACCAGTAAGACAGAGAGAGACAGAGAGACAGAAAGCGAGAAATCACCCCCCCGGGGGGTATGGTCATGCTGCAGTCCCTTCTCCCCCATTCTCCTCTTGGGATCTTGAGCACACATGCACGCGCACCCGGCATGAGGGTAAGCCACTGGGTCCGGACACGAACCACAGTCAACTACATGGGAGTACAGCTACATAGCCATTATGCTAACTGCTGGTGCCCTGTACTAATTGTTAACATCACATACACACACACACACACACACACACACACACATCATTATATATGCTGTATATACATACTACATACAATGATATATATCATATTGTCTATATACATATATAATATATAATATTGTTTTTATAATATGATAGTATATGTATATTATTTATATATTACATTAAGTTATAGATAAAATTTTTCAGCCATAAACATAGTATACATTTCCTAAGAATAAGGGCATAAAACTATAATATCATTCTTAATTCCTAAGCTAAAGAATTACATAAGTAATTAAGATAGTTCTAAAACATATCCCTTATGACGTATACCTGTGGTATAATGTAAATAAATCATAGTAGCTCCTGATTCATATCACTAACACATTTTGCAGACACCTTCTTGAACGTTTTATTTAATACACACAAAAATCTCTTAAGATAGACAGATGAATACTCCATTTTACAAGGGGCATAATCCTTTCATAAATATTAGGTGTTTTCTGAAAGCCATACAGCTAATAAATGGTAAAGTCAAGCATATTTAAAAAGAATGAGCTACCCACTCATTAACTAGTTCAGTATTGCTTCATGCCTACTCGCTTAGAATTTAAAAGGGATTGTGGAAGCTTATTTAAATCTTATCAAATTATTATTATTCATCTAACACACTTACTGGTATCTTCACTATCAAGGTACTAGTCAAGGACTATTAAAACATTCAGCACATTTTCCCCTTGACAATTCACTGTTAGAAACAGAATTTGGAAATGCAGGATCTTAGAGCAGGAGAAGACCCAGTGGGGTCATTTGTCTAATTTCTAAAATCTCATCCAATGCACATAGCTTTGTACAATAGTGTTTATCCCCCTAGGCATCAATTCATAGATCTCAGAGCTGTGCAGAAAGTTGGCATTTTTTTTTTTCCACAATCAGAGGACACTAAGTAATATAACCATGAAGGAATGGTAGAGAATATTTATTTCAACATGGAAATGCTTTTAACCTTCTTATCTTCTTCCTTTCAAAATAAATGTCTTCATTGATGTGATTCCCAGCATGGGAACATAATATTATGTATATATTCAAGAAGCCTCCCAATTATAATGTAATACCCTTCTGGACACATTTATTTATTTATTTATTTACTTACTTACTTACTTACTGCAATAAGGCATGTGCACTCGCCAGAGACGAAGAGTAGGAAAGTAGAAATCACCCCCCACTCCTAACCCCACCCGTGCCCTGGAGATGACTACACCGTGATCCCTTCTCCCCCATTCTCTTCACCCAATTTTGGGCACACGCATGCATGTATCTGGCCTTATACTCGAGCCACTGGATCCAAGACTCAAACTGTGGTTGGCCATATGGGAGTCCAACCTCTTAACCACCATGCCACCTGCTGGCTCTCCTGAACACTTCTTTTAGTTCATCAGTGAAGTCCCAGTATTCTTAAAGGCCCTAACAACTTCTCAATGAATACCATACAGCTATTCAGTGGTAAAGCCAGTATCATACCTGGCAAATATTCAATACAATTTTCCAAATGCATGAGTAAATAAATAAAAAAAAATATTTCCCTTAGAGATGTATCATAATAGTTACAATGTTAAAAAAAATTGAGAAAATATTATTTATTGTCTAAGAACTATTTTTAGATATCATTTTTCAGAGAAGTATGCATTTAAACAAATGCAACAAGCAAATAATGAAAAGATCCATAGATCAAGAGTATGAGAAATGTATGGGTTAGGTCTGAATACATGTCACAGAAACATTTTATTTTTTTCTTAATTTCAGAGACATATGACTAGATTATGTTTCATAATTGTTGTCATATGATAATCTATAATCAGAGAATATCATTTTATTTACACAAAGACTGCTGTATTTTTATGGATATTGATGGAGTTGAAGCCATCAGTCGGCATTTACCTTAGTCAACAGTGCAGCTGTAACAGGACCCAGAATTAACTGTGACTCCCAACAGTATAAAATATATCTGCTTGAATTAAAGTTGAAACTCCAAGTTGTTTAAAGTTGAAATTATCTCTCATATTTGCCTTTCAAAATGTAGAGTGTCACAACACCGTGGTCCTAATCAATAACCAAATAGCTTCCACTTCTGCATCCCCAGCTGTGAAGGTGCTGAGCCAGAGGCCCTGCTGAGGCTGCTTATGATCACATCTTGTAGTGCCCTACAGACATCTTTAACATTCCTTAAGTTTTTGTTAGTTACCTTATCTATACACTAGAAGTAGTCATTGGACCTACCTCAGTGGGTTTTAGGATTAAATGAGATCTTCAGTCCATGCAAAGGGCTAAGTGCAGCCAGGCACACTATTCATGCTCTAGAAAGGTTTGCCCTTCGTACTTCTCTCTAAGGCAGCCATGATCAACCCACACTGACATGTGCAAACAGGGTGAATCATCACAGTAAGAGGTATTACAAAAATGGACCCCAAAAAATGGACCAGCAGGTAGCATGGACGTTAAGGTGCTGGATTCCAGATGACCAACTCGATGGTTCAAGACCCAGACCTGGTGGCTTTAGAATCCCACTGGGCATGTGTACATCCATGCCCAAAGTGCCAAGAGGAGAATGGATGAGAAGGCATTGCAGAATGGCCATCCCCTTTGGGAAATCATTTCTCACTTTCCTCTCTTGTTCTCTCCCTGACACTCTCTCTCTCTCTCTCTCTCTCTCTCTGACAAGTACATGTATCTTAAAGCAAAGAGCTTAAAAAAAATTAACAAAGACATGCCCTTCTGTTTCTCCAGAAGTTTACATGTTAAGAGATATAACAATAACAGAACAATTATTAAAAGAAAAGACAAGGTGATAACAAATCATATAAGAAGGAGCTATTTTCTTCCAAAACACAAATGCATTGGAGAAAGAAAAATTCGGTAGTGCCTACAGTAGTAGTGAGCATTATTGTTATTTAAACTTTGAAACTGAGTTTAAGGCTGAGTTAATTAGAAGTATCCTCACAATAATGAATATAGTTGTTTTTTTTGTTTGTTTTTTGGGGGTTTTTTTGAGAGGTTTTTGCTATAGGGCACGTGCGCTCACCAGACAGAAAGACAGAGACAGAGAGACAGAAAGCGAGAAATCACCCCCCAGGGGGGATGGTCATGCTGCAATCCCTTCTCCTCCATTCTCCTCTCGGGATCTTGGGCACGCACGCACACTCGCCCGGTGTGAGTTTAAGCCACCGGGTCTGGGACTCAAACCGTGGTCGACTACGTGGGAGTCCAGCGACATAGCCATTATGCTAACTGCTGGTCCCAATGAATATAGTAATGATAGGAGAAAATCTGTGATAGCAAGAAAATCAAATGTTTATAATGTGTTAGAAATCCCCGGGGAAGAGTGGGAAGAGAACACATGGGGCCCTGGGTTTTCTGATACGGTCTCTCCACATTTATGGTACCATATGTCAATACCAGAGATAAAAAGGTACCAGGAACAGTATCCGACTCAGTACGAAGACTCAGGTGGATACTGAATTTTAGACAGGTTATGACCAAAAACCAGGAAATCATACACTTAAAATGAAAGGCCATGAGTATAACGAAGTTGAAGGAGCTGGCTGCTGGTTGGCCCAGACCACTGAGAGGAACAGTGAAACTCAAGCCCAAAAGCACAATCAATAGATACCAGAGAAACCCCCTGTCCCACTAGGTGGACAGACTTCAACAGCAGAGACTGGGTGGGAAATTCAGGAGAACTGCAAGGCCCATGGAAGTACCCAGACACCTTACTGTCACATGAGTATATTGAGCAGATACTTCGAGATACTTCACTGTCCCGTGCATACTTTTACTAGGTGGGAGTGTGTGTGTTAGGCCTGTGGAATTCCAAGATTGTCTGTCCAAACCCATAGTTGACAATATTTGCTATCGTGGTTCTTTTGTTTTGTTTGTTTTTATAATAACTAAGATTAAATATTTAAACTTCCTCAAGTTCATGTTAGAGTTGCATGTGGTCTAGGAGACAGACCATGAGATTTAAAGCTACGTAGCACTGAACGAAGTTCTCCTTTTGACTAAGCTCTCATCTTGGCTTCTATTGTTGTATAATTTCACTGAGCCTCAGTTTCCTCATTTTACAAATGACAAAGCAACAGCTAGCTTTTGACCCTGGCACAAGGATAAAGGACACGATCTCTAGACTACCTGATACTGAGCCTGGAAGGCAGCAGATGTCTAAGAAATTACAGTTTTTTTAATCTTATTTATTTATGTATTTATTGAGAGAGTGAGAGACAAAGAGAAAGACAGAGGAATACAGGGATACTCAACAGGGTCTTGTCCACAACCCTTCCCTCAGCCTTCAGCAAGTCAGGAATATCGGAGTACCCATGGGCATACCTGGCATATTCAGGCTGACCCAGGATCTGAACCTGACCTTTCCCATATGGATCCAGTATCTTGCAGCAGCACCCTAACCCCTGTACCAGAGCAGCTAGGCCAATAACTATTTTTATTATTATTGAACAATTCAGAGACTCTTAGCTAGAATACATACTTTGAGGTGTTTATGAGAATACACACTCTACTTGCAAACTACAGCTATGCAAAACAAAAGAGAAAGCATTCATTTGGAACAAAAATAAAATGAGGCATTGAAATCTGGGGCTTTGGCTAATTTACACTGGAAAGGAGGGCTTAGGGCAAGGGTTGGACACAATCAGGTTTTTTTGCCAAGTGAGCTACCCTCTAGCATATTTTCTTCTGTCACCATGTTTTAATTGAACTGCAATCAAGATGTTGTAAAGCCACTTGTAACTTTATTTACAAATAACTAACTATGTAAGATTTTCCTACAGACAGAGCTGTCTGCCCTCACACAGATGCCAACTCCTGGACTTTCTGTCTTGGCTCAGATTGAATTCTTAGTTCATACAAATCACTGACCCTGTGACAGTTCCTTACTAATCACAACATGAGATTCTGATGATCAATAGAGTAGAAGGGAGTGAGAGCTGAGACAGGGAGAGAGGATTCCATGGGGTACACTGATGTGGGAAGAACATGGCAGAATGTAAGACCTCGGGAGCACAAAAGCACAGTGCTGTGCAGGAAGTAGACTGTCACAGGAGGTAGAGTCAAGGAGCAGAAGCAGTGACAGGATTATTCGAACAGGCAAGATAAGAAAGGGCTGCAGATGACTCTAGAAAGCAACATTAAAATCTAAGATAAGAGAATGATGTCAATGATTTCTGGAGGTTACACATGAGATGGAATCCAGAGTGGGTATGCTTCACTTTTCATTGACTCATCTGTGTCTGCAAAGCCCCATAAGGAAGCTACATTATTTATAAGCATTGAAGTATTTACAACTTATAAATAATGAAGAAAGAAAATTGAACTGCCTGTTTAAAGTCCTACACTTTTGTATCAACCCATTAAAAAGGTGAAAGTACACTTCTATGAATAACAATGCAACACAGAAAACCCCAAGTTCCAAATACCTTATTGCAAAATTCTTAGAACCACAAGTATTTAGGGACCAAAAGTATTTAGTATTTACATTTTTGCCATAGGGCTCCTATGCTCTCCAGAGAGAGACAAAAAGGTCAAAAATGAGAAATCTCCCCCAGGGGGGAATGGCCACGCTGCGATCCCTTCTCCTCCAGTCTCCTCTTGGGGTTGGGGACATGCACACCCACGTGTCCAGCATGATTTTCAGGATGCCAGGTCCGAGACGCAAACTGTGGTCAGCGATGTGGGAGTCCCGTGCCTTAACTGCTATGTATCTGATGGCTCCTATACTTTTTATAATTAAATACACTAATAACATTTTTAGGTGTTAATGGGACCTAGATTAAAATTTTAGTTGTTACTTTTTATCCACCTCTAGAGTCTTTAAAGATTTAATTAATTAATTATTTTTTTAAATTTGCTCTAGGGCATGGTGCTCACTGGAGAGAGAGGGAAA
>NW_006206824.1:82737-99439 GCF_000334495.1 Tupaia belangeri chinensis
GTGAGGGGGGGGAAGAAAAAGCCACACCATAATCCCTTTTCCATTCTCCTCTTGGGATTTCAGGCATGTATGCACATACATCCAGCATGTGTTCCAAGCCATGGGTCCAGCATTTAGCAGCAAAGTGGGCCACATGAGCTCCAGCTGTCTTAATAACCGTGCTACTGGCTGTCCCTAAAGATTTTTTAAAATCTAACTTTTTTTCCTATTTTTTAAGACAGGAGGTCCAGTAGATGGTTTAGTGGTTAAGGTGCTGGACTCTCACATGGCTTACCACCGTTCAAGTCCCGGCAGTTTGAAACTCAAGCCAGGTGTGTGTGCACGCTTTTCCAAAATCTCAGGAAGAGAATGGAGGAGAAGGGAATGCAATGTGGCCATCCCTCTAGAGAGTGATTTCTCACTTTCTCTCTCTGTCTCTCCAGAGAGTGCACATGCCCTATAGCAAAAATCTCTCTCAAAAAAAAAAAAAAATCAGTGTCTTGCTATCATGATCCTCTTTCTCAACCTCCCACCTGGAACTGCAGGCACATGCCACCATACCTGACTCTTGTACATAGGGTCTTGCTGTGTTACCCAAGTCAGAAAATCTAACTTTTTAAATTTTTTTGGAGAGGATTTTGCTATAGGGCACATGCTCTCACCAGAAAGACAGAGACAGAAAGCAAGAAATCACCCCCCAGGTGGGATGGCCACGCCGCAGTCCCTTCTCCTCCATTCTCCTCTTGAGATCTTGGACACACATGCACACACACCTGGTGTGAGTTTAAGCCACCAGGTCCAGGACTCGAACCACAGTTGACTACATGGGAGTCCAATGACGTAGCTATACACCATCTGCTATCCAAGAAAATCTAACTTTTAGAAATATAAGGGCCATCCTGTGGTTTGGTGGCAAAGGGAGCTGGACCCCACATGGCTGACTGCACAGTTTAAATCCCTAACCTGGAAGTTGGAAAACAAAAATTGGCCACACACTTGTGCATGCCCAAAAATCCCAAAAGGATTGCGGCATGACCACCTTCTATTAGGTTGTTTTCTCTCTCACTCTCTGATTACATGTGTCCTCTGGGGGGGGGAACTAAAGAAAAAATATGTAACTCGACATCGAACAATCTCTACTTTTTAGTTTGATTTTTGCCCTGGACAATTATAATTTCTTTTTTGTCCTATGGAATATGATGATCAAAATCATCATGTAATGGTCATAGTAATTTACATAATAAGTATCTGTTCACAGCATGACAGTGTGTGGTTTTCTTTTGATTCCCCTCAGCTCACACCTGAAGTCACTTCTCATTCATCTGGAAGAGGGAATTATCATGTGGTTAATAAAAGGAGAGACACTCTCCTCTGAAACTTGAACCCAAACTCCCACTGGGGATCCCACACTCCCATCCACAGTAGAGAAGGACAACTGAAACACAGCATGAGCAAACAACTATAGAAACCTACTCCAAAGAAGTAGGCAGAAGTGAATATATCATCAGATAACTAAAAATCAAAGTACAATCCCAAGAAATAGGAGAAAACCAGGAAATACCTCCCTCCCAAAGGAACATAATAACTCCTCACTATGATTTGCATATTCCCCCAGAATTTCATATGTTGGAACTTATTTATATTGTGAAGGTATTAAGAAAAAACTTAATAACTTCAGGGCACTAAAAGGTAAGGCCCCTGAGAGTGACTAGGAGGTTAAGATGGGGCCCTTTCATTGGCTCCTGGGCGCTCATAAAGAGACACACAGACACAGACATGGCCTGTCTGCTCTGCTCTTGCACTCATGTGACTCCTCAGGATTCTGCATGCCCCTCTCCAGATATGGGCCCAGGATCTTGGGCCTCCAAATCAAGCTGAGTGAACTTCTACTTTTATAAATCACCCAGTTCAGGCATTTGCTGTTCTTAGCAACAGAACAGACTAGAACATCATGGAAACTTTATCACCTACCTGGTGTGCCCTCTGATGTTTTAATCCCCATTCTACAGCAGTACTGAGCAATCCCGTAGTCAGCGATCTTTGCAATGATGGCGGCATTGGGATACAGGGTAAAAAGCAGCACATTGTGGGGCTTCAAGTCACGGTATATAATCATGGCTGAGTGCAGGTATCTGCCAAACAATGCACAAGAAATCTTATTAAAACCAGATTACATTATAATAGGTTTTGTCATAATTTTCTTGAATGCGTATGTCCATTATGCAAAGAGTCTAAGTACTTAAGCTAACATTAGCCCTCAAGTTATAAAATGCTGTAGAAATAAATCAAAACATACAAGTGTAGGGCCAGACAAAGTGGCATACAGGTAGTATCACAGCTGGGGCGGCTGAGAACCATATGTGAGTTCTGGGATCCTGTTCCCAGGCAAACCTTAACACTCTGGTAACAATTAGACACACTTATAATACTGATTAATTGGGAGGCTGGGGCAGGAGGATTGTAACATAGTGAGACCTTCTCAAAAAGACCTATCTTTGAGGGAAGAAGGGTTGATTACCCCTTCAGGGATCACAACTCACTTTTTGAAGTCCCAGAGACAGAAGAAGAAATAGGGAAGCAAAGGCCACCATGCCTGAACTCATCAGCAAGTACCCCAACACAGCCTGCAATGAGGGAGGAGTGGCTTCTCCAGCCAACGTGCCACACAATGGACTCCAACCTTACATTCTACCTGTCCAGTTTAACCTCCACCACACAGGAAGCAAAGAAGTTTGATTGTATAGTAATCAAACACCTTAAGACAGTGAGATTTTTTGAGGAATTCTGTCCCCACAACCCATCCCCCACAATAAAAGGAGAGACACTCTCCTCTCAAACCTGAACCCAAACTCCCACTGTGGATTCCACACGCCCATCCACAGTAGAGGAGACAACTGAAACAGAGCATGAGCAAACAACTATAGAAACTACTCCAAAGAAGTAGGAAGAAGTGAATATATCATCAGATAACTAAAAATCAAAGCACAATCCCAAGAAATATGAGAAAACCAGGAAATACCTCCCTCCCAAAGGAACATAATAACTCTTCACTAACAATGGATAAAATACAAGAAATCACCGGAATGTCAAAAAAATAATAATCTGGGACCAGCAGTTAACATAATGGCTATGTCGCTGGACTCCCATGTAGCCGACCACGGTTCGCGTCTCGGACCCGGTGGCTTAAAACTCACGCCAGGCACATGTGCTTGTGGGCCCAAGATCCCGAGAGGAGAATGGAGAAGGAATTGCATCATGCCCATACCCCCTGGGGGGTGATTTCTCGCTTTCTGTCTCTCTGTCTCTCTCTGTCTGTCTTGCGAGCACACGCGCCCTATAGCAAAAAAAACCTCTCCAAAATAATAATAATAATAATAATAATAATAATAATTCATTGTAAGAAAACTCAGTGAGATATAAGAAAAAGACAACCAATACTAGGAGGTGAGAAAATGTTTCCATGAGGTGAAGGAGGAACTTCATAAAGGGATAGGTATCCTGAAAAAGAATCAAACAGAACTTCTGAATATAAACAATATGATTCTGGAAAATATCAACAGCAGATTAGATGACACAGAAGAAAGAATCTCCTTGAAAACAAAACCTCCAATTTAGTCCACGCAACCAAAACAATAGAAGAATAACCATTACAAATCAGAACAACTTATGGGAAATTCTAGACACCACTAAATGGCTAAATAACCACATAATAGGTATTCCAGAAAGCTAAGAGACAGGTAAAAGTATAAAAAATCTCTTTCATGCTCTATTAGCTGAAAAGTTTCCAAATTTAAAGAGGCATTTGGACATTCAAATCTAAAAATTCAAAGAACACCAAATAGATATGACGTAAGAAAATCCTCTCCAAGGCATATCATAGCCAATTGGTAACAATCAAAGACAATATTTTAAGATCAGCAAGAGCAAAACACCAAGTTATATACAAAGTTTACCCTTTAGACTAACATCAGATCTTTCAACTCAAACAATGAAGGCAAGGAAAGAATGAAAAACATATGTAAAACTCTTAAAGAAACTAATTTCAGCCAAGTATACTATATTCTGTGAAACTAGCCTTTGAATGGGAAAGAGGAAAAAAAAATAATTTCAGATAAACAAAGGCTGGAAGAATTCACCAAAACTAGCCAGCTTGTAAGGAAATACTAAAGGGAAAATTAAAGGCCAAAATATATAAGTAAAAGAACACAAACAACTAGGAAAACAAACAAAACAAAAAAGAGTAACAAAATGACAGGGAATACATCCACACATATTGATAATAACATTGAGTATTGTGCTCAAATTCCCAACCAATAAGGCTAAGAAATTAAAAATTAACTATTATACAAACAGGTTTAAGTACTCTTGGCTAAAATTATTTAATAGACAGTTGTCTCCACAGGTTTCATATTGCTTTTACATATTTATCATTATAACAATTACTCATTGTGCAAAACTAGGTAACATAGGGAAAGTCCAAAATGTTACTAGTAGGTGATTCTTTCTTTGAAATATATTTACAGAAGGCTAAAATCAAGAACTTAATAAAGTTTATAAATCACCAAATAACTGACTTTACTATGTCCTCACTTTGAAAGATCTCTTTCCATTTTTGTTTAGTTTTTAGTTTTTGCACTTTTGAGGACCTATTTCTGTAGGTACAGTACAATACTATGGTTTTAGAACTCACAGTGAGTGAGTATAGGTTTTCTTTTTTATCTCAACCTAATGATCTATATACTTCCAAAATAACCAATAGAGTGAGTTGCAAATATTCATAACAAAATAACTGTTAAAGGCTGAAATTAGTGAATATGTTTATGTCCATAATTTATTTATTACACATCATATACATATTTTTAGAAACTATACCATATGTACAAACATATGTACAATTATAAAAACATGTATAATTATATGTAAATCATAAATTATAGTAAATACATTTTTAAATACCTCTCTCTTCTCTTCCCTTGCTTCTCCCTTCCTCTTACTCTGCCTCACACACACAAAAAAAAAACAAACAAGAACAAAAAAAAAACCCTAATATAAAACAAGATTGTGTTTTGAAAAGTAAAGTCAATCCTGATAAGTGAGAGATTTATACTTTAAGATACAGCTGTCTCAGGCAAAGTTCCATTTTGGGGGGAAATTTTCTTTTGTATACCTTACCAATTATTTGAAGGGAATTCTGAATTTCTTCAATGAAAATATGTACATTATAACTACTTTAGAATGTTATTTTTAAATGTAAATAAGAGTTGATAGAATTTGCTTGTAATTTCCATTTATTTAATAGCTTGATTTTCTTAAAACTATACATATGTTTCTCAGCTTTTAAAATGCTCTCTATTCCATGCATCTTTGGGATTTTTTTTCTTTTCTTTTTTTAAATAAATGTTAGCAAGTATATATACACACATGCCCAAGAAATAGAGAAACACCTTGACAGGGTCTCATTCTGCCATATCCCCTTTCCCCCACACCTCAGGATCTTGGGTGCCACATATGTACCCCATGTGTTTTCAGGTTGATCTGAGGATCTGAACCCTCAATCAGCCATGTGATTTCCAACACTCCAGTCAATTACACTATGGACTGCACCACCTAAACTATGATACACACACACACACACACACACACACACACACACACACACATATATATATGACTAAAATGTTTCCAATATGTTTGAGAATATTTATTTTCCAATAATAACAAATGAAAATATAAGACTTCTACTAGCTTATCCTACTCTGTTTGAAAATGTAATTTACTATAAATTCAATTCTGTTATAAATTAATGTAAATAAAGAACATTTAGTCTGAAAATCAAAATGGACAAAATATAGTTTTGGAAGAAAATAGTGCTGGGTGATGTTAAAGTCCTTTCACAGACTGATCCATGCAAACGTAAGCAACTAAAGTTGGACATCTTCAGTAAAGCATAAAAATTAGTTAATATAAAAAGCAACAAGAAGCTAGGTCCATTGCTTAGTGGTTAAAGGACAGAGATCCCACATTGCCAATTGTGGTTAGAATCCTGGCCCCGGATAGCTTGTAAAATGTGCTGGTACATGTGCACGTGTGCCCAAATCTCAGTAGGAAGGAGAAAGTGAGAAGGAACTGCGGCATGACCACACCCCATTGGGAAGTGCTTTCTCCCCTCCTCTACCTCTCTCTCTCTCTGTCTCTGGTGAGCGCATGCACCTTCTGCCAATTAAAATAGAAATGTTTTTCTCATGCAGGTCTAATGCATTCTGAAGACACAGTCAGAGAGCTCACTGTGCCCCAACTACTAACACTACGTTACTACCTTTCCTTAGGCGCCTATAAAATTTAAATTTTTTCTCACTCTATCTTCCTTGCCCTCAGTGTCTAATTTACTACAGCCCTCCACATGGTCTCGCAGGTATACTCCGACCTGGAACAACTCTCCACAGGACTTAATGGAATTAAATTTAAATCCTTTGCGATTTTTTTGTTAGATCCATAAATATTTACCCCATTACCTAGTACCAATCACTGCTGTAAGGATTAGAGGCAAAATGGCAACGCTACCCTGAACTTTCCATTGCCTGATGCCCTGCGAAGTATGAACCACTGAATTGCATCAACTAATGTAGCAGCAGAGTCTCTCTTTTCCAGGATGTAGTCAGGACATTTGACATTAGGCCCATTCATTTCAGTCTACATATTTTTGGCTGAAAAATAAAATAAATGTACTAATGAAATTGACCTTAACAATAAGTAATGGGCTTGAAAGAGAAATTTGCTAAGGGCTTACTGAAAGGCCATTAGCTACTCCTGCCCAGCTGAAGAGGAAAGCTGGGAGATTAAGAATAAAATAAGTTAAAGCCAAGTCATACATCATTGAATAACATCCAAATTCTTCATAATGTATGCCTCTTTCTCTGTATTTATAGAACACAGACTCTTTCAGAATACTTCCCAAAGGCAAAAAAAAAAAAATAGTTAAACTTAATTCGAAATAATGTCAGTGGGAAAGAGAGATTATCTGGGTTAGTTAAAATGTTCAATTATAGAATTTAATCTTTAAAAGTGCAGTTTTAATAGCTGTAATAGAATAGCAAAGTAGCTTTTGAAATAGCAATAAGTACAAATCTTGCCTTACTGACAATAATTCAGCCATAATTTATGCATTGTGTGACAATGAGTATTGTCAAATATTTTATTAAAATAAACTGGCCTGTATTCAGCTAAATAGTCATTCTTTGCCTGTGATTATCATAAGAGTTTCTAAGAAACCCCTTCCTTCATCATTTAAAATAATTTTTATCTCATCCTGAATGAAGTTATTCTAAAAATAGAATACAGACCAGCAAGTGGTATGGTGGTTAAGATGCTGGATCCCATAGCTGACTACACAGTTCAAGTTCTGGACCTGGCAACTTGAAAAACATGCCAGGTCTGTGTGCCCAAAATCCCAAGAGGAGAATGGAGAAGGGACCACAGTGTGGCCATGCTCCCTGGAGGAGTGCTTCTCGCTTTCTCTGTCTCTCTCACTCTCTCCAGTGAGTGCACACACTCTATTTTTAGTATAAAAATAAAATAAATATATGCATTTAATAAATATGTGCTGGGCATCTGTGAGGGCTAGTCATTAGGGCCAGGCATTAGGGACACAAAGCCACCTTTGTATCTTAGCTCTTAGGGGTCCAATGTAGGAGAGACAGGTGTTCAAACAAGGTAACAGAAATGCATAAGCCCCAGGAAGCACAGAGGGGGAAAGTACAGAGGAAAAGGGAGCCAAGTCACCTTTCACATTAGCAGTTTTCAACCTCAGAACAACGTACTTTCGCCTTCCCTCTGCAGCACCTTGTACATGTCCTGCATGGAGCAGGCACCAGAAACGCGTGCTAGAGAGGCTGCTCTTCAACCGAGTAGTGGAGCTCACAGCAAAGAAGGTATGTGAGCAAATTCTTGAGGGTAAGAGTTCTCTAGGCAGAAAACTGAGGGAAGGGAACAATGACAAATGCAAGGCCAGAGAGACAGGAACGTCTGTGAAAAGTCAAGCCCTTGGGCAGGGTCAGAGTGCACAGTGTGGGCAGCAGAAGGGCAGGCTGTAGAGGTGAGACAGAAATACTTGAGTTGTGACACTATGACAAGTCAGTTGGATGTATTTTGCAGATCATTGGGAACTATTAGGGAATTCGAAGCATCATTGGATGTTTATTCTTGAAGAAAGATTCTGATAATCCCTAGAGGCATTGAAATAAGGCAGCAGTAGTGACACAACAATAAATAAATTTATGTTTTATATAATGTAAAATTGAATCAAGCATCTAGTGAACAAATGAATATGTATTTTGGGGGGAGGGAGTCAGTTTGGATAGGACTACAAGGATCCTGACCTGGTGAGTGAAGGACAGAAGACAAAGAATGGCTTTATGGTAGAAGGAAGGGGCAAGGAGAGTAAACTGTGTTTGAAAATCCTGAAACACAGAAACTTAGGGACTGCGTAGGTGACTTTATCTTCACAGGTAGTGGGGAATTACAAGAAAGAGGTCAAAAGAGGCCCAGCTGAAGTGCACGCTGCTAAGATGCTATCCTCTTGCAGGCTGGGACCACACAGAAGGCCCAGGTTCCTTTCCAGATCCAACCTAAAGGCTGGCTGTGGCGGCATGCACATGTATTCCTAAATGACTCGGGAGGCAGAGGCATGACTATGGTGAGTTCAAGGCTGGCCTGGACAACATTGAGAAACCCTGTCTTAAAAAATAATAAAAAGATCAGGTGTGGTGATTTGGGCCCAGAAGAGTGGCTTCGGCAGGAAGATTATGACACGGTGATACCCTGTACTTTAAAAAAAGGAATAGTTAAAAGAGCTCAAAGGCGCTGACCAAATTAAAGATGTAAGCTTACAGCTGAAAGCAAGACTGCAGAAGAGAGAATATGTTAAGTGAAGAAAGTTCTTTTATGTCTCTCAAAATGACTCCATCATCTAAGGAACTCCAAAGGAGCACGGTTGTACTGTTCTTTTTGCCTTTGTAGTTATAGCTCTGTGCTAAAATATATTTGGTAAAGCAAACCTTAATGCTAAGTTTAAAAAATATACTTAGTGTAGGGAGTAGATTGATAGCTACTGAAATTGACTAGCCTCTTGTGGCAAGGTCTAAAAAGCTCTCCTGGTATTATGGTGAGAATGAATCAGGCCAATTAGAGGAAAGTATGCTGAGATTTCATATACATCATCAAAAACGGCTGGCTTTCCTATTTTAAGAAACGATTCAGAGAACTAAAATAAGTTATTTTAGTGATGAGGTTTTTCAAACAGCAGTGAATAAAAACCAGAAATTATTCATTTTGTAAATGAGCACTTTGGGGATTATGTGGAAGAATTAGGGGAAAACTAGGACCAAAAGTGAGTTAAATTAAGGAACGTGACCTAGACACTTTTGAAATACTGAGACTAGGTGTCATTTCATCTACAATAATTTAACACAAGCCTCCCCCTGGTGTTCAAAAGCAGATATAGCAATGCAAATCCAAATGCCTGCATCCTGCCTGATGTAGTAACTGATATGATTTTCAGGACAGGGATATGTACTCATCATAATACCTACTCTTGAATAAGACCCTCCAAAGCATAGGAAATAATCCCAAAAATAGACAAGTGAGATTGCATCAAGGTAAAAAGCTTCTGCACAGGGGAAAAAAAAAAAAAACAGTATTTAGTGAAGAGAAAACCCTTAGAATGGGAGAATATATTTGCACACCTCCTCAGATAAGGAATTGATAAGCAAAATACACAGGGAGCTCAAGCAGTTAATCTGCAAAATAGTATTCAACCCAATTAAAAGAGGGGCAAATGAGCTTAACAGACTGCTTTCCAAGGAAAATGTACAAACAGGCAAAACACATATTTAAAAATAGTCAACAGCCCTTATCATAAGGGAGAATGCAAATCAAAACCATATAGAGATACCACCTAACCCCAGTCAGAATGATTAAGATTTTTTTTTATTAAAGAATTATGTTTTACTGGGCCCAGCAGTTAGCGTAATGGCTATGTCGCTGAACTCCCATGTAGTCGACCGCAGTTCAAGTCCCGGACCTGGTGCCTTAAACTCACGCCGGGTGCAGGTGCGTGCATGCCCCAAAGATCCCAAGAGGAGAATGGAGGAGAAGGGATTGCGGCATAGCCATCCCCTCTGGGGGGTGATTTCTCACTTTCTATCTCTCTGTCTCTGTCGTTCTGGCAAGAGCATGCGCCCTATAGCAAAAGCCTCTCCAAAAAAAAAAAAAGAATTATTTTTTACTATTTTAGCTTTATTTATTTATTTTAATTTGACCAGAGAGGGACAGAGTGTGTGTATGTGTATGTGTGTGTGTGTGTGTGTGTGTGTGTGTGTGTGTGTATGAGAGAGAGAGAGAAAGTGAGAAAGCAAGCTGCCAGGTCCACAACTCAAACCTCAAACCACGGTTAGCCACATGGGAGTCCAGTGCCCTTAACCACTACGCCATCTGCTGGCCCCCAGAATGACTAAGATTGAAAAAATAAACACTGAGAAGAGCTGATGAGGCCGTGGTGAAAAGGGAAATCTCCTATAGTGTTGGTGGTAATATAAATTAGTACAGCCATTCTGGAGGACAGTATGGAGGTTTCTCAAAGACCTACAAATAGAACTATATGATCCAGCAATTCCACTTCTAGGTATCAACCCAAAGGATAGGAAGGCACTCAGTCAGAAAAAAACACATCAACACGTATTGCAGCATTATTTACAACTGCTAAGACATGGAATCAACCCAAATGTTCAAGAACAGATGAATGGATTGAAAAAGCGTGGCACATATACACTATGGGATACTATTCAGCTATGAAAAACAATGAAACCCTGGCACTTGATAGAGAGTGAACAAATACAGAAGATGTATGCTAAGTGAAGCAAGCCAGACTATGGAAGAGAGGCACTGTATGTCCCCACTTAATATGTACCAAATGTCTGTACTCTATAGCAGAAAATGAAACACTGGAAGGCATAAAAGCAAGGAGAGCAACTGTGGATACTAGAGACAGTGTGGGAGGAGGGTAGGAAATAGGGAGGTTGGGAGGAAGGGAATCGGGGGGAAAAAGCAAAATATTTAATGGACACAAAAATGGGAAATTATCTGTTGATCGTAATTTGTATAGTAATATCTTTGAATGGACTAATGTACAGTATTATTTATAATGAGAAAAATTCATTTTGTATTCTATAAGGATACACAGTGATTAAATGTAAATATATATAATATAAATATATTTTATATATTTATATACAAATGTAAATATTTATATATAAATATAAATGTGTATGTGTGTGTGTGTGTGTATATATATATATATACATATATATATATATCTGGCACTGTTTTCCTCCCTTCTACCTTTCTTCCTCTCTCCCTCCTGCCTATGTATCTTCTGGGGCCCACTGTTTTGGGTGCTGGACACACAGTGTGAACAAGACAAAGATCCCCTACTATTGAAGGTAAGTGGTGGTGCAGCCATAATGCAATTAGACTCACATGGGTGAGTCCTGAGTTCACATCCATGAACTTTCTTGTGTGTGTTGGGTGTGGTGAACATTCTAATAATCTAGGCTGATTGGGGTTGGAAGTGGTTCATCTGTGGAGACCCCCACTGAGATGGGAGAGAAAGAAAGGAATTAAGGCTTGCTCCCAGGTGAAACAGTGGGGTGACTGGAGATGGGAAGCAATAGAGAAGAGGACATAAGGAGTTTGATTTGGGATGTCTTCATTTATTATAAAACTTTATGCACTAAGTATTAACCATGGTTTATAGACTATTTAAAAAAAAAAGAACAAAAACAAGAATCAGAGATCCAAAATCATAGTTACTAAATGAGCACACTAGTGATTTATCCCCATCTTTTTGTCTCCAAAAACCATGGCCTTTTCACTCTGCTGTGCTGTTCTCCAAAGCTCTTCTATCAACTGGCCACGTGCACTTGGAGTGACTCTGAGACATACGAGGATCATAAAGAAGAACCTAATACAAATCACTCTAGTCCCCTTCACAAGTGTGAGCTAATCTTTCAGTATTCAAATCATCCAACAACCCCTGACACTTTCCTTGATATTTTGAAAACTAATATCTCTCTCTCTTTTTTAGGGGGTGCAGGTCATTACAGGGTTAGAACCATGGGTATTAGAATAGGTGTCCTAGGTTCAAACTCTGCTCTCACTAGCTGTGAGGTTCTTCATGGTCCTCCTACTATTATCTTATGAAATTCCAATATTCGATCAAGGAAATGGTAGATTTCACCCAATCTGGTTGCAGAATGTTATTGGTCCACAATGTTATTAAAAAGCACAAGTCTCTGGGCCTGAGAGGAAGTTTGGGGTCCCATTTGTCATGTACTTCATAGAAAACAGTGTGACGTGGTTACCTCAAGCCATCAGCCACATGTAGTGCGATCCTGTGCTGGAGGGTTCTGGTGAGGCTGGCTTTATCCTGCTGTAGCAAACGATCCAAGGAACCCTTGGAGGCCAATTCCATCACCAACATTCGTGGGCGAATCCCAGCCGCCAGCAGAGAGATTAAGCTGGGGTGATGGAGGTGGCACAGCACGACCAGCTCCTGAAAAAGACCAAAGTTACATTAAGAATAAGAAATATCTCAAGTGAGTGCCTCAACACTCTCACCATGACTTCTCTGGGTGACTGGATTAGGGCAAACTTGCCATTTCTTATTTGATTTTTTTATATTTTCCACATGTTCAGTAATGAACAGCTGGCTGGAACCTATAGTTTGAATGAAGTGTTTAAGTTCTGATTTTCCTTTGCTCTGCTTTTATCAGAACATTTAATGCAGCATCAGCACACACATCGTAGCCATATTTAACAAGTCATATCAATCTTCTCTACTGAAGTTGAGTCAGTCACAGATTCTTCTCGGCCCAGAATTCTGAGCAGCCAGTTCTAGCCTATTGCAACTGGTAATGAAGTAAAGCCTGATTATAATCTTTGGTTTAATAACTACAAAAGTTTACTGAAAAAAACTGCCTAACTCCACAGAAATATATGGGATCAATCTCTTCCTGAAAACTCTCTACTAACTTCCTATTACTCCTAGATTAAAACTCCATGTGCCTCATTGCTTAATACATCCCTAGCCCAATTCCACCCCCTACCTTTGTGAATCACCCTCCAGTCACTCTCCCTTTCATTCAATCAGTTCCAGTAGGTGCCCAGCTCTTTCCAGCCACCAAGTCTTTATTTTTCTGATCCCTCTCTCTAGAAATCCGTCACTCTCACATGGCTGAAGGCTATTTTCCATTCAGATCTTTTTTAAAAAGAATAATTATTTTATTTAACTTTACTTATTTATTTATTTTTATTTGGCCAGAGAGGGACAGATTTAGAAGTAAAGAGAGAGAGAGAGTAAGAAAGCAAGCCACCAGGTCTGGGACTTGAACCATGGTCAGCCATATTGGAATTCAGCGCTCTTAACCACTATGCCACCTGTTAGCTCTTGCCATTCAGATCTTAGCTCAGCTATTACCATGTCCTCAGAGTGACCTGCCTTGGACCAACCCTACTAAAGATATACCCAGTTGCAACAATCTCCCACTAATTCCAAAAGTCAGAGATTCCACTTCATCTTCCACAAAATTGTCCATTCTGAGATGGCCCTTTCTATAGAACACACCTTCTGAGACTTAAAATCTCCTCTATGACATCGTTCTATTTGGATTCCTTATTCACTTTATTCTCCTATTCTGAGATGGCCCTTTCTATAGAACATATCTTCTGAGACTTAAAATCTCCTCTATGACATTGTTCTATTTGGATTCCTTATTCACTTTATTCTGTTTATCCTATTTTACTATGATGCTATAATTTAGTTGAAATGTATCCTTTTTCTAAAAAATGTATTCTTCTAGACCATATCATGTAAGGCTATTTTACAGTCTCCTTTATGGTATTGTTTTAAAATCTATATGCATTTTATTATTTATATACTACTTTAAACTGTAACTTAGTGGAAAGTTACAGCTTTCCTGATGTTAAATTGATTCATGTTTTAAACTGCGATCACTGCAGATGCTCTGCTTTTTAACAACCAGCTTCAAAGACATAGGGTATCAATGCCAACTGCATTCATCAGGAAACTGAAGTGTGGAGAACTCTGCAAGCTGGAGAAGAAAGACTGAATACCCTGAGAGGGAATTTTCTAAGAACAAAGCTTGAGACTGCAATTATATTTGTTTAGTAGATAAAATCTGTTTTTTTCCATCTCAGAATAGCTCAGATGATTAAAACTGAAGAGAAAGGGTCAGGTTAGTTTTGCTTACTTTCTCTTTTTAAAGTTTCTTTCTTTCCAGAGAGAGAGAAGGAGAGAGGGGGGAGAGAGAGACAAGCATCCTCCACATGCCGTAACTGTCCCCACAGCCTTCCCCAACCAACCCGGATCACAGGCCTGTCCACAGGTCGACCCAGAATCATATCCCAGTCTTCCACAGGGCTTCTCCAATACTACAGAGTCTTGCACCACTTCAGCTGGGCAGACAGAAATAGAATCCAAGTTTATCTTGGAAAAGTAACTATGTAAAGATGAAAACCAAAGTGTACTAGACCTGTCCCAGCCATGACTACCAAAAGAATGATCCTCAAAATGCAACGCAGAACACTGAAGTGCCTTCCTTTTCCTTTCTTCCTTTCTTTTTTTTTTCTTTTCTTTTTTTCTTTTTTTTTTTTTTAAGAAGAACCACATTAATCTTTTTTCAGTTTCTTCTACCACTGCCTTGGTTACTTAGCCTCCTCTATGCTAATCAGTCTATACCTATTTAGTGCTCTGATTTCCATTAGAGTGCCCCAAGCACACTCCATAAAATTTGAAACTTATATTGGAGATTAATGGCCAAAGTTAAAAATCAATTTATATAACTAACAAATTACCTATGGATTGAAAGAGATTGTTTCTAGATTTGGTTCACAGATTTGCTGCCTTTCACAGAAAATTGTTTAACTTACTCTGAGAACTAGAGTATGACTCTTATTACTAATGATCAAAATTTCCCAGGTCCATTTCACAGAAACATTGTTACTTCACTGTTTATAGTAACTAAAGTATTATAATTATGTAGTTTTTAAAGTGTACATAAGTTGTTCAATCACAAAGAAATTTTGTTTAGTAAATTAGAGGAAAAAGTGAGGATGAACAGATCCTAAAATACAGTTGAATTCTGGTATAAGATGGTAGAATTAGCATTGAATTTTAATTCTTCTCTCCTTCCATCTCCCTCATTCCAACTATCAACAGAAACTCAGAAAAAACGTGGCTAAATCCCTACCAGATGCTAAACAAGAGAGGGTACTGGGGTGATCCTGCAGGTCATACATTCCCCCATTTTTCCCCAAGGGTCTTTTGTTGACTCCTGCAGCAGCCCATGGACCTCCAACCCCAGGCTCAGAGAAAAGGTAGGAATGTTCCAAGTAACACTACCAATTAATACCATCTTCACTGCGACAGTGATTGGTTCAGTAATTCAGACCTGCCAATGAAAAGAAAGCATTTACCTGAACACAAAGCTCATTGGAAAAAGGACAGATGACTTAAGTGAACCCAATAGTTTTTTATTCGATGATCTACACTGAAGGTCTTTGGGTTCTTCTGGAATACAAGCCCTTGAAAAAGGTTTGCTCTTTTCTTCTGTATTTGTAATATGCAAAGGTGAAGACACACCAGGTTACCACAATGAGAAAAGCCATCCCGAGAGAATAAAACCAATACACAGAAGTTAAGGGACTTATAGAGAAAACTGGCCAGATCACTGAATTAAACCAACTACAGTGACCATCCACTGTGATCCTTTTTAAGATGGAATGTGAAGATAATTTATCTGATGAACCTCAAATAGAAAGTTTTGGGACTAGAAAGAGATGTACAACAGAACTCAAAGTATCTAAAACTCTCTAAAAGATTAAGAAGGGAAAAATAATGCAGCATTTAGCAGAAAGAAACAGTCCCAAGTACAGCACTTGTAGAAAAAAAATCTTCCTTACTTTTGTAGTTATTATATTCTCAGCAGGCTTGACTTATCCCTGTCCATATAACCTAAAGAAAAGAGAATCCATAAACTATGACCACCCATTACAATCCCATGGCCCACCTTCCTCTTGTGAGTGGTAACTTGAACAGACCAATATAAATGCTCAGAATACTCATTTCACCTACCTTTAACAATTCATACAGTCCTTCTTTAATTTATAGATATGAAGAGTCACCCAAAAATACTCAATTTAAGAAAACATCAGGGACCAGCAGTTGACATAGTGGCTATGTCGCTAGACTCCCATGTAGTTGACCGTGGATCAAGTCCCAGATCCAATGGCTTAAACTCATGCCAGACATGTGCGCATGCAGGCCAAAGATCCCAGGAGGAGAATGGAGAAGGGATTGTGGCATGGACATCCCCCCTGAGGGGTGATTCCTCACTTTCTGCCTCTCTGTCTATCTCTGTCTTTCTGAAGAGTGCACGCGCCCTATAGCAAAAAACAAAAACAACAACAACAAAAAACAAACAAACAAAAAAACCTCTAAAAAAAGAAAATGACATCATAAAAGAGAAAGATCAAGATAAACCCATAGGGGGGCTCCCGACCCCCAGCGCAGCCGCGCGCCGGGAACGGCCTGGCCGGCGCCCCCCCACTGGGGGGGGGCACGCGGCCGGGGGCTCACACCCCCCACCGC
>NW_006206824.1:100532-132676 GCF_000334495.1 Tupaia belangeri chinensis
AAAAAAAATTATAATAAAAAATAAACTATAAAAAAAAAAAGAGAAGAGGATAGAGAAAGATAGAAAGTGAACAATAGAGGGGATGTTAGTGAGAAACAGATATGGTTTATTATCTGTTGAAGATGACGTGTATAGTATTCTCAACTGGACTGGTCTGGGAAGTATTTCATGATGGGTGAAGTCTTTTAACAAGCAAAATGAGAAATAGTGATTGACTGTTTTAAAAAATTATAATAATAATAATTATTGGGAAATGCATGGAAAAGACTTTGAATGATAAAGCGGGGAGATCGATGCCTCTGTATTGACTGACATGCATGGCATTCCCTTTTGAAAAAGCAATGGAAATCAATGTAAAGTTATATGTAATCCAATGTAATATAAAGAAGATTATGATGATAATAAAAAAAAAAAGATAAACCCATAGAAGAAACGATCTCACAGAAAACACCAATAGGGAACCAGCAGTTAGCGTAATGGCTATGTCGCTGGACTCCCACATAGTCGACCGCAGTTTGCATCCTGGACCCGGTGGCTTAAAACTCACACCGGGTGCGTGTGCGTGCGTGCCCAAGATCCCGAGAGGAGAATGGAGGAGAAGGGATTGCAGTGTGACCATCCCCCCTGGGGGGTGATTTCTCGCTTTCTGTCTCTCTGTCTCTCTCTGACTGTCTGGCGAGCGCACACACCCTATAGCAAAAACCTCTCCAAAAGAAAAAAGAAAGAAAACACCAATAAAGAAAAATAGTAAAAAAAAAAAAAATTAATTCCAATTATAATGAACAGAAATTCTTGAGAATATTTTATCTTTTTAAAAAGGAGCAACAATAGGTATAAGAAAGAACTGCTAATATTAAAATATATTTAAAAACACAAAGTCCAGTAGAAAGTTAAATAAATAAGGCAATTCTGAAAAACAAACTAGAAATCTGTAAGAGGTAGTCAAGTAAGTTACTTGAATTATAGATAAAATGGTGAGAGGAAAATTATAGATAAAATGTTGAGAGAAAATTAAGAGACGCGGGTGAAGTTCCGTCATTTAATATGTACTCCTGGTGGTTCCAAAATATCAGGGACCTGGCTGATCTGGCTTAGTCCTATCTGTCCATTATCTGTCCCACCTCCTATTTTGGTACATATAAGCTGTTGAATAAAACTTGACCAATGATAATGTAAATGTTGGGAAGAAAAAAAAACAATAGAAAACATATAAAACAGAATTTTCTACCAAATAATGAAGTAGATAGGACAAAAAAATACTGCTACACGGACAAACTTATGAAGCTTCAGAATATCAAGGACAAGAGAAATCAAAAAGACCAAGTTTTTACTTTTCAAAATTAAATTAAAAGTAACCTATATAGGAACAAGTAGCAATAGTGGGCACTGAAATCTCAATAAAATTTTCTTTAAAGAAAATTATTTTAAGCCTAGATTCCTAAAAAAAAAAATCTAAAATAAAATATCAAAGCATATCCATCAAGTATGAGGCAAAATTAAGACATTTTTATCATGTAATGACTAAAAACATTTTCCTCCTAAACATTTTTTTCTAAAAAAATTTATGTGAAGCCCAAGAGAAAGCCATAAAATACAAGAAATATTCAAGCATGCCATGAGGACGAGACAAGAAAATCACAGATCACTGTGCAAGCAGCCTGGAAATTCATTTCCTCAGTTTACAGCATGAAGTTATGGGTTGAATGAGGAATTTCCTCAAGAAAAGGGTGATTTTTGTTTTATTAAGTATGTAATTAAGTGATGAACGGCCCAGCTGCAATGGTCTAACTAGTACAGTGCTATGTGCAGAGCTGGGGGCCACATAGGAGGCCCGGGTTTGGTTCTTGGCTCTACTGACCCAGGCAGTGCTTGTCAGTGCACACCTGTGATCCAGGCTAGCTGGGAGGGGGGGCAGAGCAGTCACAGCATGGCAAGACCCTGATAAAACCACCTCTCCCTCTTGCTCTCTCCCCCCAACCCCATAAAAACAAAACAAACAAACAAAGCTTAGAAATTCTTAAAAACATGATGGAAAATATATCTTTTCTCTCAATCCATTACATTATAGAGAGCACAGAAAACCCAAAATCCTACATTTAAAAAAAAAAAAAAAAGAAATGTGACCCAAATGAAAATATTATCTTATTTTCACAAACAGAAAATTCACTTGACTTTGACATTTGGAAAATTCCTAACATGGGAGAAAAAACAGTTTAGTGAAGAAAAAGTTACACTTCCTTGTGTAAGAGTAGAAACATTTTGGTTCTGTGCAAACAACAAAGAAACTATTTAAATGACATATATTGGTTTTGTTTTTAAAACCAAACTATAAACAAAATAAAAGTAATTTAATTATGATTTTTTTAAAGAATTATTTATTTATTTATTTCCATTTGTTATTGTTAATTTTTTTTCTTTATTTGACGAGAGAGAGAGAGAGAGAGAGAGAAAGGGAAAGTGAGAAAGCAAGCCACTAGGTCTGGGACTTGAACCATGGTTTGCTATGTGGGAATCCAGCGCCCTTATCCACCACACCACCTGCTGGTCCCTAATTATGATTTTTAAATAATATAATAAATTACAGAACTTAAGAAGATGAGAAGAGAAGGAAAAAGAATAATAATATTTTTCCTTATCTCCCATAGCAAGCAATTAGTATTTACTGTCTAGAGTTGGTGTGCTAAAAAATGAAAGTTTTATAAATTATTTCAAGGTATAATTGGTACATTAACATAACTAAATTATATTAGTTACCCAACATAACTAATTTTAAATTTAAATTTTAAATTTTGGGAAGTGGACAGGAGGGAGAAGTAAGAGGTCAGAGTACTAACTTTCCCCATGTTTTGTAGCAGGCAGGCAATCACTTCTTTTTAAAATGGATATCTCAAGGTAGTGCTATATCAGAAAAATTACATACAGACACACAGAAATAAGAGTTTAAAAACTAAGAAAATGGCCAACTTAATCATAGGGACAAGTCTGAAGATGAATATTATATCCCAGAATTTAATCAGCAAAACCGAATGATAATAGAAGATAAAGTACGTGAGACTGAATTGGTGAAACAGAATTTTATGACTTTTTACTAAAACATTGCTGAATTTCTTCTAGGCTTTGTTGTCTGGTTTTAAGAACTTGTGTCCTGTCTTGAGCTGTCGATAGGTTCATGTACCTACTATTTGAACAGAATCCTAACCTGTCTCTTGGCTTTAAGTTTTAAGCAAAGTTCCTTAGTTTTTCTTTGATTTAAGTTAAAACTGTTTGTCTTGAAATTACCAGCTGTACTTGCTATTGAAAGTAGTTAAGTTATTTAAGAAATTGTGTGATCAATACAATGTGGGGGTAAGGGAATGGAAGACAACTGAAGAGGGTGGGAAAGGACAGAGGGTCAAAAAAAATTATATAACTAGAAATGGAAAATTTTTGGTGATAACATGAATGATTAACCCACTACGCAGTATATTCTGGATGGGAAATAACATTTTGTATGCAGTGACGATGCTTAGGGAATGAATGTAAATTAAGTAAGTTTTTAAAAAAGTTTCAGAAAAAAAAAAAAAAACCTAAAACTGTTTTTTCTTGAAACTAAAAAAAAGTGCATTAAAAATACCTATTTGATGACTGTAGTAAGCTATATAGCCCCAGCCAGGTGCTACTTTATAGTATGTTCATTCTACTCACTGAGGTTTATGCCTAAAGTCAGACTTGTGTTCATGGATATGTATATATCAGCTCTTCTCGCTATTCAAAATATTTAGATAAATTAAGATCTTTAGTGAATCAATAAAATGTGGAGGGAAAAAGGCATAGAAAGCAACCAGAGGTACCAAAGACAGTGAAGGAGGGTGGTAGATGGCAGAAGGTGAGAGAGAGGGAATCAAGGATGGGAAAAAAGCAAAATACAGGAAACAAAAAATGGAAAATTATTTGTTGACAATAACACGTATGTTGATGTGCTTGATTGAGACAATATACAGTGTAATCTGGATGGAAAAATCTCATTTTGTATGCTGTAATGATTTATAGTGAGTGAATGTAAATAAATAAATTTAAATAAAATAAAATAAAATGGATAAATCCAGAAAAGAAAGGTGTAAACTCATCAATTAAAGTTTTGATTTGCAATTTCTGAACTACCATCAAATTAGCAAAGTGAAATCCTGCTTTAAACTCTTCCTATTACTCTAAACACATAGTAGCCATGCTTAATAAAAAGAAAAATCATGGGACCAGCAGTTAGCGTAATGACTATGTCGCTGGACTCCCATGTAGTCGACCGCAGTTCGCGCCCCATACCCGGTGGCTTAAACTCACGCCAGGTGCATGTGCGTGCATGTCCAAGATTCTGAGAGGAGAATGGAGAAGAAGGGATTGCAGCGTGGCCATCCCCTCTGGGGGGTGATTTCTCGCTTTCTGTCTCTCTCTCTCTCTCTCTCTCTCTGTCTGGCGAGCGCACGCCCTCTAGCAAAAGCCTCTCAAAAAAACAAACAAACTTCAAAAAAAAAAAAAAAGAAAGGAAAGGAAAGAAAGAAAAAAATAATTATCTCTGAGGACCAGAAAAAAGAAAGATAAATAATCTAAAGAAAATGGGACCTGAAATCAAGTGCTTGCTAGACTTCAAGTCTAGAAGTGGAGAGAAGCAGCTAGAAGTTGAACTACTGTAGAGAGTATCAGGGACTACACATGGCCTTGACAGGTCCCAAGATATTACATGCCAAACATTCTCCATGGAAAAGCCCAGGTGCCAGCACATTTTAACCAGTGAGGTCTGAGGTAAAAAAGGGAATAAGTTCTATAAAAAAAAAATGTTCTATCTTTTTTTTTTAAGGTTTTTTGCCATAAGAGGCATGCACTCACCAGAGAGAGCCAAAGAAAGACAGTGAAAGGAAAAAATGAGAAATTATCCTCAAGGGAGGATGGCCACTTTGCAATCCCTTCTCCTCCATCTCCTCCTAGGATTTTGGGCACGCACACATATATGCCTGGTGTGCTTTTCAAGCCGCCAGGTCTGGGAGTCAAACTACAGTCACCCGCATGGGAGTCTAACACCTTAACCACTACGCCACCTGCTGGTTCAATTTTTCTATCATTTTTAAGTATCACAGAAATTTTCAAAATATTACCTTTTCTTCATGTTTCAACAGGAGAATAAAAACTCTCCACTCCATAAAGAAAGAACAAAGTGAGACTTCCTAATTAATTTTTGAGGGAAATGAGATCATTATTTTACATTTTCATAACTGCATGCAAAATAAGAGTTCCAGGAGATTAAGAACATTTGCATAAATGTAGTAATATTATTGTCATACTTACTTGTCTTAACAGTCTAAGTGATGTATGTTTATTAAAAATCTTCACAGCCACTTCTTCTCCTTCATAGGCAGCTCGATAAACTGATCCAAAACTGCCGTCACCTTTTAGAAAGAAAGTACAAAGCATTTAAGTTTAACTGTCCAAGCAGAAAAATGAAATAAGTTCTATTTGTTCTAACTACATCTTGTGTACGTGAAGAGACATCCGACTCACTGAATCCATTGCATCAGATCCCCTTAATGTTTTCTTTCTTCTGCTACAGGAAGATATATCAAGAGTTTTTGTCCCAGCCTACCTGCCTTACTTCTACACGTACCCACTCAATTACTTCATCCAGTCCTGTGACCACCTACCTACCCCTACATGTGGAGAATTTTCACTTCTAACCACCAGCTGCCTCCTGAACTCTTTCCTGTATTTTCAACTTTGCAGTGGAGATTCCCACTGAGATGCTCTTCCAAATCTCAGTTGTATTTTGTCAAAAGCCCCATTCTTCTTTCTCCAAGCAAGTTTGGACCCTACCTTCCATATGTCTGGTTAAAAAAAAAGAAAAAGAAAAAGAAAACTCCTTTTGAGATCATTCTGGAGTCAAAACAGAGGAATTGTTTTAATTCCTTCCCACTCCCACTTCACCCTTTGCTCCACCTAGCTCACAGCTCACTGTCAGTCCACTTGGCTGCCTCACTTGTACACATACCTGCCTTCGCATTTCCACCACCACTTCACCCACATGGTGCCCTTGATGCCTTCTGTCTTGACTGTAGGGCCTCTTAAGTTTTTCACTTCCTATTCATTCTGTTTCTCCTATAGAATTAATGTTCCTATAATTCCACTTAATCTGTGCACATCCGACTCACAAACTATTCCATACTGTCTACAATTTCCAATCCAAATTCAGCCCTACACTCACAAGCTGGCCTCGACTTCCTTTCTGGTTCTTTTCTCATTTTATTCAGCCGCTAGGCTCAAGATCAATATTGCCTCTAAGTCCTGGCTATCTAGGACATCTTAGAGGCTTTCTAAAAATATCAATGTCTGGACTCAAAGATTCTAATCTAATTAGCTCCAGGAAGTACTGGTCTATTAGTCTTATTTTTGTTTTCTTCTCTCTCTCTCTCTCTCTCTCTCTCTCTCTTTAGGTTTTACCATAAGGCACATGTGCTCGCCAGAGAGAAACAGACTAAGAGAAAGAGAGGAAAACTGAGAAATCACCCCCCGCCCAGGAGGGATGTTCATGCCACAATCCTTTCACCTCTACTTTTCTCTTGAGATTTTGGGCACAAACGCACATGTGCCCAGTGCAACTTTGAAGTTGCCAGGTCTAGGACACAAACCACAGTTGGCCATGTGGGAGTCCAGTGCCTTAACAGTATGCTTTAATTCTCCAGGTGATAATAATGAACAAGAATTGTTGGAAATAACTGCTGTGGCAGTCTGAAACAGCCATGACTTCCTGAACCTGCTTTGTACATTCAGGCCTTCACACCCTTCTCTGCCCTTCCTTGCATAGCTCTGCTACCCCATCAGTTCAGCCTCTGAGGAGTTCATCATGCCTCAAAGGCCCATGCATATCGAGAAACTGAACCACAATGAGGTCCATGGACTATTACTTTCCACTGACATCTAGTAAATTCTATCTGTGCCATATTTAGGATTCTCATATGGTGTCTTGAAATGTCACTTGATGGGTATAAACGAATGAACGTAGAAAAATCAACAAGAAAATAGAACAGAGTTAAAACCTGTAATTTGTAAGGAGAGAAATTATGTATCTATGTGAAGCTTCCATCTATGTACTTTAAAAATCTTTAAAATAAGCGTATGCAATCATACATTATTTTGTGTTCAGAAGCAGTATGTGTTAAAAAATTACTCATTTGAGTATGCTATATTTCCAATAGATTGTAAATATGTTAAAAGTAGAACTTACATCTTATCAGTTTTCCTCCCATCTCATCCTCCCAGTACACACTAAATATTTGAAGCCTATTAAATATTATTGAGACCATTAGTATTATTGAGAAAGTTGCAGGGGGAAACAAAGGTCATAGGAACAGGTAATTACTGAAATTAGAAATAGGTTGGGTAAACAGCAGAGGAAAACGAGGGAGGAAGCAAGTAGAAAAGGAAAGGGGCAGTGGCTAGAGAGACAGAAACTTATCTGGTTTCCCACAATCTGGATGGCTAGCAACGACAAAGAAAAATTTTAATGGGTAAAGAGAAGAAACATACACTAGGAAAATACATCACAATTTCAGGTGAGAGTAGAGATTTCTAATTTTTTAAGCCCTTCCATATTTGGGAATAATGCCATATTAATATGTAATGTGGACTATATCCTTCCAGTGACTGAACCAAAAACAAGGTTAAGGACTGCTATTATGGATTTGTGACACCTAGCTGAGTATGAAAATTGAAGACCAGGAAACCTTCCTAACTCCATCAAACCATACAACTGAAGTACTTTTGTCTGTTGTAACCCTCCGAAAAATAATTTCCAAAGAGAAAATGCACCTCTGACTCCTCAGACACATACACAATATTTATGTGTATTTAGTTTTGGTACTTAATAATATATTCCGAAACAAATCTATATATGACTATCAAGGTGTGTCATACTAGTCACTAGATAATAAAAACTGCTATTTGAGAAGGAAAGAGTTAATTACAAGTCTGAATTCATTCATGCTCCACAAGAAAAATATATGTTGGAGGTAGGGGTGGTTATCCTAGATCATGATTATCACAAGATAAAAACAGCAAGAGTCCTTAGCTGTAAAGTGTTCTTAGAAGGATATACCTGATTCCCATCAATGATATTCAACCTGCCTTCTACTTCTGGCAACCTCTGCAGACCATTTGCTAGTCCTGGAAGAGATACTACTGACACCTAGTGGTGCAGGCCAGGGATGCTGCTAGGCAACCTGCAATGCACAGGACCGCCCCAACAACATAACAAAACATTATCTAGCCCAAAACGGTAACAGCACAAATGTTGGCAAACCCTAATCAAGGTCGTGTTCTGTAAAGAAACATGGAATTTATAGGTTTACATGCATGGAGCTAGAGAAGGGCGAGCAATCACATTTACATTTCCTTATCTATATCATCAATAAAATATAAAGCACAGGTGCTTCAAAATAGCCTCTTTGAACAAAGTTACCTACCACATGCATTGCTCAGAATCCATCCATTATCTAAAGCATACCTAGATGCAGGAATAGGAATATGTTGGACAGATATATCTGACTTCTTAGAACTCTTTCAGAGAAAGGTCAGACTATGTCTGGCACTTGCCTGTGTCCTTCAAATCATTAGTTTAGTGTTAATAAACACATAGGGTTTGGCTCTGCTAATTCAGCACTTTGGGTTAACCCATTATTACTAATAAAAGCACTTCCAGAGTTCCAAAGCATTTACATACTTTCAATTTCCCAATCAATGTGAAGAATCAAGGTGGAAAGAAATTTATTTAACATTATATATCATGCCCCAAGTTTTGAAATTTTTTGTCTTTGTTTTTGTTAATAATATTATGTCCTTGGGACCAGCAGGTGGCATGGTGGTCAAGATGCTGGACACTCCCACATGGCCAACTGGGGTTCGAGTCCTGGACCTGGTGGCTTGCTTTCTCACTTCCTTTCTCTCTCACTCTCATCCTCTGTCTCTCTCTGGTCAAATTAAAAAATCAATGAATGAATAAATAAAAAATAAAACAAATAGTTATTTACAAATAATAATAATATTATTATGTCCTGACAGACCCTTTCAGGCATTCTCTCATTGGTGATTTAATTAAATATACACACACACAACAACAAATATTACACAACATAAAATCAGAATTGCCTTCAAATATTTTACATTTCATCAACCCAGTGCATTTCATAGTCTTCCCACTGAACCCCAAGAATGTTTAGAACTTGAGTATGTCACTCTACAGTTAATAAGAATACATTATTTACTTGAACATTGCCGAAAGAGTCCATTTTAAGTGTTCTCACTACGAAATCATGGTAAGTCTGTGAAGTAATGCTAGTATTCTACATAGCTTGGTGACTTCATTCCACCCTGTATGCATATATCAAAGCCTCATGTTGTACACTCTAAATAGATACAATTTTTACTTTTCAATTAAAAAATAAAATTTAGAATATATTTTTTTAAAAATGGGGGAACCCAATGAATCAGTACATCACAGTTGTTATCAGGGCCTGAGCGCTTATTCTAAGGTAAATGAGAAGTTACAGTAGTATCCTACCCAATGTCATGATCTGTCCCATCATGTGCTAACCATTCCTTTCCAAAAACAGCTAAGAGTGTGCAAGTTTTTCAGCTTCTTAATTTATGGAACACTTTTAAAAATGTCTTTTGGATCTCAAAACCAATGTAGAGTGAATCCAGGAAGTAAAGTTTAAAATAAGCATATGCAATCATACATTATTTTGTGTTCAGAAGCAGTATGTGTTAAAAAATTACTCATTTGAATATGTTGTATTTCCAATAGATTGGAACATGATTAAGATGATTTCACATTCTTTCAATGAACACCTAAAGATGTGAAATTAATTCAGCAATTTTCATCAGACTCTGCTGGAAAACAATGAATGAATTTATAGAACCAGCTGATAAATGTAAATTGTTCAGCATGAAATGAAAACACCACTGCTTAGAGTACGAAACAAATTTAATGCTACTGGTTTTTTATGAATATTTTTATGAGAATTTAACATTGCCATACTGAGTCATAAAACTGCTGCTGCTATCACTACATAGAGAGTTTTTTCTTTACTTCTTCTGTACTTTAGAAACTAAAAAAGGGCTGCTTCGCTCACTAAAAACCTCCCTATCTGGCTCCTTCAATGCTGACAGCCAAAGCAAATGCAATGACATGTTGCAGTACTTTATTAAGTTCACAGAAAAATAGAATTTAAATACCAGTTTACTTTGGTGCAAAAAAGATATTGAAACTCATGCATTTTTTTTCCATAATACACATTTTCTATGAACTTTTTGAAGGTCCACTGTATTTCACAAATATGTGTACTTTTATGAAATTTTCATTCTCATCTTGATCCTAGTCTAATATGTGTAAAGCAATTCTAGAACTGAATATATTACTTTACATTAAATCATTTTAAATAAAAACATTATGACAAATACATGAAGACACTAAAAAACTATAAAGATAGAATTATGATATTTGAATATTTTCAAAATTATAAGGAGAAAATTGCTTATTTTATTCTGAAACTAACTGAAATAGTTACCTAGGAGAAACTCTGGAGTTTGTTCAAATTCCAACTCATCATTATTCAACATAATATTTCTAGGGAGGTCAGCCAAAATCAAGTCAGGAGCAATCTGAGATATCGGAATGGTGAGCCTTGGTTGATCTGGATTTATTAGAAGGTCTCCTAAGAAGTACATAAAAGAAAATTATTAACCCAATTAAAAGAGGAGGAAATAAGCTGAATAAACAACTCCCTAAAGAAGACGTATGAACAGCCAAAAAGCATATGAAAAAATGTTCAACATCCCTCATCATAAAGGGAGCGGCAGATCAAAACCACAATGAGAAACCACCTAACCCCAACCAGAATGGCGAAGGTTAAAAAAAATGATAAGTGCTGGCAGGAATGTGGCAAAAGAGGAACTCTCATATATTGTTGGTGGGAATGTAAATTGGTCCAGCTGCTGTGGAGAACAATATGGAGGTTTCTCAAGGACTTTCAAATACAACTACCATATGATCCAGAAATTCCACTCCTCGGTATCTACCCAAAGGAAAAGAGAATGAATGTTCAGTTGGAAAAGGGCTTGCACAACTATATTTATTGTGATATTATTCACGATTGCTAAGACATGGAACCAACCCAAATGCCCACAAACAGATGAATGAATTGAAAAAGTGTGGCACATTTACTCCATGGAATATTATTCAGCCATAAAAAACAACACGACCCTGGCATTTGATAGAAAGTAAATGAATATGGGAATCAGCAGTTGGCATAATGGCTATGTCGCTGGAGTCCTGTGTAGTCGACCGTGGTTCAAGTCCCGGACCCGGTGGCTTAAAACTCACGCTGGGCATATGTGCATGTGTGCATGTCCAAGATCCTGAGAGGAGAATGGAGGAGAAGGGACTGTGGTGTGGCCATCCCCCCTGGAGGTTGATTTTTCATTTTCTCTCTCTGTCTACCTAGCAAAAGCACACACCTTACAGCTAAAAAGCACTCAAATTTTTAAAATTTTTTAAAAAGAGAAAGTGGACGAACAAGGAAGATCTATTGTTGAATGAAGCAACTCAGGCTATGAAACAGACATCGTATGTCTCCACTTAACATATACTGACTGTCTACTCTATGGTAGAGACTGAAAGACTAGAGGACATAAAAGTATTAAAAATTGTTGTGGACACTGGGGACAAAGTGGAAGGAGATTAGGAGAAGGGAGGAGTGCAGGAAGGGAACTTTGGGAAAATATGGAGAAGACAGCTGTGTTACACAGATATGGATTTTTGCCTGTTGGTGATGCCATGTACAGTAGTCTCAACTTGTCTGCTGTGCAGCATATATCATGTTGGATAAAATCTGTTTACAAACTAAGTGATATATAATGACTGAGTGTATAAATAATAATAGATAATACTAATAAAAATTTAAAAAGAAATATATAAAAGATTTTTAAAGGAACATTTAGAGATATACATAAATTTGTCTTTTTGACTTGCTAAAAATAATCACATATTTTCTATTATTTCTAATCACTCCTTTAGGCTTTCCCACCAATCCTATATTTTTCTAGAAAATTCAAGATTAATTTAATATCTAGCAGTCCTTTAACTCTACTTTCAATTTTCAAAAGTCATTTCTTCCTTTTTTTTTTAAGAGGTTTTTGCCACAGGGTGCATGCAGTCACCAGAGAGAGACGGAGACAAAGACAATGAGAGGGAAAGTGAGAAATCACCCTCCATGGCAGATAGCCATGCCACAATCCCTTCTCCTCCATCCTCCTGGTACTTGGTGTATGCACGCACACATGCCTAGTACGATTTTCAAGCCACTGGGTCTAGGACTTGAACTGTGGTCAGCCACGTGGGAGTCCAGCAACATAACCATTATGCCATCTGCTGGTCCCTGGTCATTTCTAGGTACATTCACTAGATAGCAGAATTCAGAACTGCTTTAGATCACCTGACATCTGACTAGGAAGTTCTCTACTCACTGCCTTCACCACATTCCTAAAGCAGTAATGGGCAGATGCCCTGGTAAATTATTTCTGTGTATAACCTATTTTAATCCTTTTAACAAAACTATAACAGAGGTTTGGTTAATACATTCATTTACAGATGGAGGTTATGTCACTCAATGAATCAATATTCAAACTCTCAATTCAACATGTTCTGAACCTAGAATATAATATCTTATAGGCAATAAATACAATCTATTTTTCTTAACTGTCACTATCATTGAATATAGTATGTTTTAATTCATTCCTTATGGATAAAAGTAATTTTTTTTTTGGAGAGGTTTTTGCTATAGGGCGCGTGCGCTCACCAGACAGATGGAGAGAGACAGAGAGACAGAAAGCGAGAAATCACCCCCCAGGGGGGATGGTCACACCACAATCCCTTCTCCTCCATTCTCCTCTCGGGATCTTGGGCACGCACGCACACGCGTCTGGCATGAGTTTTAAGCCACCGGGTCCGGGACGCGAACCGCGGTCAACTACGTGGGAGTCCAGCGACATAGCCATTACGCTAACTGCTGGTTCCCAATAAAAGTAATTTTTACATGTATTACAAAAGTGACCTTGCAAATATCAAAGGATTGTGAAAACATCCATCAATTATATCCAAACATACCTTCTTCAGCTTTCTTCATCAAGTCATCAAGTAAGATTTTTTGATGCTCTTCACCATCATTAAAACTATATAGTGCCCATTTTTTCAACAGAGTTTCTCCTTCACCACAAATATCGATCTCCAGCAACCCAGGAAACCACTCTTCCATGAGAGAATCAATGTGATCCACAACTTGGCCCAAAAGAATACAACCTATATATTTCAAAAGGCACTCATCAGTACTCTGTAAACATTATACTATTCCAAAGCTTAGAAAGAGAGACTATTACGAGTTTCGAAAAATTAGATTTCTTTATGGTACAATTCACAGTTTTAAATTAATTGCCTTACCTTTTCTACAAGAAGGAACTGTAATTTTTAAGAAACTCTCTTGATGATTGTCTAAGACTTCAGATCCTACCAGACAATAAGCTTCAGGAGACCAATTCAAGTAGATGCCTTGTCGCCAATACATTCTGTTTGGGCGAAGTACTCGTTCTGAAAATGTTTAAATGGGCCCAAATACATCCATTAATTATTAACTACTTCATAAATGAAAAAGAAAAAAAAAAAACTACTCACACACCACAAGTGACAGTAAATGAGATATATTTGTTTTGAAAGTAGGTTGTTAATAATGAGTTCCATCCATATCTATTAAATATTATAGTAAATATTTGATCCTTAGTTCTGCAATAAAATAAATCAAATGCCTTATAGATATATGTCAGGTTCATATCATTAAACAGTTTAATATGCTTAATGGATGGGGGAAAATAATTATATATAAGTTCTCATAATTTTTAATAAATGAAGTTGATGGTCATGCTAAAATCCAAACTTCTTGAACTTCTTAATGCAGTGTAACTCTCCATATGTTGGTTAATTCCAAGCAAGGTAAGGTTTATTGCAGAAGCCAGCAAAACCTCCATAAAGCAGACTTTTAACCAACAACAAAAATGATATTCTCCCCTTGGAGTACTAAGATGCCTCTATTCTACAATGAAGAGTTAGCATTATAAACTGCCATTTTTGTTCTTTTTTGTAAATTCCTCAGAGAGTGTGTACCAGAATAGAGATATTCCAATCCCTACACTGCACGGCTGAGTCAAAATCCCTGACTTTATAGCTGTTATTTTTTGTTTGTTTGTTCCTGTGTATGTTTACCAATAACTCCTACCAACACTACCTTTTAGAATTATTGCTCCTAGTTTACTGTGGCTCTACAACAAAATATTCATACCTTTTAAAAGTGTGCCTCAAGTAAGAACAAGTGACCTTTGAGTAAAGATCTAAGAAATACTTTCCCTGAGAAATTGCATGAGTTTACGTGCACTCATTGACCACTTTAGGATAATTTAGGATATTTTCTGATTTTCACTGTCTTCGAGGCAAGTAAGTGCTAGGAATATAGCATATTTTTAATAAGTTTTCTCCCTAAATTTTGAAGTACTAAGACTTTATTATATACATACCTCTTCCTGAAAGCATGTAAGGTGAAATTTCAAGTAATCTATTGATTAATCTGGACCAAAATCCCATTGGAAAATAAGGCATTTCATACAGCCGAATGATAATCTCGGAGTTCTCACAATGAGGAAGCTCTATTACAGGCCTGTGGTCAGACAAACTAAAGAGAAAAGCACATTATCATTATATAGCTTCACAAAACACCTAACCATGTTGACCAAAGTGTGTTACTGCTTGAAAGCACTGATAACTACTCCAAGCAATTACAGTATTTTTGAGATTATTTTTCTATATGTTCTTCCTACATAAAAAAATGAAATTAATTAAGATGTATGCTCACATGCAGCAGATGCATGGACGTTTTTCAGCAATCCTATGTATACAACTAGATAAATTATTACTGTTAGTTATACTAAGACAAATGTTGAAATTATAAAATTTGAAAACATACATGTCCTAGAAAAAAAATGAATATCTATTTTTAGAACTGACTGTCATACATTAATCAATGTAATTGGCACTTTCCAACATCATATTACTTTATAATATTTCCCAGTTGCTTATACAACAATAAGAAAAATTTCTATAATATGGAACTACAGCTTAGGCCTTCATTAAGATACCATAAATTCTTCTAAAACTGCTGAAAACTCACTATCTTCTCAGAACTTGCTTAATATAATACTCTCTCATGTTAGGATACTCACACACATGGTGCACATTTACATGCATGTGTACATACAAACACATATGCAGACAAAATAATCTCACTATTTGCCTTTCCTAAACAATTTAAGATGTGATAAATAGTAATTATGAGAGAACTTCAAAAAGTTCCTAGAAAATTGAATTAAAGTATGAGTTTATTTTGATACAAGAAAATTTTGAAATCCATGCATAATTTTTTCATATTATACATTTCTTTGAACTCTTTGAAGATCCTCTGTTTACATAAAATACCATTTACTATCTTTGAAATATCAAATGCAATGTTTTGCATTAAAAATAAATGCCACTTCAGTAAAAAGTTTCCCCAAGAAGAAAGGAATATATATTTAGTACATCTATTATACACCAAATTTACTTTGACAATTAAAACCATGTAATAGATAGCGAATTACCATAGGATAATTAAATTTTTAAAGTTCTTTGTTTGTTTGTTTGTTTACCTGCTTGGGACCAGTAAATATTCTTCTCCTATTGGCAAGGCAATCTGGAATTTTTCTAGGAGTTTAAAGTACTGTGACATGTAGTTCTTTGGAAATCTCTTTTTCTTTGAGAGAAATTTTTCCACATCTCTTCGTGAAATTATTCCCTTAGGATGTTTTGGACAGCCTTCCACTTTCACTGTCAAAATCTGAAAGATTTAAATTCATAAATAGGATCATTTAGGTCTTTTTATTTAGTGAATGTGATCAAAACAATTTTAACATTGTCGGATGGAACCCATGACCTAATTTCTCTGGCAGCTTTGTAGCTTAGAAGCCCAGCAAGGCATCCACTTCCCCAGAATTTGTTAAAATTAAGAGAATTAAATCAGAGCAGGAATTACTGAAACCAACGACCTTGAAGAGTTCCCTACTTCCAGTTAACGGACCAATGTGATAACCTTAAGTCTGTATTGCAGTCTTATCAATAATAATATTCCTTGGGACCAGCAGTTGGTGTAATGGCTATATCGCTGGACTCCCATGTAGTCAACTGCGGTTTAAGTCCCAGACCCGGTGGCTTAAACTCATGCCAGGCGTGTGTGCATGCGTGCCCAAGATCCCAAGAGGAGAATGGAGGAGAAGGGATTGTGGCATGGCCATCCCCCTGGGGGGTGATTTCTCACTTTATATCTCTCTGTCTCTCTCTGTCTTTCTGGCGAGTGCAAGTGCCCTATAGCAAAAACCTCTAAAAATAATAATAATATTCTTTTAAGGATAGCCTGTGGCCTGGTCATAACGTGTACTGGATCCCACATGACCAACTGCTACCACATGCCTTGGAAAATAGGCCAGGCATGGGTGCCTGTGTGCCCAAAATCCCAGCAGAAGGGAGAAATGGAAGAGAAGAGACTATAGTGTGACCATGCTCCATGGGGAGTGCTTTCTCACTTTACTGTGTTGTCTCTCTGTGACAAATTAAATAATAATAAATAGGAATATATTCCTAGAGATATTATCTTCCAGGCTGTTACCAGTACAGGTTTCTAATAAAATTTTCTTTTTTACACTCATATAATAGAAGAGGGTTTCCATCAGTGAGAAGAGAGGCAGTGCAGTACAGGTTAGTAATTTTCATAACACCTACATTTCTTTAGATTCTTCTCACAGAGTGTGGGTCTGTAGGTCTGAGGATAAGCCTTGAGAATCTGCTTTCTTAACTGGCGACTCAGATGATTCTAATACAGAGACCATACTGTGAGCTTTGAGTAATATCATAGCGCTAAAGAATCAAAGTCAGGCCAGCCACAGTCATGTAGCAAACACAGAGCTCCATGACCCTGAGGTAATGTGGGAAGGCTCCAGGTTTACATCCGGGGTATCCCTTTACACAGCAGGCACATGTACATGCCGTGACCCGGCTGGCTGAGACTCAGGGTGGATCATGGTGTGAAGACCCTGTGGTGCCTGTCTCTCCTCTCACTCTCTCTCTCTGATGGAAAAACTAAATAAATAAATAAAAATTTGAAAAAAGAAAGAATCAATGTCAGAAGAACCCAGGTGCCAACCCAGGCTCTGTTGCTAGCTGTGTGACCTTGGGAAAGGCATTTGATTTCTTTAAGGCAGTTTCCTTCTCTGTAAAATGAAATAATAAAAGTGACCAGTTTCTTTGACTACTGTGAAAAGGAAACAAGAAAACGCATGTAAAGCACACAAAGTACATAAGACAATTCTTAGCTTATAGTAAGCCCTATTACTGGACATAATTATTTTACTTAGCCAAATTCATTTTAAAAAGCTATTTGTGCTTAACTTCTTTCAGTGGATCTACAATGTTTGAAAGCTACTAAAATAGGAGTAAAGACAATTTATGTTACTACGTAGTTGAATGAAATACTGAACTGTGACATTTGTGGGCCCAGGACTTGACACACATCTCTGTATTTCTATCTTGTATGTATAATCCTTTTTGGATCAATGAATGCATGACTGTTTGAGCCAACTGGTATCTAATGACTATGTACAGTGGATCATTACATAATAAAAACTGTAGTTTAAGGCTTCTCCACACGATGTACTTAACAGCAGTCCCAGGTTGCTATTTTTTTTTTTTTTTTTTGGAGAGGTTTTTGCTATAGGGCGCGTGTGCTCGCCAGAAAGACAGAGAGAGACAGAGAGAGAGAAAGCGAGAAATCACCCCCCAGGGGGATGGCCACCCCGCAATCCCTTCTCCTCCATTCTCCTCTCGGGATCTTGAGCAGCACGCACACGCCACTGGGTCTAGGGCTTGAACCGCGGTTGACTACATCAGAGTCCAGCAACATAGCGATTACGCCAACTGCTGGTCCCCTCAGATTGCTTTTATGGTTTAGGTAGCAAGCAGAATTATTTGCGGTTTTAGTGTTTTTAAGCACCAAGACCTATTCTACAATTCCCTATCTCCATCTACAATATATCTTCTATTTGCTTGCTTTGTAGCACTCTGTACCACCTGACATATTACACGTTTGCTATTTTCTGTCTTTCGAATGGCAGCCCCATGAGTATACACACTTTGGTCCAAAGTATAACAGCACCATAACAATATCTGGAACACGGTAGTGTTGAAAAAATCTTGCTGAAGGAGTAAATGTGTTTTGGAATATTTTATCTTATTAGTTTTTTATATACTGAAGTCAAACCACTTTGTCTGAAATCCTAACTCTACCTCTTTCTAAATGTGTACCTTTAGAAATTATTTAACCGTTCTGTCCAACAATTCTATCTTCAATCTAAGGATTAATGCAGTATTATTTAAAAGAGTTGTGGTATGAATTAAATTAAATAATTTTTTAAAGCCATAGTAACCCCTCATATGTTAGACATATTCTAATTTATTTTACTTAAGACAAATTCAATTTATAAAAGAGTCTGTGTTTGTTTTGCCAGTAGATCCATAGTGTGCTATCTCTGTTTGCAGAAGTTAGTTTACAAAGATGGACGCCATCAGTCCATCTGTCCCTACACATGCGTGCTGCTCAGTCTGTCAAGAAATGGAATTTACTTCCCTTGCTTTCAAACCTGGGCTGGCCTTCTGATTGCTCTGGTCAAAAGAATATGGTGAAACTGATATTTTGACAGTTCTGGACTTAGTCTTTAAGAGGACTAGAAATTTGTGCTTCATTTCTCTTGGTGACCAGCCACCATGTAGGATGTGATTTAAACTGTGATCACTGTGCCATAGGAATGGCTATAGGATTGGCTACATGAAGCAGCACCAATACACTGAAATGTGAGTGTAGCCTTCTTGGACCTTCTAACCCAGGCCAATGAATGAAATCAAGTGACTGACAGTTGCTGTCACCATGTGGAGTAGAACCATTCATCTGAGCACCATCAACCCACAGGACAGTAAGAAATAACAAATTGCTGCTGTTTTAGTTCCCAAATTTTGGGGACAGTTTGTTACATACCAATAACACCTGAAACAGCCTCTTAATTTCTTTAAAAGACTTCCTAATATCCCATCAACTTAGTCACTTATATGGCCAACATGCCCTTAATCAAAGAGGATTTTCTGAATTAATTGATACCTGTTCAATATACTTTTATAGAGATTAGATTGCCATGCAATCTTTTTTTTTTTTTTTTCTTGTTAGAAGTTTTTTTCTTAGGGTATGTTCACTAACCAGGGAGAAAGAGTCAGAGACACTTTCCCCCTAGTGAGAAATCACCCCCTGGGGGATGATCACACCACAATCCCTTCTCCTCCATTCTCCTCCTGTGATCTTGGGCAAGCACCTACACACACTCAGCATGAGTTTCAAGTCACCGAGTTCAGGACTTGAACTCTGTTCGTCCATGTGAGAGTTTACGGACATAATCGCTTTGCCACCCTCTGGACCCATAAAAGCTTTTAAAAGCTCTATCTGATTAATTCAATAAGTCCTTCTCATATCTCGCTTATCATATAGTTAAAGGAGTTTTGTAAACTTCTCTCTGCCTTGATAGAAACTTCTTTAATATGTTTAATGACCTAACATCTCAGGGCACATAAAGGATGGGTAACTCATTAGAGAATCTGCACCATGAAATTATTCTTGCCATTGCCTAAATGACCCACGGGGGGAGAGGGGGGTGAATACTCATTTATTTTTGCTGATGGATGTCAGACAAGTCGGTCTTGTTTTCACTTGATTATTTATAGCTTTCATTGCCTTTAAACCTTAGTGAAAATGACATCCTATTTCACTTTCTCAGCATAAATAAAAATAATGGCATTTATTTTTGTTAATATGAAATTTAAATTATCATTTTACTGACATTTTAAATCTGTCTTTCAAATTAAATTAGTATGTTCATGTTATAACCATGACAATGAGAAGAACTTACATGAAGTTTCAACTTAATTACCTCATAGAATCTTTAGGAATTTTATTTCAGTCAAGGTGGAAATCTGCTTTTGTTTAAAAAACTGTAAAAGCTCATTATTCTACTGTATAAGATATGCTCACCCTAATATCATTCATATGTATGCAATTTGAAATGTCCCAAGGTCACATAGAAACACATCACTTCTGAGGGTAACTTTAGCCTTTTTCTTGGCTCTATAAATTTGGTTACTTTCTGATAGCTATAGTGCACCACCTAAAGACAACAAAATCTGCAATACATATTTAAAACTCACTTAACTGTACAGAATGCATCTACTTACACATATTTTTATATGGTTCCATAGCTGACACACTTTCCAAAACTACACATATATTTGTACAGTTTTGAAGGTTTTGTTTTATTTCCTAAAGTAACATTCCTTAAATTACCAAGTAGATAAATATAAAATTAGCTAACATTTACTGCTCATTTTCGAACGAAGGAGGCAATACAGAAGATAATATCATTATCCTTATTTTACAAATGAAGAAACAAAGACTTAAAACGTTAAGAAATGTCACAAAGCCAGTAGCTATCCAGAGATTTAAATTAAAGTTAACCCGACTCTAGGGCATGTAATCTTGACCACACCACACTACTAGGACCATTATCATTTAATAAATGAGTGAAAGTATGCTTTCCATTGCGTATGTGCAGAGGGATGAAAATCTAATTTACCCATGTCTACCAAAATAGTATTTACACAGGACAATTAACTGCCAAGTCGAACAACATATAAATATATGCTGAACTTCTGTGGCATATAATTTAGCTTCAATTGAGTTCCCTTTTCAAAACACCTTCATATTTTTTCCTTTAGATAAAATTTGAGAACTATTATTTAAGACTACCTGAGGGTGTCCTGGTTCCACGGTATAGCTGTCAAGCACTGTGCATTAAAGGCCAGAGCTCATATGGCCAATTGCAGTTCAAATTCCAGTCCAAAGACTTGAAAAACATGCATATTTGCATACATGCCCTAAATCCTGATCAAATGGTGAAATGGAGAAAAAAGGATTGTGGTATAATCATGCCCCACTGGGGGATGCTTTTTCTGTCTCTATTTCTCTCTGTTTCTCTCTCTCTTATAAGCTTTCATACTTTTTGGCACTAAAAATTAAAAGGAAAAAAAAAAGGATTATCTGAAGAAATTGAATTACCGTTATAGTTAAATTAGAAGAGCTACTTGAAATATGAAAATATTAATCAGTGCTCAGTGAGTCACACGAAAATTATCAATTACACTCATAAAAGAGTTATTAGTGCACACTCATTGGTACTGTGCATGCTGGCAACATCCTGAGTTCACCTCAAGTCATGAGTAAGCTATAGATGCAACAGTTCTCAACCAGGGTTAGTTTTCACCCTCTGAAAATATTTGGCAATATCTGAACACATTTTTGCTTGTCATAACTGGAAAAGTATTTCTGGCATGCAGAAAGTAGGCACCAAAGATGCGGCTATCTTCCTACAGTACCCAACAAAAATGATCTGTTCCAAAATGTCAGTAGTATTGAGAGTGAGAAACCCTAAGCTGGTATGTTTTTCTATTGCAAACCTGTAGTGATGGATTATTGGAACTAATTATATAAACACACTGGTAATGGATTATCAGTGAGAGAAGAAACCATTTTCCAAAGGAAATATAAATGCCACTCAGAGTTTTCAAAATTATCAGAGCTCAGACTATTCCACTGAAGAGTTGTAACCCCTCTCCAAGTTATCTATTAATAGATAGAGGTTTCACAAGCTCATAATCCTCATTTCCTTCCTTCCTCTCTCTCTCTCCCTCTTTCTCCCTCTCTCTCTCTTTCTCTCTCTCTCTTTTTAGACAGTTTTGATATGTTGCAATCCTCCTGCCTCAGCCTCCCAAGTAGCTGGGACTACAGGTACATGCCACTGCCACTGTACTGTGCTTTCCTTGTGCACTGGGAATCATGCCATTGTACTGGGCTTTTAGGGTGGACTGGGAATCAAAGCCAGGCCTGCCCTGGAGCCTCAGACTGCTGTAATTAGCATACACCAGCTCACACTACCATGGCTGTGTCAACCCAATTTCTCTATATATGTTTACTCTAAGGATTTCATTCAATATTAGTCAAGTTAAAGATCAAACCAAAGATATCATCAAGATCTAGAAAGGCAGATGGGACAGAGTGATACAAACATCTGTCTATGTTTTGAAAACAGAAATAAAAGTGAACTACATCCATGAAACTTTTCTTTAAGCAGTCTTCTATATGTTTTATAAATTTAGGCATTTTAGCAAAGTTTCTTCCTTAACTGAATCAGACTCTAAAATGTTCTATCCTTTAGATGTTATCTGTTCTACTCTTCAATCATTACCCCATACCACAAAAATGTAAGACACCAACCTGTGCCATAACTTTACACAGCCACTTGGGTTCCACGAAATATAAGTCACTTAACTGCAGTGCTGGGTCTTGGAAGTGAAGAAGGACTCCTGCATTAAAAATGAATCAAACAGTGAAAATTGGAATCTAGAACATACAAATATCACTGGGCTTTAGGAAGAATCCAGTACAACCTCCTTTGACAGGTGAGGAAACTTCAGTATAGTTAGCAGTTGAAATGGGACTAAACTTCACAAGCTCAAAAGTTCCAATATTCTATAATAGATTCATAGTCATAATTTTTATAACATTTCCTTATGAAATATATAAAATGAACCATATAAAATAAAACTATATATAATTATCATAAATAAGCAAATCTGAGACATCAGCATGTACTTCAGAGCATGTATTTATAAATAATAGAAATACGGAATTAATTTTTAGCTTTTAAAATATATACTACAAAGACACATCTTTTCAGATTCAAATTTAAAAATTATGGTAATAGAAAATAGATTATAATCCACATGAAAGTTTTCAAAAATTATTTTAATTGACAATAACTGTAAATATTTATGGGATACCTCATGGGTTTTTTGGTGCATATATACTGTGTGTTATGACCAAATCAGGTTAATTTTCAGATTGATTATTTCGAACATTACTTCGTGTTGGGCATATTTAAAACATTTTCTTCTAAGAATTTTGAAATGCACAATAAATTGCTGTTAACTTTGGTCATCCTCCTGTGATATAGAACCCTAGATACTTTTTTTGTAGGGAGATTTTTGCTATAAGGGACGTGCTCTAGCTTCCCAGCTACTTACTGGAATATTAGAAATCAACTCACACATTTCTAGGAAGGTAACACTCAACAAGTTCACAATTAGCACTGGAGTTGGTCTGGGTGTTTTCATCTATGAGATCAACACATGATGGAAGACAGCAGGATTAGCCACTCCAGCAGTTGTGTCAACACAATCACTTCTCTAAGTGCCCCAGGTGATTCTCTCTTGTGGTATAAAAACAACTTTAACATGCACTAAATTCACTTGATACTGCGAAGCAATATGGTAGTGCTCATGGGTTCCAAACCTTTTGAATACTAAAGCCAAACCTTCTGAATACTAAAGCCATTTTCTGAATACTAAATCCATATGTTTTAACCCTGGCTCAAGGACTCTTTCCACTATGTCCTTAGATGAGTTCTAAATGTCATTTTTTATGACAGGATATATGATTCAAAGTCCATGCCCATTATGATTTTCCAAAAAGAGAAAAAGCAGAGATCTGTTAATACATTTTATAGATATGCTCTTAAATTTGGATTAAATTTGACACAAGTTTTCAGCGACATTTTTATAAATTATTTTAACCAAGCTTGGAAAAGAAAATAAGAAACAAACACACAAACCTGATTCATTTAGGAAGTGAACTGCATGAGGAAGCTCATTTTCATCTAACTGGAGCTGATTTACTTTCACTAGTTGTAATAATTTTTTCCGGTCAATTACAGGAAATTCAATTGGCACATTTTTACGCTCTGATAAAATGATTTTCTCAAGTTCCACATAGCAGTCTGGAATAAGCTGCCCAACCACAGGCTGATCTCGGATCTATGAAATTACAAATGACAAGCTGTAAAAATCTATTTTAACCAACTATCTATCAGTCAATTGGTAAATTCAGTGCTAATAGATTTTACAGAAATGAGTACATCATTCAGAAGTATATACTTGAAGAAAGCCCATATGTGGATGGAAAACTATTTAAATTTCAAGGAATTAAGAAGATGAAATTAAAATAAAATTATAGACACAGAGGCCATTTAAGAAAGAACTGACAAATAAAATAGTAGGGAGGTATTTATCTGGCTATCCATAATTTTCATGGCAAGACCTAAGTTAAGTCACTAACCACAAAGGAGGATTTTCTAAGACATTAAAGTTAATGAGCAATAGATACATTAACGTTAAAAAAATCGTAAATATTACAAGAGCATGTAGGCATAGTTATTAGACAAAAACACGCATACTCCAAGGTAAAACATTAAATGTTATGGTTATTTTAAAACTGTTATATTGGTGGGATGTATATATCAATAGTAAAGTCTGGAGATATAAAAGCTTCTCATTCAGACCTGTGCTTTCTCATGGCATCTTCAACTTGGGAAAATGAAAATCATTTACAACACTAATGAGTCTGATGATAACTATTCTGTTAGACTTAGAAACTAATCACTGTCTATGAATTGAGGCATATATACATTTTTTAAAAGAATAGCCATAATATGATAATTTCTATAAGAAAAATATTTTCATTTTTTTTTGCTATGAGGCACATGCGCTTGCCAGAAAGACAGAGAGAGACAGAGAGACAGAAAGCGAGAAATCACCCCCCAGGGGGGATGGCCATGCCATAATCCCTTCTCCTCCATTCTCCTCTCAGGATCTTGGGCACTCAAAACCACCAGATCCAGGGCTTGAACCGCAGTCAGCTACATGGGAGTTCAGCAATATAATCATTACACCAACTGCTGGTCCCCAAACTTTCTTTAATCTAATTTTATTATAAATAGAAGTACAATTCCAATTGAAACCAAAATGCCTTCAAGAACCACCAGATGGCAAACTCTCTCTATTTTTGGACCTATGAAAACTATACTATTCATGACAATATCTATCAGAATTTCTACTTAAATTCTTAAACATATTACAAATAGAATTTGAGTTTCATTCAGCACACATTAACACAAAAATCTGACCTACTTTTTTTCTGCCTGTAACGGGGGTCTTAAAGAGCCTGACTTAGAGCAGCCATAACCATTGCTTCCATATTTACCTGCAAATGGTCATTCAAAAACTGTTTTCAGGTATTCTGTGTCACAGAAAGTTAAATATAATTCTACTAACCTTCATCTTTCATATTCCCTCTATCATTTATAAATTAAGAAGTAATAAAACTTCAGATTTAAGTGTATGTTTTAACCTAAGGACAAAAACCTACGTACAGAAGTCAACAAGGGTTCTAACAGGGAGCAAATCAAGTATCAAGGGGTGGATTTTATAGGGCTGGGTCACAGGGCCGCAGAGGGAGCCTGCTCTGCTAGTGGGCTGGGCAAGGTTGAAAGGAGTATTGTTGGTATCAAACTCAGCTTTGTCCTGCTTCTCCTTTCTGCTTGGCTATCAGATCACCAACAGGCTAAGCCAAATTAAAAAGCAAAAACGTTTATCCTAAAGCATCTGCATAGATACCTGTCAATAAGACATTAAAGAAGACAGAAAAAGATTAGAAAAGAGTCCAGTTAAACGAAAAGATGAAAAACAAAGGAGAGAACAAAAGAAAATGATCAAAAGCTGCTATTTGAATCCAGGTTGAAACACCTCAGAAAGGAAAGAATATTTCAATTCTGGCAGGCTCACCGGCCCTGGGTCATCTGGAAAGGACTATTCTACAAAGCAATCCAGTGAGTTTATAGGGCTGGGAATGCAACAATGGATTAAGTACTGAACAGAGAAATTTAGATCCCACATGGCCCACCAGGGTTCAAGTCCTGGCCTCAGAAGCTTGAAAATCACACCAGCGAGCACACGCACGTCCAGACCCTGACAGGGTGGAGAATTGGAGGCAAAGGATTGAGATGTGACCAAATCCCATTCAAAGTTGCTTTCTCTCTCGTGCACATGTTGTATCCTCTGGCATGAGGAAAGAGAGAGAGAGAGAGAGACAAAGAGAGAGAGAAAGGAAAGAAGGTAGGAAAGAAGGAAAGGAGAAGAGTTTTCAAAACTGACATGCCAGAAAAATAAACCCATTAGTAATGTATACCTCTCTTTAAAAAGCATCGCCATTTCTCAAAGCATTTTTCTTACTTCCTAGTATAAAACTTTCATCCAAATTCATTTATACGTGCCCAGAGAAAACTGGTCTTACTGATGGAGAGTGCTATGTTGCTTTTAGGCAAAAGCAGTATGAATTCAGCTCAACCAGCTACTTTATACTTTGCTTCAACTTAACTCAGGCTTTTATAAAACTAATGTAACTAACTCCCCCACACCAACTACTTTGAAAATGTGATATACACTCTGGCAACAATGACAAAAACGAAAACTACTGAAATATTTGAGGTAACAACAAAGTTCTTTTAAGTATAGGAATAGTCTCAAAAGAAAACCCTCTGGATAAAGACATTAGTCGGATAAATAAATTGTGTGTATTTGGTGTTTTTTAAGTTATGTTACTCTCTAATCATATATCTAAAGGGGAGTAGAAGAATCTGCAAACAAATATCATATTTCTTACAGAAAACACCAACTCCAACTCATCATCAGAAACACCTTCTATTTTCTGTCATGTATGTGTACTGAAAGATACAAACATACAAATTCTCTCCCTAGGCACCACAAAGACCAACACATTCATAAATGACTCATTAGGTATGGGATAGGAGTATAATCCATAGAAATAGAAGAGAACTAAGCTCACTAGCCAACATGCAGTTATAACCAGGGAGAACACAAAATGTATCATTCAAACTGGAAAGTTTTTCACCATGTAATGAGACACAATTAATAATTATGCTGAACTGCCCGGACCAGAGAGGACTCAATTATAATCCACGATCATGATCATTAGTGCTAATGAGCTAAGCCAACAGGGACTAAATGAAATTCACCATTATGTTTCTCATACCAAACTATCCAGGGTGTTTTTGATAGCAGTATTCTCTGTGCTCTTTAGAACTAGGGAAGATTTCTTTTTCCTGCCAAGTATTGAGAATCAATACTTATTCTCTGATAAGTGATTTATCTGCGTTTTATGAACATTGGCATATCAGAGGAGAACTCTGGACATTCAAAGCATTAAGTCCTAAATTAAAAACAGAGTTTGTATGAACTAAGTAATTATTTAGACATTGCTGAAACCAAATTAGTGGTCTTGACAACTAAATGAAAAAGCTGTCTCACTATACTGAGGGACAAAACCTAGAGTGGGAATCACGTGAAAAGAGAATGGAGGGGCTGGATCAATGGTTCTGCAGTGACTCCTACTGACGCAATGCTAGACCCATAAGGAAGACAGCAGGGTCTGTTCCCTGGATAACCTGTACACTATGGGCTCATGTCCCCATGATCCTGATTGGCTGGGAAGGTAATGGAAAGATTACGGTCTAAAAACTTGTTGAGTGTGCTTCTCTCTCTCTCTCTCTCTCTCTCTCTCTCTCTCTCTCTCTCTTGGAAGACAGCAGGATTAGCCACTCCAGCAGTTGTGTCAACACAATCACTTCTCTAAGTGCCCCAGGTGATTCTCTCTTGTGGTATAAAAACAACTTTAACATGCACTAAATTCACTTGATACTGCGAAGCAATATGGTAGTGCTCATGGGTTCCAAACCTTTTGAATACTAAAGCCAAACCTTCTGAATACTAAAGCCATTTTCTGAATACTAAATCCATATGTTTTAACCCTGGCTCAAGGACTCTTTCCACTATGTCCTTAGATGAGTTCTAAATGTCATTTTTTATGACAGGATATATGATTCAAAGTCCATGCCCATTATGATTTTCCAAAAAGAGAAAAAGCAGAGATCTGTTAATACATTTTATAGATATGCTCTTAAATTTGGATTAAATTTGACACAAGTTTTCAGCGACATTTTTATAAATTATTTTAACCAAGCTTGGAAAAGAAAATAAGAAACAAACACACAAACCTGATTCATTTAGGAAGTGAACTGCATGAGGAAGCTCATTTTCATCTAACTGGAGCTGATTTACTTTCACTAGTTGTAATAATTTTTTCCGGTCAATTACAGGAAATTCAATTGGCACATTTTTACGCTCTGATAAAATGATTTTCTCAAGTTCCACATAGCAGTCTGGAATAAGCTGCCCAACCACAGGCTGATCTCGGATCTATGAAATTACAAATGACAAGCTGTAAAAATCTATTTTAACCAACTATCTATCAGTCAATTGGTAAATTCAGTGCTAATAGATTTTACAGAAATGAGTACATCATTCAGAAGTATATACTTGAAGAAAGCCCATATGTGGATGGAAAACTATTTAAATTTCAAGGAATTAAGAAGATGAAATTAAAATAAAATTATAGACACAGAGGCCATTTAAGAAAGAACTGACAAATAAAATAGTAGGGAGGTATTTATCTGGCTATCCATAATTTTCATGGCAAGACCTAAGTTAAGTCACTAACCACAAAGGAGGATTTTCTAAGACATTAAAGTTAATGAGCAATAGATACATTAACGTTAAAAAAATCGTAAATATTACAAGAGCATGTAGGCATAGTTATTAGACAAAAACACTCATACTCCAAGGTAAAATATTAAATGTTATGGTTATTTAAAAACTGTTATATTGGTGGGATGTATATATCAATAGTAAAGTCTGGAGATATAAAAGCTTCTCATTCAGACCTGTGCTTTCTCATGGCATCTTCAACTTGGGAAAATGAAAATCATTTACAACACTAATGAGTCTGATGATAACTATTCTGTTAGACTTAGAAACTAATCACTGTCTATGAATTGAGGCATATATACATTTTTTAAAAGAATAGCCATAATATGATAATTTCTATAAGAAAAATATTTTCATTTTTTTTGCTATGAGGCACATGCGCTTGCCAGAAAGACAGAGAGAGACAGAGAGACAGAAAGCGAGAAATCACCCCCCAGGGGGGATGGCCATGCCATAATCCCTTCTCCTCCATTCTCCTCTCAGGATCTTGGGCACTCAAAACCACCAGATCCAGGGCTTGAACCGCAGTCAGCTACATGGGAGTTCAGCAATATAATCATTACACCAACTGCTGGTCCCCAAACTTTCTTTAATCTAATTTTATTATAAATAGAAGTACAATTCCAATTGAAACCAAAATGCCTTCAAGAACCACCAGATGGCAAACTCTCTCTATTTTTGGACCTATGAAAACTATACTATTCATGACAATATCTATCAGAATTTCTACTTAAATTCTTAAACATATTACAAATAGAATTTGAGTTTCATTCAGCACACATTAACACAAAAATCTGACCTACTTTTTTTCTGCCTGTAACGGGGGTCTTAAAGAGCCTGACTTAGAGCAGCCATAACCATTGCTTCCATATTTACCTGCAAATGGTCATTCAAAAACTGTTTTCAGGTATTCTGTGTCACAGAAAGTTAAATATAATTCTACTAACCTTCATCTTTCATATTCCCTCTATCATTTATAAATTAAGAAGTAATAAAACTTCAGATTTAAGTGTATGTTTTAACCTAAGGACAAAAACCTACGTACAGAAGTCAACAAGGGTTCTAACAGGGAGCAAATCAAGTATCAAGGGGTGGATTTTATAGGGCTGGGTCACAGGGCCGCAGAGGGAGCCTGCTCTGCTAGTGGGCTGGGCAAGGTTGAAAGGAGTATTGTTGGTATCAAACTCAGCTTTGTCCTGCTTCTCCTTTCTGCTTGGCTATCAGATCACCAACAGGCTAAGCCAAATTAAAAAGCAAAAACGTTTATCCTAAAGCATCTGCATAGATACCTGTCAATAAGACATTAAAGAAGACAGAAAAAGATTAGAAAAGAGTCCAGTTAAACGAAAAGATGAAAAACAAAGGAGAGAACAAAAGAAAATGATCAAAAGCTGCTATTTGAATCCAGGTTGAAACACCTCAGAAAGGAAAGAATATTTCAATTCTGGCAGGCTCACCGGCCCTGGGTCATCTGGAAAGGACTATTCTACAAAGCAATCCAGTGAGTTTATAGGGCTGGGAATGCAACAATGGATTAAGTACTGAACAGAGAAATTTAGATCCCATATGGCCCACCAGGGTTCAAGTCCTGGCCTCAGAAGCTTGAAAATCACACCAGCGAGCACACGCACGTCCAGACCCTGACAGGGTGGAGAATTGGAGGCAAAGGATTGAGATGTGACCAAATCCCATTCAAAGTTGCTTTCTCTCTCGTGCACATGTTGTATCCTCTGGCATGAGGAAAGAGAGAGAGAGAGAGAGACAAAGAGAGAGAGAAAGGAAAGAAGGTAGGAAAGAAGGAAAGGAGAAGAGTTTTCAAAACTGACATGCCAGAAAAATAAACCCATTAGTAATGTATACCTCTCTTTAAAAAGCATCGCCATTTCTCAAAGCATTTTTCTTACTTCCTAGTATAAAACTTTCATCCAAATTCATTTATACGTGCCCAGAGAAAACTGGTCTTACTGATGGAGAGTGCTATGTTGCTTTTAGGCAAAAGCAGTATGAATTCAGCTCAACCAGCTACTTTATACTTTGCTTCAACTTAACTCAGGCTTTTATAAAACTAATGTAACTAACTCCCCCACACCAACTACTTTGAAAATGTGATATACACTCTGGCAACAATGACAAAAACGAAAACTACTGAAATATTTGAGGTAACAACAAAGTTCTTTTAAGTATAGGAATAGTCTCAAAAGAAAACCCTCTGGATAAAGACATTAGTCGGATAAATAAATTGTGTGTATTTGGTGTTTTTTAAGTTATGTTACTCTCTAATCATATATCTAAAGGGGAGTAGAAGAATCTGCAAACAAATATCATATTTCTTACAGAAAACACCAACTCCAACTCATCATCAGAAACACCTTCTATTTTCTGTCATGTATGTGTACTGAAAGATACAAACATACAAATTCTCTCCCTAGGCACCACAAAGACCAACACATTCATAAATGACTCATTAGGTATGGGATAGGAGTATAATCCATAGAAATAGAAGAGAACTAAGCTCACTAGCCAACATGCAGTTATAACCAGGGAGAACACAAAATGTATCATTCAAACTGGAAAGTTTTTCACCATGTAATGAGACACAATTAATAATTATGCTGAACTGCCCGGACCAGAGAGGACTCAATTATAATCCACGATCATGATCATTAGTGCTAATGAGCTAAGCCAACAGGGACTAAATGAAATTCACCATTATGTTTCTCATACCAAACTATCCAGGGTGTTTTTGATAGCAGTATTCTCTGTGCTCTTTAGAACTAGGGAAGATTTCTTTTTCCTGCCAAGTATTGAGAATCAATACTTATTCTCTGATAAGTGATTTATCTGCGTTTTATGAACATTGGCATATCAGAGGAGAACTCTGGACATTCAAAGCATTAAGTCCTAAATTAAAAACAGAGTTTGTATGAACTAAGTAATTATTTAGACATTGCTGAAACCAAATTAGTGGTCTTGACAACTAAATGAAAAAGCTGTCTCACTATATTGAGGGACAAAACCTAGAGTGGGAATCACGTGAAAAGAGAATGGAGGGGCTGGATCAATGGTTCTGCAGTGACTCCCACTTACGCAATGCTAGACCCATAAGGAAGACAGCAGGGTCTGTTCCCTGGATAACCTGTACACTATGGGCTCATGTCCCCATGATCCTGATTGGCTGGGAAGGTAATGGAAAGATCACGATCTAAGAACTTGTTGAGTGTGCTTCTCTCTCTCTCTCTCTCTCTCTCTCTCTCTTTCTTCCTCACCCCTCACTCTCATAAAATAAATAAATAAAACTTTAAAAAGGGGACCAGCAGATAGTGTAATGGCTACA